>NC_134455.1:37855089-38172854 GCF_047948215.1 Lycorma delicatula
CTCGGGGGACGTGCCTGCAGGACCAAGACCAAATAATAAGGTGCTTTTCCTGTGTTTTGTGGAAGACATGGGTTAGGACAGCCCTGTCTAGAGAGGAAGGCCGTTTAGGTTTCCCGCTGCTGGTTTTACCAGGGCTCCCTTATTGTTCCGATTGGAATTTGTTGAGGGGGGCAAAGTAAGACCGTTGTCCCGGTGGGGGTTCCCTTTGTGGTTCCTCATTTGAGGCGTGACGTCAATACCGGAGTTACGGTGGGGGATCTCTACGAGGTCCCCTCATTAGAGGTATGGCAACTAATTAAAGACCGAGCTCCGGTTGTCTGGGAGGAACATTAGTTCTTGACTATGGAGTTTGAGGCGATGGCACCCCCTGATGCTGTGTTCATTCTTCAAAAAAAATAAAAAATCAACATACGTCATGCTAATTTAATTAACGCATTAATTATAATGAAAATACACAATTTATGTTTCTTGCATAATAGGTTAAACAATTTTTATCAGTGTGGTTTACCAGTTTCTAAAATAAAAAAAAAATACAGATACGGTAAGATGTTATTGATACGGAAGTGCAATAACAAGTTTTTGTGCCATATATTTATCACAAGAATTTTGTTATGTATTAATGAACTTATTAGACTTTATGAAAGAACTTTTTTTTTTTCTAGACCCTAAAATAGTGCAACCATAAATTTTCTGGATATAAAAAAACTTTTAGACACATTCTGTATTACCGTAACATATTAATAACATTCTGTTATTAATATCTCACATTACAAAAATTATGTTTCTTTGAAGTACAGGGTTAGACTTATGCAATTTTAAAAACATAAAAAGTAGACCCCAGCGTGAAGAAGTGAAATTCAATCTTTACAATTAACTGAAAGATTTTTATCGTTAAATTTGTAATTTAGAAAGAAAATTGACAAAAATCAACTATTACTTTTTTGGTAACTTATGTTATTAAATCTGTGAAATTTCGAGTTACTTCATTAAGAAGTAAGCTGGTATTTATGTGTATTGACGTTACAAAGTAACATTGTTCTGCTTAGAATTTTACATCAAATGATAATAATTACTTTAAATCAGATAGAAAGAGGTTCCGTCTTAGAAATAATATTACTGCTGATCTGGATAATGGAAATGAAGAAAATATAGTTGCATTTTTATACGCCAGTGGACTTCTTAAAAGTCTATAAAATGAAAGTTTAAAACTGTCACAAAAGAATCTCTAAGCGGTAGTTTTATATATATATAAGGGAGTCTCGAAGCGTTGCACGTATAGTGACGGGAGCCCTCTTGCCTAGGCCATTTTGGCTCACCTGAATTCAAGAGCAGTGAGTCGGGGTGTGTCCGATGATGGCATGGGGGACCCTCAGGGTGGAATGAGGGTGTGAGGCTATGTATGTATGCCGTGCATGCCTATAGCCTGTTTATAAGAAGGATTCAACTGCCACGGCCCCCTGGCGCGACTGATATACTGCTCAACGGCGGTTCTGGTCGCCCCGAGGGTGCTCAAACAAACTACAAACGAGACTCGTAGAAGAAAGAAAGAAGGAAGAAAGAAGGTATTGATGGGTTGAATTTTTAATTTCATGGTCTTTTGAGAACCTTACCTCAAATTTTAATATCGGGGCCCTTTACACCTCGTAAGTGTTGTGTGTTGTACTTGTCTTTTGTGTCTTAATGTTTTGTGTAGTTTTGTGTTTTTAAATAAAATGTAAGGGCCCTTTACACCCTTACATATGACGATCCAGATGGTGATAGTAATTTCTTTTAAAGAATGTGACGAGGGCTAATGACCTTAGCAGTTGATGCCCATAAAAATTCAGGTAAAAAAAAAAAATAATAAGATAGAAACTAATTTTTATAAAAATAAGATAATGTTAATTTATCCTCTTTTTAAATCATCCATTATTATCACATTCCTAGAATATCGTCAAACTGTGACAAGATTTAACGTGGCACTATATGAAGCAAATGATACATTATATGCCGATCTAATAGCATTTTCATTTTTTTTTATATATCGTATAAGTCAAGTTAATTATATATTTTACTACTGTGAGTGACAGTTTTTTTATTTTCTATTTTGTAGAATATTTTCAACCACGTATTGCATGCATTAGATTAATTAAAAATTATATTTCAACCACATATTTTTACAAACACTTGGAATGGTAAAGTGGATGTTGCATACAGTATATTACGTGGTTTTTATGTATTTTCATACGCGTACATAATAGCTCGTATAATGGTACATTATTTTTGTTGACTCGGTTCACCACTCTCCAATAATATCTTTTTCATGGCTATTAAGTTAAAACAAAGAGTATATTAATTACTTAAAAAGCGTGATCCCAAACGTTTTTTGTGATTTTGAGTACGTCGCTAGCTGCTGAAAATTTATTTGTAATTTATTAATACCAATTGATATTCGATACTTTGCTTTCATTCCCCATGATTACTAAATTTGTTAATTTTGTATCTGTGATGTCTCATGTTATGATCAGCGAGATTTATTATTAAACACTTTTTAGACGAAATCGATTAGTAAAAGAACATTATTACACGTTGACAAGCTTTGAAATTAAATTTACCAATCCTTATAATGAGCAGATGAATAACATACTTAATCTTTTTTTTTTTTTAGAAAGTAATCTATCTGCTGAAAATTTATTTGTAATTTATTAATACCAATTGATATTCGATACTTTGCTTTCATTCCCCATGATTACTAAATTTGTTAATTTTGTATCTGTGATGTCTCATGTTATGATCAGCGAGATTTATTATTAAACACTTTTTAGACGAAATCGATTAGTAAAAGAACATTATTACACGTTGACAAGCTTTGAAATTAAATTTACCAATCCTTATAATGAGCAGATGAATAACATACTTAATCTTTTTTTTTTTTTAGAAAGTAATCTATCAGCAGTTAATCCATACATTATTATATTTTATTCTACAGAGAAGTACATATCACTGGGAAAGGTTTTATCTATTCTATAGATTTTAAATACATTTTATTTATTAAAATAATGCTTAGGTAGGTGTAATATGTTTGTACTGAATTTCATCTCTGCCAACATGGAGCAGTAGACATTTCACCATTGTTAACAACGTCAAATTTTTACATCGGTAACCAAGCACTCTATTTACCTCATTTGTTGTTATGACAATAGATGCTGTAGTACTTGTTATATCCCAACAAATAGATTAAAATAAATCATTAGTTTCATTCATATTTCATTTAATGAAGTAGTTGAAGAAATATTTTAGTATTAAAACTACATATTGTAGCTTATTAAAGAGACGTTTTTGTCAGTAATATTACATATCCGTCTTATATTCTTAAAAAGATAATTCAATAAAATGATTTTATAAATATTTATTTACAAAAAAAAAATTATCATCATATGAATTTCGTGAAAGATTCTGTTTTTAACAAGTCGCATCTTTCTAAATAAAAAAAAAATGATAAACAATTTTAAATAGATAATGTATGCTAGATAATGTATTTATAGATAATGTATGTTTAAATACTAATGTTTTTTTTTATTTGGTTTTAAAAAAGATTTGATAATAATTGTGATAGTACTTTATTACGGTATTATTATATTAGTTGATACTTGTAATGACATTGCATAACACAATTTTACAACGATCACACCATTAATAATTATTTAACAAAAATAAATTATTTAAACTATGTTTAAATATTTAAATACATTGTGATTAATTCACTAAACCGAATACACCAATAAAGCTGTTCGTTCTGGAAAGGGTTGGTCTGGAAATGATTACACAAAACAAAATAATTTATTGTAACGTTTACTTACTTCAAATTAATTATTTATTAATGCTACATGCTTTTTTTAAGATAAAACTAATAAAACAACTATATTTAACTAAATTCAATGAGCAATTAATTTCAATTTGGGATTGACTTTGGTCCTTTTCAGAATAACAATGGTTCTGGTTATAAAATAAAGGCGGTTTTCAATGTTGTCTCTTTTCTAGGATGAAAATATCTTTCGATGATGATAAATAAGATTACCAAACGAGTATATAGAATAATATATATATCAATATTTAAATAATACTGTGGGTTAAGCTACAGGATAGATTATAGAAGTTGTAATTCAACGAAGAAGGCGATACAAGATTTTTTTTAAACTTTTAACACTTAATACATTTCCCTACTAAAACAGTATAAATATAGTAGGGCTATTACTTTTAACTCATATTTTGATAAATAACGCTGATAAAACTCCGTCAACCAGGTTCGATTTCAAATAAAGTCTACATCACGTAAAAATTAAAAACTGCATCTTAACAGATAAAAATAATAAAAAATTATTGAACACGGATCCAAAACCTTCCCGTTTTGAACTCAATTCCTGCCCGTTTTGTAAAATTATATTCATATTAGATCAATTTATTTTTTTTTAATCGTTTACAATAAGTAATAAAAACAATTTAATTTTGTATAAAATATTAAATTCTGTTCTTTTTTTATGAGTTGATGTATGATTGGTCAAAAAATAAGATATGTGAGTGTTAAGTAACAAAATTCCATAAATGGTGCGAAGTACCGATACGTTTTAAAGCTAATATTTATAGATATAACTGAAATTTTAAAATAAATGTTGCAGTTAACCCTCTTCAATATAAACCCTCTAATATACCAACATAACATATATTATTTCTCTCTTCATGGAGTCAATAATAATCTGACTTAGCCACCCACCCTAAAATCCCGGTAATTATCACGTGACAAGAGACATCAAGCAATAATACAGTTATGATTATTAACAATCACAATCGATTGCGGATATGTTACTAGCATCTCATTGTGGTTGTCATAACGCTTGTTGCTGATTTGCTGAACCGAACAAACTTGTTCGGTTAATTAAACTTAGTTAGCAGTTAAATAATATTGGGTTAAGAGTCAGTCAAGTGCGCGTAACCAATTCAGCCTAAGGATTAGAATGTACATTAACTATATATAAATCAATCTTTTTAGTTCTGAATGTTTTGCATTTTTTCAAGATTCACTATTCAAAAAATAATTATTTTGATATTAAATTAAACAAAACTAGATTTAATACGAAGGAAGTTGTGCAAAATTTTATTTGAATGTATATAATTTATCATTTTCTTATCTTTATGTTAGTACATGACGCATATGGTGTTGACTGGGGAGGGCATCACTTGTTATTTGTATATTCAAATACGTAGTCGCTTTTCCTGAAGAACACATGCACGCAAGCGAGCACATCCCTGCAATATTATACCCAACGGCAGGAACTGACATTTCCTACATATGGAACACTACTTACTTTGATGAGTTCAGTGTGTATAACTATCTACTTATTACCTGTATAGTTCATTTTAATACTGTTTTAAGAAAGATGTGATTATTGAATTTTTTTGAGAATTTCAAATAAGTTTGAAAAAAATTATTTTTACAAATATATTACAAAATAAATAAAGGTTTACAGTTTATGAAAATGATAATTATAATTAAAACATGGAAATTAAAGTGCATCATCAAGGTTACCAGCACTTAGTTTGGATAACTGATCACTTGCGAACCCTCATTTACTGTCCACATGAACGATAATAAACTGAGATCCCTTGAGTTGATTGTTTCTGATCAGTTTACAATCACTTTATAAATACATGTATTATGTATTTAAAAAGGAAGACAAAATATTATGTGCTACTGATTTTAAAAAAAACGTGTTAAAATCACACGCTGCTTTATTTCCATTCATAAGGCCCACATTTAACTAAGTATTTCTCAGTGTTCAGTGTTTGAGAAATATAAGAACTTTTGCAAGTTCGAATGTTTCTATGTTTGAGAACCACATCTAACACATACAGATGTGTTTTTCTTTAACAGTGAGCAGCAAATATTTGAAGCCGGACATAAAACTAAATCTAAGTTTATATATTCATGTCAAAAAAAAACCTTATTTTATAGTGTTGCCAACATCCGATTGAAGCAAACGTGTTCGGTTATAGGTTTTAGAATAGTATTTGATTCTTACTTAAAATTCAGTGTCATGACTATTTTTTTCACTGGCTATTTATATTTTTAACTGAATATCTTGGTTTAAACTGAGACTGTGCTCTTTGTTTCATGATTTGAAGACTGAATCAATGAATCAATGACTTACTGAATCAATCTTTGTTCCTAAGAGTCTCGGAGTATACGCCCTTGTTAAACTCCTTATTTGCATAGCTGCATAAAAAGAATAAAAAGGTGAGAAGAAAGTTTTTACCTGTAATTTTCTACAGAAATTCTTGTAACATAAATTTTCAAAATTATAAATTGTGGCCATTTATCGGGCTCCCACCCTTGAAGGTTAGCCGGTTTTTAATAATTTTATTGATTCCTTATTTTTATCAATATTTAATTATTCCCTTTTATATGTTTTTATATTTACACCACTAACTGTATCATATGTAGGAAATTTCCAACCATTTTATTTACTGTAGAAATTTTTTTTTGTCTGTTTTTACTGAATCTAAATTTAAATGTGTTAACCTTCAAGAAGATAATGATATGGCCTTAGTGGGAGATATTTAAATTTATAAGGATAATTACATTTATCTTTAAAAGTATTTTAGATTTTTAACATCGTATTTCTTTGAGGGGAGGGTTAAATATTTTTATTCTCGTATTTTAATTTGTGTTTGCATATGTTTTAATTGCTTTCAGTTATGTTTTTACAATTTTTAAATCGTGCAAGTAAATATGAGAAAAGTGTTATTTGTTCCATTTACTATATAATCTATTTAAGTTTTGTAAGTTCGCGAAACAGTTTTATTCCCTCTACATTTTTAATATTCTTTTAGTAATCATTTCGTATTGCAAAGACATCTTTTCAATCTGAAAATACCTGTAGCCTTTTTTTTCGAAAAAAGATTTGAAAATATGCTATCTCGTAATAATAAATTTGATAAGAATTTTTCTGCCTCCCTTTACTTTTGATCTTTTTTTTTTGTTACTGTAAATTGCCCTACAGATATATCATTTTTCAACTATACATCCTACTTTAGAAACACTGATACATTTAGCTGTTAATTTAACTTGCAATATCTCTCACTATTACCTAAAATGTAAAAAGTGTAAAAGCTTTTATCATCAGTTCTCTCTGTTCATTATACAATTTTATCCAACGTATGCTTTTACGCCATCATTAAAAAATATCGTTATTATTCAGGAATCTTGTAAAACTTACCTACAATGTGTACCTTCATTATTAGCGTAGCACCGATTATTATCGATAAGACGCGATCTTATACCACACTGGTAAAATACTTTCTTCAGATATAAAATATGTTCTTATTTAAAAAAATAAAAACTTAATCGAAAAACTAAAATACTGTTACATAAGAAACTTCAAGCTAAGCTTGTTATAACACAGTAACACAGTATCGCTTTCATATAATCAAGACCTTTTTTTTTTTTTTTTTGTCTTCAGTCATTTGACTGGTTTGATGCAGCTCTCCAAGATTCCCTATCTAGTGCTAGTCGTTTCATTTCAGTATACCCTCTACATCCTACATCCCCAACAATTTGTTTTACATACTCCAAACGTGGCCTGCCTACACAATTTTTCCCTTCTACCTGTCCTTCCAATATTAAAGCGACTATTCCAGGATGCCTTAGTATGTGGCCTATAAGTCTGTCTCTTCTTTTAACTATATTTTTCCAAATGCTTCTTTCTTCATCTATTTGCCGCAATACCTCTTCATTTGTCACTTTATCCACCCATCTGATTTTTAACATTCTCCTATAGCACCGCATTTCAAAAGCTTCTAATCTTTTCTTCTCAGATACTCCGATCGTCCAAGTTTCACTTCCATATAAAGCGACACTCCAAACATACACTTTCAAAAATCTTTTCCTGATATTTAAATTAATTTTTGATGTAAACAAATTATATTTCTTACTGAAGGCTCGTTTAGCTTGTGCTATTCGGCATTTTATATCGCTCCTGCTTCGTCCATCTTTAGTAATTCTACTTCCCAAATAACAAAATTCTTCTACCTCCATAATCTTTTCACCTCCTATTTTCACATTCAGCGGTCCATCATTGTTATTTCTACTACATTTCATTATTTTGTTTTCTTCTTGTTTATTTTCATGTGATAGTTCTTGCGTAGGACTTCATCTATGCCGTTCATTGTTTCTTCTAAATCCTTTTTATTCTCGGCTAGAATTACTATATCATCAGCAAATCGTAGCATCTTTATCTTTTCACCTTGTACTGTTACTCCGAATCTAAATTGTTCTTTAACATCATTAACTGCTAATTCCATGTAAAGATTAAAAAGTAACGGAGATAGGGAACATCCTTGTCGGACTCCCTTTCTTATTAGGGCTTCTTTCTTATGTTCTTCAATTGTTATTGTTGCTGTTTGGTTCCTGTACATGTTAGCAATTGTTCTTCTATCTCTGTATTTGAACCCTAATTTTTTTAAAATGCTGAACATTTTATTCCAGTCTACGTTATCAAAAGCCTTAACCTTAACCTGTTATCAAAAGCCTTATAACCTTATAACCTTATAACCTTAACCGTTATCAAAAGCCTTAAGCCAAGTCCTTAACCTGAATAAAAAGATAAGTTGTTGCTTGTAATTAACCTAGTTTTATTAATTTCAAACAAAATTTAGGATTAATTTATATGAATATATCACATAATCGTTGGTTTTTCAGTATAAGTGACTCGTAGGGTTAAAAAAAAAAACACTAATTCAAATGAATAAAAGTGATTGAATAACACTGTATGAAATCGATTACATAAATTTGAAATTTTAATAAAATACATTATTATTACTGTAGTTATTAATATCCGTTAATATTTGTTGCTTAATTAATATTATGAAAACAAAAGAGGTAAGATTATTAAAATTGTTAAAATAAATAAAATATTCTAACCAAGGAAGGTCATGCCGGTGGGGAGGACTTACATTAGACTATTCTGTCTATTCCCAATAAAACGAATCTAGACCGTTAGGGTAGCATAACAGAATGCTACAACTTATTAAATGAATCAAATCAGGGAATGAATATAAAGTTATTGTGGTAGTTAAAAAGTGCGTACTTCGACTTTGGGATCAATTCAAAGTTAATAGCATATAACAATAGCGGTCATATCAATTTATATAACTTTTTTTTATACAACATTACCGTACAACACAATGCTGTGCATTAACATAGCACGCACTATTATAATAACAAAATTAGAATGCTGTTTTTGGAAAAAGAAAGCAATGAAAAATATCAAGAAGCGTAGAGTTTATTACGGAAATAAAAGAGAATGCAGAGTTTTCCGATTCTTACAAAGAATATAATCTGCTAATAGAGAAAATTTATTTGTAAAATCTTTAACGAAGGTATACAAAATCTAAACCGTATTCAGAACATGCACGACGATTAGGTAAACAGTTTTAAAGAAATTCTGAAAAAAAATTTGCTTTAAATTGTATCAACCAGAAACTATGAATAGTTACGATATCATAGTTTCGATATTATATCAAAGTTAAAATTATAAAAGTGAAAAAAGTCACATTATTAGATTTATGATATATGAATTTGTCAAAAGAAATTTTATTTTTGTCTTCAGTAAATTGACTTGTTTGATGCAGCTCTCCAAGATTCCCTATCTAGTGCTAGTCGTTTCATTTCAGTATACCCTCTACATCCTACATCCCTAACAATTTGTTTTACATATTCCAAACGTGGCCTGCCGACACAATTTTTGTCCTTTTACCTGTCCTTCCAATATTAAAGCGACTATTCCAGGATGCCTTAGTATGTGGCCTATAAGTCTGTCTCTTATTTTAACTATATTTTTCCAAATGCTTCTTTCTTCATCTATTTGCCGCAATACCTCTTCATTTGTCACTTTATCCACCCATTTGATTTTTAACATTCTCCTATAGCACCTCATTTATTTCAAAGGAAATATAAAAACAATTATTTATACGGTTATTTTAAGTTTTGCGATCAACAATAGAGAGAATAAAACATAAATTGAAAGACAAAAAAGCTTATCAGAAGAAATAAACTTTAATCTTCTACTAACGATGAATGTTTAACAATCAAAATGACAAACTAATTTTAAATTTTCAGTAAACAGTTTTCAAAAAAAATTTTTTCAAATTAATTTATTAACAATTAATAGTTTTTTTTAACAGTACATGACTAGGAATTAGAAAATTTTAGTAATATTTGGAGAATTTTTGAAAAATGTGTAAAATACTATTACCGATGGATGAATGAAAAAGTTTAAATTGCAAAAGATTAAAAAAAAGTAGAAAACGGATCGCATCATGAAAATAAATTAAAAATAAAAAGACAAACAGTAATTGTCACAGGTGCACTGTTGAAGGAGAACTGTTTGATGAAGAAAATAAAACAGCTCCACGCGAGGTGTAAAATAGCTTCAATATGAAAAGAGTATTAAGATAAACAGTGCAATATTTTATGAAATTATAATATTAACTAAAATAATTAATTACGCACGAAAAAATATGAGGTAAAACAGGCAGGAAATACACTGATCTGACGATAAATCAGATCACTCGCTACAAAAAACTGCAACCTCCAATGGAATAATATTTTTATTGATAATCTAAAAGTAGAAAGGCAGGATAAAAATAAAGCCATCTACAAGGAATTTTTAGATAATGCAAAGACATTTAGAACGATAAAATGAAATAAAACTTTTATGCTGTTACAGAAATGTTATTTTTTATATAATGACTATTAAGGAGCATTAAAATCAGTTACTTATGATTAAATAAGAGAGAAAGAGAGAAATAACTGTAAGTAAGAAAATATATAGTGTATTCCTGCTGTCTTTAACTTTGATAAACGTAAATAAAGATTTCAAAAAAAAAATTAGATTCATTACTCGTACAATGATTAAAATTTAAGAAAGTTATAATTCGTTTTTCTTTTTGTCACTAACAGAAAAACCTTTCTTTTTCGTATTAAGATGAAAAGAAAGACTAATTTTTGTTTATGCTTGTATAAACTAGAACAGTGTAATGTATAAACCATTTTAGTTTGTGTACTAGTACAGTGAAACAAGTATACGTATTAAAATATTATCCTATTCATTTAAGAACAAAATTTATTTTATTATGACGCATATAACTATGTAATATGATCACAAAGTTATTTTAATTTTATGATACGTACTCAAATGATAGTTTTTTTTTTAATTAGGAATATTAATAAAATTTGTTGAACAATTTTGGATAGATATACAGATACTTGTTTGACAAATTAAGAACTTTTAGTTATTGCCATTTACTCCATGGAAGCCTTAGAAGCCCCAAAGTCTAAAATTGTGCCGTACAATATTAGGTTTGTTTTAAAGTTAACATTTTTTATAAAGAGAACAGTTCTGTTGATCGTACAACAGAAACAGGAACTTTCTAAGAAGAACTGCCTAATGGATTATAAACTTTTACTTTAATCTCGGAGACTTTCATTGTTTCCAAAGCAGATGTTTTATCTCCTTCAAATCCCTAAAGATAATACGCATAGTCTGTAAAAACTATTACATTGAAGAAAAATTATCCGATTATTTACCTGATCTGTAACATTATTTAATTTAAAATTTAATTATGACATACATACTGCTCGTTTTATAACTGAGTTATTGGGAAAAATATTAAGTTTACAAATTTACAAAGCGTAAACAAAACGATTTTGTTACATTCATAATGGTTACACAAAATGATTGCTTGTAACACGAAAAACATGTGATGACATAATCCTAAAAATTATTTGTATATTTCAAGTTAAATTCAATTTCTCTTTAATATGTCTTTTTTTTTAACTTCCGGGGACACCGTTAGGTATTGCTTCAGAGGATAAGATGAATGACAATTTTTGTATCGAGTGAAAATGCCAAGCCTGACCGGAATTCCGGATGGAAGGATGAGACGCTACCATTCACGCTACGAAGGCCGGATGTCTTTAATATAGTCTAAAAGTTTAATTTAAGTAATCATATTAACTAAATCCTCATGAATCTTCACAAAAACCTCTGAGTAAAGTTTGGATATTTTATTGCTTGAATGAAAAAAAAATATTATTTTTTTCATGTTTTTTTTTTACACTAAAGGAAAGAAGAAAATAAATTGTTTTGAAAGAATATAAATTTAAATTTATTATTAAAATAAGGTGATCTTTGTTAATATATTGGATCAGCAGAAGTCTTAGACCAAATTAATATTTTTTTTTTTATTTTAGCAAAGTTTGTTTTAAATATATAGATTAAAAATAAATACTATGCTAAATAATTATAAAAATTGAATGTCATTTAATTTTTTTTATTTTGGTTAACTACAGTTAAAAAATTGTGATTGAAATATGTATTTCATATTCTATACTAATGTTTTTAATGTATTAAAAAAGAAAGTTGAAAATGAGAATTATAAAAAATAATTCAAGTGGCGTCATTCAAAGTAAAACTGTATTCAAAATTCCTTTTTCATTGACTGCCATGGTTAATTTCATTCTGCAGAGAAAATTAAATGAATATATCTAATGTTAAAACTGACTTCAAACGTAAATAACAATAAGAAAGTAGACTGTTTTTTATTACAGTATCATTAACTTCAATTTCTTTGAGTTAATGTCCGTTAAATTGAATTAAACTTTGTGTTTTTAGAAAAATATAATACTTAACGATGTTTATACGCCAAGTATTAATTAATTTTGTGTAATAATTTACCTCATGCAATTGAGTAAAATTAACTACGTAATAAATACAAATAAAATATTTCAAATAAAAGTTTTTAAGACGTAAATTTTGTTATTTGCTTTAAGAATTTTGTATTCTTTTATTATTTAATCTGGAGACAGTGATCATAATACTGTGATTATAATTTATCTTATTTGTTTTTTTCTAACTTCATAATTAATTCTTCACAAGAACTTATTTTCCGAAATCAATTTCTGTGGAAGTTTTAATGTCACTTTGATAATGAGTAACAATATTCTCTGTTTCATCTCAAAATACTTCTGTTGAATTCCGTTATAACGACATATAAACACAAAACAATCACAAATATAACGCAAGGAATTCTCTTTAGGTTACACTTATATAACCGGTAAGCATAACAATTGCCATTGTTAAAGCAGTTAGTGAATAGTAAAAAATTAAAAATTCCAACTATTACATTTTAACCACTTGATAATCCTGTAATAAGATAATTTTTTTTATTAAAAATTATTATTGTATTAAAAATTATTATTATAAATTATTGTTATTAAAAATTATAAAAATTAAGAAAGAAGCCGTGATAAGAAAGGGAGTCCGACAAGGATGTTCCCTATCTCCGTTACTTTTTAATCTTCACATGGAACTAGCAGTTAATGATGTTAAAGAACAATTTAGATTCGGAGTAACAGTACAAGGTGAAAAGATAAAGATGCTACGATTTGCTGATGATATAGTAATTCTAGCCGAGAGTAAAAAGGATTTAGAAGAAACAATGAACGGCATAGATGAAGTCCTACGCAAGAACTATCGCGTGAAAATAAACAAGAACAAAACAAAAGTAATGAAATGTAGTAGAAATAACAAAGATGGACCGCTGAATGTGAAAATAGGAGGAGAAAAGATTATGGAGGTAGAAGAATTTTGTTATTTGGGAAGTAGAATTACTAAAGATGGACGAAGTAGGAGCGATATAAAATGCCGAATAGCACAAGTTAAACGAGCCTTCAGTAAGAAATATAATTTTTTTTACATCAAAAATTAATTTAAATTTCAGGACAAGATTTTTGAAAGTATATGTTTGGAGTGTCGCTTTATATGGAAGTGAAACTTGGACGATCGGAGTATCTGAGAAGAAAAGATTAGAAGCTTTTGAAATGCGGTGCTATAGGAGAATGTTAAAAATCAGATGGGTGGATAAAGTGACAAATGAAGAGGTATTGCGGCAAATAGATGAAGAAAGAAGCATTTGGAAAAGTATAGTTAAAAGAAGAGTGAGACTTATAGGCCACATACTAAGGCATCCTGGAATAGTCGCTTTAATATTGGAGGGACAGGTAGAAGGAAAAAATTGTGTAGCCAGGCTACGTTTGGAAAATGTAATACAAATTGTTAGGGATGTAGGATGTACAGGTTATACTGAAATGAAACGACTAGCACTAGATAGGGAATCTTGGAGAGCTCCATCAAACCAGTCAAATGACTGAAGACAAAAAAAAAATTATTATTAATATTTTGTTAGTAAACAAAGTAAACCTTAGTTAATGTTTTATTTACAATTGGAATTTATTTTACGTTTAATTTCTATCGTAGATTAATCAAAATGATGAAAATTACTTAAAAAACAGAGCTAGAACTAGTTTTTTCGTCTGTTATCTCCGCACCACCCGGAATCGGATCCACAATTACGCATAATCTCAGCTCCGAGGGGTGATTTCGCCTCAAACTACCTCCGTAGGGCACTAGGCCCTACTCAGGTAGCCAGGACTCGGTCTTGTGTTACATGCTATGTTTCTAGCAGAGGAACCCCAAAGGATTCTCCCGCCGGCATTCCGGTCTTGACGCCTAGCCTCTAATGAAGAACTCTTGAAGGGATCCCCCACCGGGACTACGGTCTAGCATTCGCCCCCCCCCCACACCTATGACCTCTCCACCGATCATTGGAAGTGAAACCGAAGCTTCTCAGGCAGCCGAATGAGGCTGTACTCAACAGACACCTCAGCTTCGTTGTGCAAACTCCAGCGGTTTCATGACGTGGGCAAAGTCGCCTTAGATACACGGGCTCCAGGCACATGTCCATGCAATTTGCATGTGAGACACCGAGGTTCCTGCATACAGTATTTTCGCAATTGGCCAGGCTCACCACAGGTAAAGCTGTGGCCACTGCGATCTGGTCTAAGACACAATTTGGCCCTGTGGCCTGGCATCCAGCACCGAAAACATAAGTCATCAAAGGTGCGCCTCATATCCGGCAGATCAGCCACCTAAATCGAATTCGCCCATCGGACAGAAGCTAGTCCACCAAGATGGGCGGCACTGTCTAGGTGACCACTTGCGTCGCCCCAAATACTAGAAAATAGATACTGGATATTTCCAAACGCACACTTAAAACAAAAAAAAATAAGTGTCTATAAAGTTATTTCAAGTCTATTAGCCTCAAACATAATATGCTGTAATAAGTTTATTATTATCACTAAATACTCATACAAATTAGATAAGGATTATAAAAAAGTTAGTAAGTAAATAGATAGGTTTAATTCGGTGTTAAAAATGAAATATCCTAGTCAGCTTTTTCATTGTCGCGTTACCACAAACTAAATACCGTAGTAAATTAAATAATCCTGTTAAATTTTTTTTAATGAAAGTTACACTACTTACTTAATCGCAACTAAATGCATTTTATGGAAATTTAAAAATTAGAAATTAAAAATAGAAACGTCAATAAATGGCACGCTCATATTCAAAACAATTATTATTGTTCAAAGTAATTTTCTACTAAATTTATAATCTGTTGTAAACAAGAAAAATGTTGTTGTTTTATTGTAATAGCATGTCATTTACATAACAAGGACCATTTTTCTTTTATTATTGGATGGCTATTAAAATTCACAACATTGTGCGTGTCTCATCATAATACTAAAGAGGTTAGTAGATTGGGGTCTTTCATCCCCTTTTTTTGTGGAACTGCCATCATCAAGGGGTAAAATGAGGGAATACATTAAAATAACCTTGCAATACAGACTGTTTAAAATGCTGAACTGATATTAGACGTTACAGTGACCAGCCTCTTACCTAAGTATAAAACTGAATTTAAATTGGGAGGGTATACCAGAGGAAATTCAATTGTAAAGTAGAACAGTAGTTTGTATTGCGTGTGACGTACAGTTGTCTAAAGTACCTCACAACTACTAGACGGGAATGACGGAAACCCTATGAAGGACTGCCGAGGGGAATTTCGCAGCGTTTAAATATATAAAGGCGGGTAGTAAAAGTTCTCCAGCATGCAAATTGTTTATAAGCGAACATGTATATCTCGCGTGATAGAATATTACCCTTAGCAGGCAGAAATAAAACTCCCTTTTTTGTATTACTTTATTTTTTAACGAATGTATCAAATTTATTATACGTAACGTACGTTTAATACTTTAAAAATTTATAGTAAATATATGAACTAGCTGCTATTATTTATACAAATTGTTACTTGAAAAATAGCTTCAAAAAGTAGATTTTTTTTTTTTTTTATAAATAGATGGTCGCAAATTGTCCTCATTTTTCGATCTTCCCGCGGTTTATTATTCAATAAATTATTATAAATAGTTTATTTCCAGTTACAAAATGAAGTAATCAGAAATATTATTGCATCATTTCTAGATAGTTACAATTTCTTTATTTTAAAAACCTAACAGCGTTGACTGAAAATGTGGCACGTGCAAAGGTAGAATTACTATATGGTAATGGTAAAATGAAACTAAATTTTTCAATTCTAGTATTGCCCGTGAGGTTATTTATGAAATTAAATGTGGGTTTGGAAGATAAATTTCGAAAATTGCGGGTAGAATATTTTTCTCCAAGTTTATTAAAATGAAAGAATAATATGATAAATTATTTTAATTACTTTTACGAAAAATTATTTAACGTTATCGTAATTCATTATACATTTCTAATATAGTAATTCTACTAATATAGTAAAAAGGAAATTCTTAAATCAGCAGAAGCAAACTTAGGCGGAATAAAGAGAACCGGTAGAAAACCTTGGGTTTCAGACGATATATTGCAGCTGATGGATGAACGTAGAAAATATAAGAATGCTAGTGATGAAGAAAGTAAAAGGAACTATCGGCAATTAAGAAATGCTATAAACAGGAAGAAACTGGTGAAAGAAGAGTGGATTAAAGAAAAGTGTTCAGAAGTGGAAAGAGAAATGAACATTGGTAAAATAGACGGAGCATACAGGAAAGTTAAGGAAAATTTTGGGGTACATAAATTAAATTTTAATAATGTGTTAAACAAAGATGGTACACCAATATATAATACGAAAGGTAAAGTCGATAGATGGGTGGAATATATTGAAGTTATACGGAGGAAATGAATTAGAAAATGGTGTTATAGAGGAAGAAGAGGAAGTTGAGGAGGATGAAATGGGAGAAACAATACTGAGATCTGAATTTAAGAGAGCATTAAAAGATTTAAATGGCAGAAAGGCTCCTGGAATAGACGGAATACCTGTAGAATTACTGCGCAGTGCAGGTGAGAAAGCGATTGATAGATTATACAAATTGGTGTGTAATATTTATGAAAATGGGGAATTTCCATCAGACTTCAAAAAAAGTGTTATAGTTATGATACCAAAGAAAGCAGGGGCAGATAAATGTGAAGAATACAGAACAATTAGTTTAACTAGTCATGCATCAAAAATCTTAACTAGAATTTTATACAGAAGAATTGAGAGGAGAGTGGAAGAAGTGTTAGGAGAAGACCGATTTGGTTTCAGGAAAAGTATAGGGACAAGGGAAGCAATTTTAGGCCTCAGATTAATAGTAGAAGGAAGATTAAAGAAAAACAAACCAACATACTTGGCGTTTATAGACCTAGAAAAGGCTTTCGATAACGTAGACTGGAATAAAATGTTCAGCAGTTAAAAAAAATTAGGGTTCAAATACAGAGATAGAAGAACAATTGCTAACATGTACAGGAACCAAACAGCAACAGTAACAATTGAAGAACATAAGAAAGAAGCCGTAATAAGAAAGGGAGTCCGACAAGGATGTTCCCTATCTCCGTTACTTTTTAATATTTACATGCAACTAGCAGTTAATGATGTTAAAGAAGAATTTAGATTCGGAGTAACAGTACAAGGTGAAAAGATAAAGATGCTACGATTTGCTGATGATATAGTAATTCTAGCCGAGTGTAAAAAGGATTTAGAAGAAACAATGAACGGCATAGATGAAGTCCTACGCAAGAACTATCGCGTGAAAATAAACAAGAACAAAACAAAAGTAATGAAATGTAGTAGAAATAACAAAGATGGACCACTGAATGGGAAAATAGGAGGAGAAAAGATTATGGAGGTAGAAGAATTTTGTTATTTGGGAAGTAGAATTACTAAAGATGGACGAAGCAGGAGCGATATAAAATGCCGAATAGCAAAAGCAAAACGAGCCTTCAGTAAGAAATATAATTTGTTTACATCAAAAATGAATTTAAATGTCAGGAAAAGATTTTTGAAAGTGTATGTTTGGAGTGTCGCTTTATATGGAAGTGAAACTTGGACAATCGGAGTATCTGAGAAGAAAAGATTAGAAGCTTTTGAAATGCGGTGCTATAGGAGAATGTTAAAAATCAGATGGGTGGATAAAGTGACAAATGAAGAGGTATTGCGGCAAATAGATGAAGAAAGTAGCATTTGGAAAAATATAGTTAAAAGAAGAAACAGACTTATAGGCCACATACTAAGGCATCCTGGAATAGTCGCTTTAATATTGGAAGGACAGGTAGAAGGGAAAAATTGTGTAGGCAGGCCACGTTTGGAGTATGTAAAACAAATTGTTGGGGATGTAGGATGTAGAGGGTATACTGAAATGAAACGACTAGCACTAGATAGGGAATCTTGGAGAGCTGCATCAAACCAGTCAAATGACTGAAGACAAAAAAAAAAAATATAGTAATTATTTAATTAAAAATATAACTTAAAAATTGATGTATATCTACACAACAGTGTCTTTAATTATTCATTTACAACTATTTTGAGCTTTCACCCAAATATATTTTCAGAAATACAAAAAGGAGAAGGATATAACATTTCTAGGAAATGAGTACATAAGTGTAATATGCTCTTCTTGCAAAGAAATTAAAGTTTCTTTATTGTTGATCGAGTAGGTAACATCAAACAGTCGAAGATGTTTGATGTTACCTACTCTACTATGTTACCTCCACTATGTTACCGATACTAAGACTAATCGCTGCTATCGGTAAATGCATGATTGTATTGATTTGTAAATTTAATGTCAATATTTGCCTTTTCTCTTAAAATCCCAAACGACCTGTTACTCTAACAAAAATTGAGAAAAAATTTTTATCACATTTTTAATTTACCGTAAAAATAATGGAAAAGAAGTCAAAGACACAAATTTAAAATTCGAGATGTAGATTATAATTCATTATTTTACTATTCGTTTGGTCAAATTTGTAAATAATTTTCACCCAAATTCGTTCATATTATTGTTCAGTATATGTTTTTTTCAACGTCTACTAAAATCTATTAATTCGAGATTAACATATTAAACCGTAACACAGAAGATTCAAAAAAGAATAAAAGAACATGAAAAAAGAATAAGATTGACAAAAAATATATTCTTTTCACTGTAATAGATACTGTAATAATTCGAAGCATAAATGTGTTCTTGCAAAGTCTATCGGTAATAGGTAAACGAAACAAGTGAACATTAAGGGCGTAGATACCTGTTTTAATGTTAAAAAAAATTCTGTGAATTAAGTTACGAAAGTTATGTAAAGTGCTAGTATTAAAGATTGTCTTTATAACCTTATAAATACCAATTCGGTATAAATAGACAGGTTTTCTAAAAGTAATATATTTTCATTGAATATTTCGTTTTATTTTATGTCTAAATTTTAGTATCAGTCAAATATTTTCAAAATATTACCATAAATTCAACTCCACAAAATTTAACCGATCAAACCAATAATTACAATGAAAATACACTTCCTAAAATGCAATAAACATGTACTATTTTATAAAGTTTGTAGATTTAATGTTCTTTCGCTACCTCAACTCATTGAAAAGTATAAGAAGTTACAAATGTTGACGGTAATAGTTCCCTAAATATGGCTTCAATGGTGCTGGAAAAAGTTGTACGAGTGATAGAACCAAACAGCAGAAAGCAAAATTTTTTCTTTCAATATATTCGCATCTTAAACGGAGTGCTTAAACCTCTTTACAAACTAAAAACTTTCCTTTCAGCAACTTAACTACAGCTATTTCTTGTCAGTAGGTTTTCCACTTTCAAAAGAAAGAAAAAATGTAGAAAATGTACTCATAAAAATACATTTGAGTTTTTATCCATTTATTATATCTTCTCTTGTAGCTTTCTCAAACCCTAAAAAATTTTAATTTTTCATTACTTTTTGTACTTATAACTATTATGCTATAAAAATAGCATCTTAAAATAACGTAAATCTTTGGAGTATTGAGTTTAAATAAGATATTACACGAAATCGGATGAACAAATTTCGCCTTGTAAACAAGCTACTAAAACCATAACTTATTTCATGAATTATGTATATAAAAGCTTCGTTTGCTTACTTCTTTAAAACTTATATTGGAAATAACAATATTCTACTGATATTATGCAACATAGACCTAGGCAAAAAGTTATATTTGAATAAAATGAGTTGGCAAAAGGATAAAAGTATTCAATTTCATTAGGATATACACAAATGTAATATTAATAACATTTACAATATATTAATAATGGTAAAATTTTAAAATTAGTTATATTATTACCACTTTTCAATTAATTGAAAATAGTAAAATTCCATTACGAAAAAAAAATCTTAGAAGCTGTCTCTTTTTCACCTCATTCTGATATGAGAAGCAAAATTCACCTGAATTCAACTGTAAACGTTTAGCAGATAAATTTAGCTTTTTTTTTTGTCTTCAGTCATTTGACTGGTTTGATGCAGCTCTCCAAGATTCCCTATCTAGTGCTAGTCGTTTCATTTCAGTATACCCTCTACATCCTACATCCCTAACAATTTGTTTTACATATTCCAAACGTGGCCTGCCTACACAATTTTTCCCTTCTACCTGTCCTTCCAAAATTAAAGCGACTATTCCAGGATGCCTTAGTATGTGGCCTATAAGTCTGTCTCTTCTTTTAACTATATTTTTCCAAATGCTTCTTTCTTCATCTATTTGCCGCAATACCTCCTCATTTGTCACTTTATCCACCCATCTGATTTTTAACATTCTCCTATAGCACCACATTTCAAAAGCTTCTAACCTTTTCTTCTCAGATACTCCGATTGTCCAAGTTTCACTTCCATATAAAGCGACACTCCAAACATACACTTTCAAAAATCTTTTCCTGACATTTAAATTAATTTTTGATGTAAACAACTTATATTTCTTACTGAAGGCTCGTTTAGCTTGTGCTATTCGGCATTTTATATCGCTCCTGCTTCGTCCATCTTTAGTAATTCTACTTCCCAAATAACAAAATTCTTCTACCTCCATAATCTTTTCTCCTCCTATTTTCACATTCAGTGGTCCATCTTTGTTATTTCTACTACGTTTCATTACTTTTGTTTTTTTCTTGTTTATTTTCATGCGATAAATTTAGCATAACAAAATAATAAAGGAGAAATTACAAGATAAAGCAGAATTCTAGTGATAGATAAAAATTTTCCATGTGAACCCTTTCAAAAGATTCATAAAAAAAAAATTATAAATTTCTAGTTTCGCCTACTTTTAATTTTTGTAAACATAGAGACTTGAAAATTGAGGTTGTTAATACTTTTCACTCGATCCTTTAAGATATCTTTCACAATTACTGTGTTAACATTTGCACTATTTGACAAAATTTCGAAAATCAATTTAATTTTTGTTATTAAATTATTTAAAATTGCCTGTAAGTCAAAGTACCTTTTTCTATGTTGTGGTGAATCACATAGAGTAGGCTACGTGAATCAATCACGTTTTAAGTTAGCTAGTGCAATATAAAATAACAACAATGATTTTATTTTCTGTTGAATTTTAAATTTATGCGTTTGATCCAAAATTGTTGAATGATAAATGTATGGACAATGTTATTGGTCAATTTTTAGTTTTATCGTTTTGCCTTAGTTTCTGCACTTAATATACATATGTATACTGTAGTAACTGCAGTAGGATTCAGTATCCACTGTAAAACCAAGAATTGTTCGCGTGGATTTGTTAGAATTTCAAGTCAGGCTCTCAATTAATGTTTTAAGAGAACGACGATTTCAATTCTACAAGTGAAACGTATTGAAGCAATGGAAAACACGTCGAATAAAATTAAACCATTTTTTATGTTTTCATCGATAACATTTAAACTATACGTATATTAATTGTTAGAAATGCAAAGTATTTTCAATATAATAAATCTTCTTAGTGAAGTCAATATTTTACTGTATTAATTTATTTCTAAAACAGTTTGTTCTTCAACCATTCCACATTCTATTAATAGTTATACTCGATTGTTTAAATCGAGTATATTATTATCGATAGTTTTCTCTTAACTTTTATTACAGTTGTTTTTATAAATTTTTATTGAAGATAAATTACGTCTAATATTATTTAACATCCAAACAGTTAAATTAATCCACCGGCAGAAAAAAATTTTTGAATAATGGTAAAGATTATTTTTAACTAAAATCCTCCACAGAAACAATATTAAAGATAGACCTTCCTAATCCAACGATGTTACAGTTGCGTTCTTTGAGGATGATACAACAATCTTGGCGGTTGACAACGACGCTCCCCGGCCTCCAGAAAGCTACAATCTGCTCTGAACCTCATCAAAAAAGGCTGTGCAGGTGGAAGATAATGGTGAATCCAGCTAAATCGAATCACGTAACATTCACCATGAGGAGAGACGATTGCCTTCAAGTCCATCTACACAAAAGCGATATCCCTGCTCTGAACACAGTGCGGTACCTAGGTAAGCATCTCGATTACCGTATGCGGTTGTACTGGCTACCTGATAGAATTTCTAAGTTGTATGTCAAATAAATTATTGATATACAAGATTTTCCTAAAACCAACTAGGAGTTACGGTATCAACTGTGGAGAAAAGTTTTGTCAATAAATTTAAAGTGATCGAACGACTTCAAAATAAGGAAGGCACAGTGGTTTGAAATAAACAACGAGATACAGGACTATCTGCATAGTTTATTAGGATTTGTAAGTTTCTCTACATTCCACATAAAACCAGCTAAACAATGTACAAAAAAAAGTTTTTCCTGCGTTAGGGAAACCTTTAATCCACAAAGTATTTAATATACCAGTATTTTTGTTCAAAAACCGTGTAAAACTTTATAATTATATAAGTGCAATCAAATAATCATCAAGATAAATAGAATCAACCTCTTCATATAGTTCAAATTCACACAAAAACTACAAAAATATGGTTTTATTCAATGAGTATTTCGTAGTTTTTAATGTATTTCCTGATCAGTTAGAGCGTTTTTGAGCCAAAGGTTTTACAGTAATTTTTAAATTTACAAGAAATTTTTTTTCTCAGGAATGCCTATTTTTTTAAATTAAGCTGATTAGTTCGTTATGATAAGCTGGATGAGAAATTGAGATAAGTAATTAAAGGTAATCTTAAGTACAAAGCGACAAAATAATGTCTGACAAAAGTTCTAAAATGTTTTTACATTACTCGTTTCTCAAGAAATGAAAATATTGCAGAATTTTTAAAAAAAATATTCTTAATTACGGATTTTTGCGCTATTGTTCATTAGGGAGAGAGGTTCATTTCTTACTCTATATCGTACAGTTACTGCAAATCTGCTCTAGTGTAAAACATTTAATTACACTCTTATTTAGAACGTCACTTTCTTTACGTTGTACCCATGTTTCGTTTTTCATTTAAAAAACTAGAAGAAATAAAAATGATTATTAGCTAAGCAGCCAATTCGGTTATATTTTAATCATTTTTTGCACCATTTATGCGGACGTGAGTTCTACATAAAGTTAAAATGAGTAATTTTCTTCAGGTTCCCTCACTTATTTCTTTTAATAAAAGTTTCGATAATGAAAATAATATCATATGTTACTACAGAAAAGTGGTAGGAAGTCAAATTAGAATATTACTGATTTTAACGTAATAATTAATAAGTATTTTAGCTTTAATATCATGGACAGTATCTTGCTAACTTTTATTAATTAGAGAGTAAAAGGTTACTAATATAGTTTTAAGTCGTACACAAGATTTTTTTGTTAAAAACGTAACGATATTTCTATTTCGTTTAGAGATAAGAATGTGTATGAAGTTTATTAAACAAGACTATCATGAATGCAGTTAAAGATGTAGAACACGTTAACAAATAAGTATTTCCTGCAGATATTAAAAATACATTTGCTTCTGTTTAAAAAATAAAAAAAATTAAATTCAGAGACATGTCATGCTTTTGCTCAGGTAAATTTAAAGTTAGTCACGAAACCATTAAACAAATGTATATAACTGAATATAACAATATGATTGTAAAAAAATAACGTAATTTTTTAACATAAAAAAGTTATAAAAAAAAGTAACTTTAATACTTTAGGATCTTATTTGAAAATTTTAAATCAAAAGAGAAAGCATAATTGAATATCAAAACCACCAACGCAAAACGTTGCCTACATTTAACGGAACGGATGCATTTTAGCAACTTGAAAGACAACGTAAAATCGTAGTTAATACCGAATTTTACTTAAAATTACTTAAAAGTTTTCGGCTCATAAATTGAATACTCTCTTCTATTTTAAGCAGTATAAAAAAAGTCTAATATTTATAACTTATTGTTTAAACATTTGTAAAATAATTAAAGTTTAAGTAATAAAATAAAATTCAGTATGCATTCAAAAAGTAAAAGTATGATGAATAATTAACGATGGACAAATTTAGATGATGTTAATTATTGTTTTGATGATTTATTAATTAAAAATGTTATTATGTTTTTTATAAAATTCTGTAACTACTCTACGATGACTAACTCCATGTTAACTATTTGTAACGAGACAAGGAAAAGTTGTTAAATGTAGCCTGTTAATGATAACTATCGATTGTAGTAGCAGAATATGATCCAATAAAATCGTACGTAATGTCGAGTGGATAATTTTAAATCGGTGACGATATAGTTACCACATGAAATTAAATTGTCTACTTCATTATTTTAAATTACTTCATTCCATGGCTGTTATTATTTTTTTAAATAAATGTTTTACTTTACTATAAATTCTTTGAATTCTAACGGATAAAAAATACAAGAAACCTTTTACGTAATTTTCTATAATAAAGTTTTGAAAGGCGTAAGATTTCAAGGTAAATTTTATTTATTCCAGAATTAAGCATATGAATTTTAGAAAAAATAAAATTTGTGATTTTAATTGCCTTCACTCTAGAAAGAAATTTTTAAAAGTTCATTTCATCTTCATATTAGGAGTATTGCAAAAGTAGAAACTTTTGTAAAGTACTCCATTTACTTAGTGTTCAGTCTTGCTTTATAGTCTAAAATTCACATCAGGTGTTGTGACCTAAAACCGTATAAGTTGCTTTGTTAATATATTACACAAATTTCTCATGAAATTAAGTTTTCATTTCACTGATTGTTCCAGAAAAGCTATATTTTATGCCAAGCAATTGATATAAAAAGTAATACACCAGTAAAATTCGTTATCGTACTGTTACAATAACAAAATGTATTTTTGGTGCATAATAGGTTCTAACGTTTAAATAAAAAGTAATTTAGAGGCCTCACGCACGTGCATACGAACATTAACATCTAGAAAATTTCCATCCGGTTTTTTGGGTTCCTTATGTTGCAAAACGTCATGATCCGGTAAAAACTGCATGCGCCCAAATTAGACCGATTAGAATACCTTCCCTTCTAGAGCTGTAGCTATGCCAAATGCGCTAGATGGGAAAGTAACATTTGTAAAGTCTCATTTTTAATTAAAGCTAATTTAAATAATTTGACAAAACGTTTATATTTGAATTCTTGAGTTAATTTTATTTCACCATAAGTTACATACAGAATTTTTAAATAGTAGTAAAACGGAATTAATTCAACAAATAAGCAAACCAAAATGAAGTGCTGTGCACTGAAATGCCCTGTTACGCTTGTAAAAACGAAGAGAAGATATAAGAAAATAACTGCTAATAAAATAATTCAAGAACATTAATTTGCATTACAAAAAGTATTTTTTTTTGTTAAAACCTTTAAATATACTATATATATATATATATATATACATTAATATATATATATATATATATATATATATATATAAGATGTAGTAATTCAACTGGCCTTTTTCTTTTAGTACTGAAACATTAAAATAAACGAAATAAATTTTCATGACTGAAATTCATTGCGTTAGTTAACCTATCTTGTGTTGTATGTAATTAAATTTTGTGATTCAGTATAATTTTTTTTTATCATACAATTACATGAGTTTTAATGAAAATAACCTGCGGGTACTTGAAGTGATAGAGTTTATGTGTTTTGCCTAAAATGAAATGTATTTTAATAATTTTTTTATGTTTTTTAGTCGGTGTAGTTTAATATTTCTAACGCAAAAGCGTTAGTGCTACTGCATTTCTTAACAGAAACAAAATGTATAAGATGAAGTTAATTAAAAAATAAGATGATGTATATATTTCTAAAATTATTATTTATATAAATAACATGAAATCTAAAAAAAAAATATTCACTTAGATTTATGAGATTAGTAATTTCTCATAATATAAATTGCAGTTTTTCGCAGAAAATGTACGAATATTGGTATAACTTTCTTTTATTAAAAAAAATTCTTTTTTTCCCTTCACACAAAATCAGACTACGGTGATTACTTTGTTTGCACTTAAATTTAAAAATATTCCTGTTCTCAAAGAACAATACTTACTGTTACATTTAGATCAGCTGTTTTGTCAGTATTATCAGTCTAATGTAATTATTAAATAAAAGGCTTCACATATGAACCTCATTTTGAAATAATGTATAGAGTTTCATTTACGTTCACGGTATAGTGCAAGCTGTGATACTGTTGGGCACAAAAATCAAATAATAAAAAAATATTATACTTTGTAATATTGTTGAGTGAGTTGTAGAACAAACTACCGATAGTAAAGAATAAACTGCGGTGTATTCCAAAGCATAAAATTGCAAAGGGATTTGCTTA
This sequence comes from Lycorma delicatula, assembly GCF_047948215.1. Taxonomy (NCBI): domain Eukaryota; kingdom Metazoa; phylum Arthropoda; class Insecta; order Hemiptera; family Fulgoridae; genus Lycorma; species Lycorma delicatula. Next base: position 37,882,063 of record NC_134455.1, read on the forward strand.
GCCTTCTTTATTTTGTACTGCTGTGTTCCTTATTCATTAACTTCATCTTATACCACGAGTTAGATGTCATTTAAACGGTATTTAGTTTTTCTTGAAACCACTACACGATTACTTTTTAAGACAGAGAGATATTGGATATATAATACAATTGTTTTTAACAAGGAATAATATTTTGGTTGCAATATTTTAACCAATATCAAAAAAAAGAGGGGATTCTCAACTCAACTCGTATTCTTAAATTATTTTATGTATTTTCACTCTTTACTTCAATTTTTTCAACTGGCGTTACAGTGATAGCAAATTATTCGTATTTCTTTTAAATTGGTTTAAAGTGATTTTCAGAAAATGCGTAATTATTGTTTATTCGTTTTCAATTTTGAAATAGGTTTTATTTTCAATTTTTAAATTAGTTTATTGAGCAAATACTCGTATGATTTATCAAATATATTACAAAACTGGATCGGAATTTTAGAAATACATTTGATACTTTAATTTTTTAATTAATTTATGGCATTATATAATATGTAAGTATGGAACAAAATATTTTACATAAAATTTGATTTACGGTTTATAATTTACTCTTACAGAGAAAAGTTAATAATGTGAAAGAACTCATCGAAAACGGTTTGACTTCAGAGCAGCTGGTTTTAAAATCAGCTGCAGGCAATTGACTTTTTGCGCACCAAAATACGTAGTTAATACTAGAGTTTGAATTTATATTTCGCTGTTGGATAAATGAGTTTTAACACTTGAGTAAATGATGTATATAATAAGAATATTTTTGGTAATATAAACTCCAGATATATTAATTTATATCTTATTACAAGATTTATAATCTGACATATTTTTATTAGTTCTTATATCAGTATAAATAAGTGATCTTTGTTTAATGAAATAGACTGTTTTTATTACAGAAAATATATGTAGGTAAAATCAGACTTCTCTCAAAAAACTTTTATGTAATTAATATAGTTTTAATAATCAAAATGGAATTATAAATTAAAAATTAATCAAAACCTTTCCTCAGTTTCATTGAGAGGCTTCTAAATAAACGCTTAAATAAATCCTGACATGCTGTAATATAATGATTCCAATAAAATACGTAAAAAGGTACTCCAATACTCTTTCTTATTAAGTAAATAATAGTTTCCGGAATAATTTATCCAACTTAGAAATTAGTAATTACACCTTCCACCAGTTTTTCCAATAAATACTAAGTTCTAATTGATAATTTAAAATATAATTGAATTTTCTAGTTCTAGTCCAATATTGTCTGAAAACTGGTTACACATATTATTTTACTAAAATGAGGTAGTTTAATGAGAAACCTTAAATTCACGTTGTAACATGTAAGTTGTACGTTTCATAAGTTTGGTTGTTCAAACCTAAAAGTACACTTTCTGTTGTAAATGCGTAAAATTACAGTAGTTGATGGCATTTTTTAGTTAAAATACACTAAAAATATTTTTTCTGTAGAGTTTGGTAAATATTGTTTGTATGCCAGTTAATATTAATTATTAATTCTTCGTTTCTTTATTATTTTTAATTATTTCCTTACACATATATATTTTTCTAATTATCTACTGATTAATATTATTTAAAAAATAAAATGTACATCTAGTTTAAATTAATTATATTTTTATAAAGTTTTAAAGAACAATTTCACAAGATGTTAAAGAACAATTTAGATTCGGAGTAACAGTACAAGGTGAAAAGATAAAGATGCTACGATTTGCTGATGATGTAGTAATTCTAGCCGAGAGTAAAAAGGATTTAGAAGAAACAATGAACGGCACGGATGAAGTCCTACGCAAGAACTATCGCATGAAAATAAACAAGAACAAAACAAAAGTAATGAAATGTAGTAGAAATAACAAAGATGGACCACTGAATGCGAAAATAGGAGGAGAAAAGATTATGGAGGTTGAAGAATTTTGTTATTTGGGAAGTAAAATTACTAAAGATGGACGAAGCAGGAGCGATATAAAATGCCGAATAGCACAAGCGAAACGAGCCTTCAGTAAGAAATATAATTTGTTTACATCAAAAATTAATTTAAATGTCAGGAAAAAATTTTTGAAAGTATATGTTTGGAGTGTCGCTTTATATGGAAGTGAAACTTAGACAATTGAAGTATCTGAGAAGAAAAGATTAGAAGCTTTTGAAATGTGTTGCTATAGGAGAATGTTAAAAATCAGATGGGTGGATAAAGCGACAAATGAAGAGCTATTGCGGCAAATAGATGAAGAAAGAAGCATTTGGAAAAATATAGTTAAAAGAAGAGGTAGAAGGTAGAAGGTAAAACAGGTAGAAGGAAAAAATTGTGTAGGCAGGCCACGTTTGGAATATGTAAAACAAATTGTAAGGGATGTAGGATGTAGAGGGTATACTGAAATGAAACGACTAGCACTAGATAGGGAATCTTGGAGAGCTGCATCAAACCAGTCAAATGACTGAAGAAGAAAAAACAACCAAAAAAAAGTTTTAATTTATAACATTTTTTAAAAGCGTTTCGATCATAAACTTTTTCCCGATTTATTGTTATGTACTCTGTTTTTGTAAAAAAAATGGATATTTTTTCAAGAAACTATTTTTATGTAAGTAATACAAGTAATTTCGTACTAACATTTTTATTTTTTTCTTGATAGAGTTTCCTTGATTAAAATTATATGAGAAACGAAATTAAAATAATAAATATGAAAATATCCTATAAATGTCTAAATATGAGAAAGCAGAATAAATTCTTATTTTTAAAAAAAAAATTATAAATATATATTTTTCAATGTGTTTCATAAGACAATTTGTCAAACTTATTTCTATCCGAATTAACATAAAATTTTTTTTTACAAATTGTTCTAGGACGGTTTATAATTTAACAGTAAAATAACAAATATAGATAGTTATGATCAAAATTGTAAGTTAAATTATGAGTATATACCTATATGCCTACAATCTTGCGTATTTTAAATTTGACAGGCGCAATTGTGTGAAATTATATTTCATTACACAATTCATCTCTAAATAAAGTCCTCTCACATAAAATATGAAATATAAGCCTAAACGAAGCGTTATATTTCCTAGTAAAATATTTTTAAAATCTTTACTTATCGTTTTAATAATAAATCTTCTTACTACACAAGTTTTTTTAATTCTAAGTGGATCTTAGTTTAAAAGAATTCAAAGCTACCGATAGATAATATGGACACTTAAATTGCATTATATAAAATTATATACATTGAAGTAAATAAACTTAATAGATTATGTTTAATAAAACTTAATAATTTACTGAAACCCTGTACTACATTACGGCATTAAATAAATGTTGTAATGCAATAATAAGATTTATTAAAATGCTTTATTATAGTTTACATGTATGATTTGTAAAATTTTTCCATTATAATTCACTTTACAAAATATAGTTGAATTTGGTAATAAAGTATAGATTTTTGATTTTTAAATACACTCTATAATAAACAAATCCAAATTATATAAACTGTAGAATCAAGAAGTTTTAAATTAATCCTGAACTTTGAATTAAATTTATAAATTTGATTGAAAGTAGTAGCAGTATTTCGCCTTTTAAATTAAAGATTTATTACTTATTATGATGCATCACTCGTAGCATTCCTTTAACATCATATTGTATTCTCTTCATAAAGAGGTCTACAGTTCAAATACTAATTGATACTTACTAATTTTTTTAATGTTTTAATTTGATTTTTAATTTAATTAAATTTAAGACTTCTAATTTAATAATATAAAATATCTCATTGTGGACCTTGTACTGAGCAAACTTCATCACTTTTAAAGTAAATTTAACAAATTAAGCATTTTTTGATATATATATATATAAAGAGTAAAATATACACCTATGTACAAGAATAAAACTACTACAATAACAAAAACAAAAATTTAAAATTTAATAACTTATTTATAATTTAATATGATATTCATTTATTTTATAATGTAATATGATATTCTACTAAAATTACATCTTACACGTCTCCCCTTTTATTCAATACCGCATCAAATACATCTTCAGAAAGTCCCTCTTCAAGTCCCCTATTGTATTTATTTTTGATTATATCAATCGCCATTACATTATTAGAGTATTCTTATGCTACAAAACTAATCTGTCTCTCTTTTGAACCCTTCTCTTTTATATAACCCTTTAAATTTTCAACCCCTTATCGTAATCTGCTTTCTTCTTTCTAGAGACTCGCTTTCATTTAGCTCTGCACAAGCTTTTTATTCAAACTTTTAACAAATTGTTAATTTATAATTCGTAAAACCTTTACCTTTTGGTTAGTTCTCCTACACGGAATTTCTATAAGATAATTGGGATCGGTAAACACAAAATAAATTAACTATTTCAAGATGTTGATATCTGATTTTTCTTTGGTCATTATGGGTATTACGAGTTTAATTGAAATTAGTTTTCAAGTACTGTCAGTAATGATATTATGAGAAATTCAGCACCCTGAAAAAACCACCTACAAATTACAAGTGAAATTTTAGTAATATCACCATTTAGATAAAATTGACATTATATAAGCACTGATCCCAACCGTTAAAATGATTGCCGATACGTTAAAATTTATCTGGTACATTTCAATGGAATAAGGAGACCTCACATTCACTGACATTCCCTTGTTGACAGAACACTTCTGTTAATTTGTTCATTAATTTTTTTCCAATACCTGGTCACCAAACAACAACCATAAGATCTTGCCTAATTTAATCTTAGGCGTAAAAAATCTATTTCTATTTATTAAAACTTTTTCTTAAACTCTCGCTTTTTGAGTTGGCATAAGATTAGTTCAGTTTCTTATTGATTTAAAGAAACCGAGGTAATCTTTCACGTCTACATCCTTTTCCTCTAGTATTATCACAGTAATTATAAACAACAAATATTTATTTTAGCGAGTCGATATTCTACAATTTCAAAACGGAACATAATTTAGCTTGCCATACTTCCGCCTCAAAAATTGCTGAAATATTTCTCCACATCCAAAAATTGTTAATATTTGCTAAATCAAATTTTGAAAACTATTGCATCTTCCAGTTATTATTTTATATTTACAAATGTACATGGAATTTCTTAAATACAATATAGTTCAGCTAATTTTACACTGATTTGTTGATTTCTATTCATGAAAAGAAACTATTTTCTTGGCAGCCTGTGTTTTAAAATATTATCATAAAGAGTAAACCGTTGTTCAATATGATCGGTTATTCCTTTAGTAGATTCCGATAGCGTGTTAAATTTTTTATTTATTCCTAGTAGAATGATTTATTGCTAGTACCTTAACTCTCTTCGTACGCAACAGATGTGTAGAATCAACGCTGACATTTGCGCACTTCTGTTTTTTTTTTTTTTTTTTAGCTTTTTTTTATTACTATATGATATCTATTTCAGTAAAAAACAGGCAAACGAATTTTGTAGGAGTAATTAAAATGCTGACGATAGAAGTTATCTTCAGAATAAGAAAAAAATTGTAGTAACTTAATCATAATTTAAACCCGTTTAATTCACTTAGAAAGAAAAGGTTTATACAGTAGGAAATGTAAATATTATGCAGCTGCGCATGGCAAAATTTATTTTATTCTCTCAAAAATTGTCATAAAACAGTAATCCAGTTTTTATTTTTTAAAAATACCTCCCTCTATCTGTCTTTCAGTTTGAAAACAATCATCAGGATTTGCGAACGAAATTAGCTTAATAAATACGAAATTTATGTACATTTCTTAAGAGTCTAAAGCTTATTGCTCAGATTTAGTAATGTAAATTGAATAAAGTATTTAAAGGAAAAAAAATTAATTAAATATTATAATTTATTTATTACATATTGATCATGTAAAACTAATTACTTCTCTCTACATTCCTTATTAAATATAATGTTCAATTCCAAATCAAGGGAGAATTAGTAATGGAATCGATAATTTCCACAGAGTATAATCAACACATTTATATATAACTGTGTGTATGTCAGAATAAGTGTAAGTAATTTGAAAACCTGTAATCAAAAAAGGTGAGTTCTTTAATTTTGCTGGAAACCATAATTTATTTTCAAATTGAGTTCAGACAGAGGATGACGGAACATTATTTTTACCTTTTATTGCAGACTGTTTGGGTGTTTGATAATTGTAGATAGTAAATAAATTTCGATGGCTTTGTGGATATTTCACTAAAAAATGGATACTTCCAAGTCAAAAAATTGTGAAATTTCAAAATTTCATATGTTTTGAATGGTTATATAATATTTTTGTCCTACAAAAAGAAATACGGGTACATAAGTGTTGCACATAGGTTTGAAGAGAGATTCCTTGTAGCAAAGAGGCTAGGAAAATATCTGAATGTTTAATTTTATAGGCAAATCCTGAAATTATACGTTTGCGATAAATATTTAGTAAGCTGCAATGTAAAAAACAAAATAAACAAATTATTTAGTACAAAATTTTCATCCAAAATTTGACTCAAAGAATATTTTTTTTTTTGCCTAAAAATTTAATTGTAAAAAGTAAATTTTTTTAAACAAGTTATCCAATATTTTTAAAAAAATCTACTAAATAAATAAAGCAGAGGAATATTAACATAATAAATTTGAATTCAAATAATAATTTTGTCTTACTGAAGACGATATCTTCTTTCATACTGGAATAATGATAAATTAATTTTTTTTTTTACCATTGTTTACGCCATTATGGAATAAAGTTTTCCGTTATTTTCTATGAATTCCAAGCTAGGGTGGGTCCCGTTGTTTTGTTACAAGGAATGTTTAAATCTCACTTTGTTTCGTATTTCTGGGTCTGTAAAGTCCACCTGTTTCTATTATTGTTCTTGTGTTCGACCCTCCCACAGTCATCCTTAGCGACCGCGTCCATTCTTCTATCGAGGTATTTCTGACTACCCTTTTCATACACCCGTTATTTTTTCGTCCCCTTACTAATACATACACACACTCTCCTGTCCACTACCTGGATCGGGTTACCCCAGTTTTCTTTCGCCATCTTTTCGGCAGAGTAAATCCAACATCTCACCAGTGCAGTTGCCTAGGGCAATACTCTCCTGCAAACTTTGTGGTAACATTCCTCACTCAAGCAGAATCTCAAACTCATCACTACACATCTGAGATTCTACGCATCATGCTACCACCAAACCACATCACACCTCTGTATTCCTGATACACCGTGCGGACTACGCCTAGGATTACATCGGTATTCATCTTTACTTGCTGTCACGGGTTCATCTCTGGCTAATATTTGTGTGCTACAGGCAAGTTCAGTTTTTCATTACTTATTACGTTAAACCACTATGTTATTCAAATTTGTGGAACATTCAGTTCATCATACCTATGCCGTTCAAGTTTCAATTTCACTTTAGTACAGTCACGACAGGTCACTTACAGAAGGCTGTCATTGTTCAGCTGCAACCTATTTCATGTGCTCAATTAAGTTCAGTGTGATTATATTGTAATTAACTCTTTTTGTACTAGAATATTATTGTGGTCTTTTTTCTACATTAAACTAGAATTACATGTCTGAATTATTTAATGCTAAGTTTGTTGTTTATAAATCAGGAAAGGCCAGTGCCAATTAAGATTTACTGTAATTGATGTTTCTAAGTTAATGACATTTGTTCATTCCTAATTTTTCAATATTACAGCATTTGTCAGCAATGCAATAGTTATTCAGACACACTATGTTTCTTGATGTTATATTTTTCTAAAGTTATAATTAAAATTAAGGTGTTTCATGTTCTCTTTCATGCTTCGTCAAAAACGTATATTGTCAAAATCTGTATTTAGAAGCGTGTACTCATGTATTTTTTCATTTAACTATCATTGTTCAGACGCTGATTTCAGCTGATGTATTAAGTAGTTTTTAAGGTTATAATAATTACCTTATATTAATTTGTTTTCATTAAAGTCCAATTTCTTTTGGCAAATACTAGCTGTGTGTTTTTTTATTTAACTTTACCCAACAACCATCACATTCAAAATACGATATCTTTATTATATTTATCTATCATAAAAAACAAAAATTATGTCATTTATTACGTCTTTTATAATTAATAATTGCGAAACAAACGTTCTACCCTTTACCATTCAAATTAAAACACTACTATAAAAAATCGGATGATAATATGGAAAATATTGAGAGTAATATGGTGAGCAAAATCTTTAAATTTAAAAATTATTAAATTTTTCAATACTTTCTTTATACAAAATAGTTTTTCTTTTTTCTTTGTAAGTCCTATAATATTAAACAACGGTTAAAAAATTTACTTTAGCCCTCTCAATGGGAATAATTTGTAAGAATACGGGCATGATTCCTATTCGAATGGCAGACGTTAAAAATCAAATCAAACCATAACAAAATCAAAAATCTAACAATGACTATCAGAATCAGCGAATGAATGGAAAGGAATAAAATGAAATTGAATGCAATAAAAATTACTCCACATAAATGGAAGAGCAACTCGAAACTCACTTGCCGTGAAAAAGTTTTGTTGACCTGAATCAGAATCTGTCACTCGCGAATAACAAATTCATACCTGCAAACCGGTGAAGGACTAATTGTGCAGTGTGTGCGAGATAAATAATTTACTACTAAGTAGGGTAAGTGTAGAAACGTATACAATATAAGAAAATCTCAGAAAGAGACACAGATTAACAAATGATGTCACAGTTGATTTGGAAAATAGCAAAGAAGAAATAATAGTTTCTTATTATAATGTCAGCGGAATACTACCCATTTGTAGAAAGCCTTGTTCAAAGTCAGTGAATGTAATGTTGACTGAGAATTCTATTTTCCAGGACCTTTTGTATCTGAAAAAAGGGTTCTCAGAACCTACATGGTATTGTACAAACCTTTTGTGAATTTTATACGAAAGAGTGTTTAATTTTTTTTTGTCTTAATATTTGTGTTCTATGTAAATGTCAGGACCTTTTCCTTTCTGTATGTGTTACAGGTAGGGTTTGTTTAAATATCTCGATATTAAGTACATTTTTTGTATTTTTATAAAATTGTAAGTTCCTATACATCTGACGACTCTACTGGTTATTTTATTATATTTTTAACGACTGAGATGAATGCTAATGACTTTATAAGTCGATGACCATATAATTTAATAAAAAAGTTAAAATATAATATTTAATAAACTATTATTTTTAAATATAAAATATGACTTTTTTAAATTTTATTTAGTTTCAATTGGATTGCTTCAAGTTATTTCAAACTGATCATCAAATTACAACGCTTTAGAGTTGATTTTCATTTAATGTGTTTATTAAATTCAGAGTTTGTCACGATATTAGTTAGCAGAAAACTTTGACATAATCAAAAGTTGTAAATATCATCCATATTATTATAAGCCAGAATAATAAAGCATAGAAACTGCACAATCAAGTGTCAACTTTTCTTAGTTTATATTCACGAAAGTAAAAAAAATGTTATATAAATTATTGCTTTTTATAATTTGCTTACTTCTGTAGCAATTTATTACTTATTTAATCTAACTTTTACAGTTAATTTACCCATTCAAACATAATTTTTTCCTCTCGATTAATTTAAATTATTTTTTTCAGATAAACAGTAGATTCATTTTCCTTGCCTAGGCAACCAACTATCTAGACTTGTCTATCTTTCCACAACTAAGGCATCAGTACCGTCATAACAAATAATACAAAAAAAAAATTTCAATTTCATTTTGAATGTTGTGAAAATATTTTTGGGCTCTGTATTTACCACACGATATACGCATCTGTGTACTGAATTATCGTCTGATAAAGTATGTGTTATTTTTTTAAAGTGATCAGAGTTCAAGACTTCTAACATTAAACATGATTATTTGTTTTCACATCATGCTGGATCAAAGTTTAGATCAGTAATGTTGGAAAGTTATTTGTTTCTTTCGGTATTACATAACTTAAAACAGTGAAATTTGTTTTTTAAATAAAAGGTCTATTTAGCACACTTCTTTTATTTAATTATCTTTTTAAATAAAGGTTATTAACATCAGGTAGAGCGATATATTTCTCTGTATCAAAGTGAAGAAGACTTTATGTATTATTTTAAATTTCGTTTTATTAAAGCGTTTTACCAGGGCCAGTTCAAATCCACAAGTAAATACGAGAACGAGTTTTATGATAATTAGTAACCCACACTACTTTTCAAACAATTTAATTTTTTTTTTTTTTTTTAATTAAATAATTCTATCTCTTTTTTTTATTAACCATTTTGTTTTTAACAAAATGAAAGGTTTTTAACCTTTCTATTAAACAGTCTTATGTATCTTTTTTATGAACTTAAAATTTTAAGAAAGCATTCTTTTAATTTATAAATTATTGTGTGAAATTAAGAAAAACTAGCTTTCTTAATCTTTTATATGCTCACGAATTATATATATATATATATGTTGCAACCTTATTATAGAACGATGATAACGGGAATACGTTGCGCTTTATAGCTAATTTTCTAACTAAACTGACAATCCATGATAGAGCTAATGGAGTCCTTTCAAAGATCTTCAAAATAGAAAACGGAGTCCTGCAGGGATCTGCTCCAATTGCATTGCTCTTCTTGGTTGCTATCAGTAAGGTAGCTGATGTTATCACTCTATCAGCTAAGAAATGTATCTTCGCTGATGCAACCGGGACACCGGTGCAATATCACCTGCAGAAGTAAGAAAATAGGAACTGCGAGGAAAATATTGCAGAATTTATTGAACTCGGTGCACAGATGGGCACAATGTAGTGGTTTCAAATTGTCTGTAACCAAGTCTAAATTTATTATTATCTCTAACAAACCAGTCGGATGCAAGGACTTGGTGAAACTGCACTTAGGTGAAGAGGAGATAATGGGAAAAAACGAGATTAGGCTTCTTGATGTTACTTTTGATGAGAAACTGAACTTTTTGAGCCACATTAAGTACACCAAGGCTGAATTTCTAAGGAGAATGAATGTCTTTCAACTCATTTCTTCTTGCAACTGGGATGCAGATAAATCCATCATCCTGAACACGTACAGAAGCATCATTCTTTCGAAGTTAGAATATGGGACTGTACTATATGACTCTGCAAAATAGATAATTAAGGGCATACTTGACCCCTTGCACAACACCTGTATTTAGAGTCTGTAATTACAGACTCTAGGAGTAGTACTTGAGAGCATAAGCTGCCAACGTTCTGAATCCATAGTCCAGATTATTCATGATATCCTTTCAAGGATAAATAAGACTGTGGTATTTGTACGGGTCCCGGGCCATTGTGGAATCCTCGGGAACGAACGGGCTGATGAGGCTGCAAAACAGCTGCAATAAATGGCATCCGAGTACAATCCACATGTGAGACAGACTTTATGAGATCAATCCGTGTAAAATTGCGAGCTCAGTGGAATAATTTCTGGCTGCTGAGTCCTCCAACGGCATTACGTAACATCCGGGAGAACGTGCTTGAGAAACCTCTTTCCCCGAGCAACAGAAGAGACCAAGTCATCTTAACTCGGCTAAGGATTGAACACACCAGGCTTACCAACGCTCACCTACTTAGTTCTCTTCAGAAGATCTGTGAGGCTTGCAAGGTCAGATGGTCCGTGTACCATCTGTTCTTTGATTTCCCAATCTTTGGAACCATCTGACAAAACTTAAACCTGGATTCGGATATGAAATTTCTATCAAACCAGAACGTCTGTTGTGCTTCCTCTCCTACAGTGGAATGAAGAATACGATTTAATGATTTTTGTCTGCCTTATGTATTTTATTTTGTCACATGTCTATGTTTATTATTTATTGTTCCTGTTTCTTTATTGTTTATTTTTGTTCTTTATGATTTTTGTTGTTTTATATAATATTACATGATAGTGTTACTGTAGTCGCTAATGACTATAATTGTTGATGCGACTATAAATAAAAGCATTCAAAAAATAATAACTTATGTACTCTCTCGGGAAATGTGTTGATATAATTTAAATGTTTGATGTGAACACCTCATGACTTCCTTGTATGCCTATTAAATTACATTTACACAATTTTTTTTTTTATTGGAAAGTACGTAAAATTTTATTTCATTATAACTTCTGAAATTTTTCTTTTTTTATTATTGAATTATTATTTATTGTAAAAAGTTTTTACAATCAGATTGACTTATTAATATTAAATAAATATTAATAAATCAATATATTTAAATTAAAAAAAAAAAAAAAAAGATTAAGTCTGATTCGAACCAACGTGCTTTTCACTTGTAAGATTCAAATATTTCATAAATTAAAATTTCATTTGGTTATAACTATGGATCTAATGAAAATAAGTACCACTTATATATCGTTGAAAAGCTCTCAATCAGTCCTTATTAGGGCAGTTAAGAAAAGATTCAAAATCCAAAATTTCAACATACTACGGCTAATCGTTTTTTAGTTATGCGAAATACATACGAACGAAGGCGTACATATATATATACATGTGTACGTACAGACGATACGCCGAAACTATTAAAAATGGATTCAGGTATGATCAAAACGGATATTTTCGTTGAAATCTGAAAACCAAGATTTTTCGCGATTACAATATTTCTTTTACTTCGTACAAGGAAGTAAAAATATCAATCTTGAGTTGAATTTATTGCTCTTTTCCCTATTTTAATTAATATAAATATCTTTTAAATATTTAATTTTCCTTTAAAGTTAGTAAAAGGCGATAAAATATTTATTACTTAATATGCTTAAATTCTTAGGTATTTATATTTCATATGTAATATGATTAAAGCATTAAATACTCTAACTACAAACGACACAAAATACATTTAAATTAATAACTAACAAAAAGAAAAAGGTATAAAGCGAAATGAATAAAATATAATAAAGGTGAATTATTCAAAAATGTGAGGTTATATACGGTAAGTATTCTTTTGAAAATAATGTAAAAAGAAATATTTTTCGGGTTAATAAATTTTTCATCCTTTTTAAACCACAAACGTTTTTATAAAATAATATTAAAAATCATGTTTTTTATAATATTTAAATAATCACAAAAATTATTTATTTTAAATCATAAGTCTTTTTAAATTTAGTTTAACATTAAAATGAATTTTAAAAAAAGAACTCGTTATTTTTAATAAATAATACTATGATCCTAGAGAGAAGAAGGAGCTTCTGTGGAACTTCGTTTTACCACTGACAAGAAATATGTGCATATGCTCGTACTTCCGGAGCGTATCATTATATAACTTTTTTAAAGTTAAAAACACTTTACGTTATCATACACCTATAAAAAATTCATCATTAAAGTAACATGATTTTTTATTCATTAACCGCACCTTACCGAAAAATAAATACTGTGTCTTATTTTGTTTTCTAGAACACATAAATGCAATAGAAATTTAAGTTATTAGTACTAGACGTAAAAGTTAAATTTTACTCGTTGCCTGAGTGATTTGTTTTTTATTTATTCTCAATTCTGATTCTCAATTTTTTCTTTGTCATTATAACAATACTTTAGAAATACTCTATTGTGTTAAATATTTATTCTAAGTTAATTTATTTACTTATTAATCTAATAAATGAAGTTTTTAGGAATTTGAATTAAAAGTAGATAATAACTTAACAACATTTATAATAATGAAAGAAATTACTAAGAAAAAATCTAACTTTGTTTTCATGTTACAGAAGTAAAAAATATGATACGTAAAATGATATAGAAGAAAAACATAAAAAATTACAAAATTTAATCGAAATCTTACTTATGAAAGGCTGAAGTTAACGTGTAATTCATTCCAACATTTATTTTCAGCTATGTCCGGGTTGTCTACTCACCTGAAAAATAATTAAAAAAAATTAATACACTTTGTATAAAATTGTTCAAGCCATTTTGCGTTTTATTCATCCAGTAACGAAGAGAACGCAATGATATATACATATATATAGTGCTCCTAATAAACTAAATTATTTCCAACACAAAATCCGGTTCAACAGCCGATCACTTAGAACCTTTTCTACACAAATTGCCATAAGTAGCAACAGAAATACCCGTTGAAATCGTAAAAAAACATTATACATTTTTCAGCAACAAATTCTGAAAAGATTACACTTTGAAGTTGTTAAACTGAACGGAAATCTTATACGCTCTAATAAAACCTGAAAAATATTTTCCAAAAATACAAAAAATTCAAGTAACCAAAATAAATTCCCGCCGACATACATCATCAGACATGATTCATTCAATCATCTAGTAAAATATTAAACTATCAATAATAACATTGTGAAATAGGCTGGCCATCTGGTAAGAACAGAACCAGTAAATTTTTCCAAACCTTCCAAAAGGAAAGAGGTAGACAGAAGAAACGGTGAACAGATATTTTGCAGGAGGCTGCTTTGCATTAGAGAATACATTAAAGAATATTTTATTATTTGATTAAAAAAAAAGGCGGGTCTACGTTCCACCGCAAAAATGTTACACTGTTTATATTTAATTACATATAATATTGTTAAATGTTTTTGCCAATTGTAACTAAAAAACGTTAATTAATTCAGCGTACTAACAACAACAAAAAAAGGAAAATATTCAATAATTTAAAAAAAAAATTGCAACGGCAATGAAAAAATTGTAATAAGTATTACAATAAATTTTATTTATTTTCTTCCACACAAAAAAGAAATTTTTTGTAAAAAATAAAGCAAATAAAGCGTACTTTTTTAATATTATTCATTCGATTGATCCGAATCATCCAGTTCAAAACCAGTTCACACAGAGATAGGGGTACAGTTCACAGTTCACAGTTCATTAATTCAATTCATTAAAATTTGTGCTTCAATTCAAAATAAAAATGTGAACACAAACAACAAGAAACCCAACACATCATGCTTCTTTTCTAGATAGAAAACTAAAAGAATAAAGGTAGACAATAATAACATTTTCATTAGAAAACAATGATTTGAACTAATACAACTTAATTCTTCCGTAAGTAATTAAAGACTATCAAATACTGTACTTTTAAGTTTAAGTAAGAAGGCAAAATGTTAATTGCTAGTATTGTAACATAATACAAGTTGGATTAATCAAAAATAACAGCTGATTTACAACACAAACTTTGTAATAAGTATTTAAATTTAAAAAAAAAAATTAAACTGATTCTTTTTTTTTGTAAATTAACTTATTAAATAATTTAGGACGGAAAAATTCAACTAAACTTTAAAATTAATTATTGTTCTAATTAAAGTAACCAATATCAGTTGACCTAGCCATTTAACTTGTAATGTTGAAAATGATTAATTATTGTGCATTATTATTTATTATTGTCAGAGATATTATTATTATAACTGGGGCCTTCAATTATACCATTAACTGTTAAACGTTTGCCATTGGATTTATTTCTGAAGGAACATGAAATAGAAAATTTACTACTGAGAATTTACGTTTTATTTCTTGTTTTATTCTATTGTGATTTTTCCTTTTTTACAAATTTGATTATTTATAATCGAAATCGAAGACATTTATCAAGAAACGAAAAGTTATCTATCACATGTCCACATTCCTATTAAAAAGAAAAAATAGGTTTAATGTTGCGGATACAAATCAGCGAACACATCATACCTGTATTACCAGCATGCCCCGGTGTCCATACAAAAACGCATCGCTGTCCTCGTTGTTTTAGAACGTATAAAAAGGACAGGATGTTTGCAATTAGGACATCCTTAATGTTCTTGTTCCGAATTGCGACAAGTGCACTTAAAGGCAACGGTCTGCGATGATTTGGATACATTTCCTGTAAAAGTGGCAGATGTTAAAAACCGTCTAACATAGTAAAAAACAAGTGGAATGCTTTATGGAGGAGTTTAAATACAAAATTAAACTCAGTAAAAACTTCTCCTTATAAATGGAAAAGCGACTTTATTGACTAGCCGTGAACAAGTAGCGGTGACCAGACTTAGAATCGGTCACACGCGATTAACAAATTTATATTTGTTAACCGGCGAAGTGTGACCAATGTGCGGTGTTTGTAATAAAACACTGACAATCAAGCATCTAATAGAAGAGTGTACCATATATGAGTACCTCAGAAAGAGGTTCCGTCTTAGAAATAATATTAGTGCTGATCTGGATAATGGAAATGAAGAAAATATAGTTGCATTTTTACACGCCAGTGGACTTCTTAAAAGTCTATAAAATGAAAGTTTAAAGCTGTGATAAAAGAATATCGAAGCGGTAGTTTTATATATATATATATATATATATATAAAGAAAGAAATGGTATTGATAAGTTGAAATGTTAATTTCATGGTCTTTTGAGAACCTTATCTCAAATTTTATTATTGGGGCCCTTTACACCCCGTAAATGTTTGTGATTGTCCTTGTCTTTTATGTCTTAATGTTTTGTGTAGTTTGTGCTTTTAAATAAAATGTAAGGGCCCTTTACACCCTTACATATGACGATCCAGACGGTGATAGTAATTTCTTTTAAAGATTGTGACGAGGGCTGAACCTTAGCAGTCGATGCCCGTAAAAAAATAATAAAAAAAAAAAACACATCATAAATAGTAGTTTTGTAACTATGTACAAAACTATGAATGTCAGGAAAAGATTTTTGAAAGTGTATGTTTGGAGTCTCGCTTTATATGGAAGTGAAACTTGGACGATCGGAGTATCTGAGAAGAAAAGATTAGAAGCTTTTGAAATGTGGTGCTATAGGAGAATGTTAAAAATCAGATGGGTGGATAAAGTGACAAATGAAGAGGTATTGCGGCAAATAGATGAAGAAAGTAGCATTTGGAAAAATATAGTTAAAAGAAGAGACAGACTTATAGGCCACATACTAAGGCATCCTGGAATATTCGCTTTAATATTGGAAGGACAGGTAGAAGGGAAAAATTGTGTAGGCAGGCCACGTTTGGAGTATGTAAAACAAATTGTTGGAGATGTAGGATGTAGAGGGTATACTGAAATGAAACGACTAGCAGTAGATAGGGAATCTTGAAGAGCTGCATCAAACCAGTCAAATGACTGAAGACAAAAAAAAAACTATGTACATCTGTACTTTCTTCTCCTGCTACAATTATTACATCCTATAACTCCTCAGTTTTAAAAGAAGATGCCGTTTCCATAATTTAATATTTCTCTGAATAATGCAAAATTTAAATCAAATAAAAGTTTCAATTTATTTTAAATATATGACTGTATTGTATGTTTTTTTCTCAAATAATAATGGACTGTAAAATATGATGGATAACAGAGATAATGATTATAAAATACTTCTTTTACAACACAGACTAATTTTATCATTATAAAAAGCAATTGTGAGAATATAGATATTTGCTGTTAATTACATTTATTTCCTTTTTCCAATAAAATCTTATAAAATTCAGAACAGGGAACGATACAGAATCAAAAATGAAAAAAAAAAAAAAAACATCTGTATTGTATAGATAAAACTACACGTGACAATAATTTATGAGGACACTATAATATAAAAATGAAGCCAATGACTATGAGTTTTACCATGGAAATTATTAATTAATTAAACTAAAGTTCCTTCCGTTTCGGGTAATCCCGGTGATTAATCACTAGTGTCAGAAGATAAATATAACCTTACTTTGTGATTGAGATGGCCAATATTAGAAGAGAATATTTTCAATGCGGTTTACTATTTCCAAATTGATATATGCATTATAATATCGATCTTTAATAATTTGAGCAATACATATTAGAGTTTATTATACTTGTACAAACACGATGAAGTAAACAATATGGTATCCTTTAGGTGAAAAAATTTATTTTTGTCTAATCAAAATGTTCCAAGAGACTAGCTGTAATTAGTTTTTTGAATCAAATAGAAAAATAAACACACTTGATATAGTAAACTTTCTAGATATTATACTGTTAACTTAGAGAAATAAATTACTTTCTTACACAATGAAAATTCAATATCTAGCATTAATTTATCTAATATTTTTAGCTAAAATAATAGCTAATATATTTAGTTTAGCGTATATTCCTTAACTTAACAATAGAGAGAATTAGAAGGGTAATTAACAAAAAATATTTTGAGTATTTTTAAACTGATAAGAGCTTTGACAAGTTCAGAATAACTTGCAGCATCGTTATTAAATATATCAAGTACAGATAATGCAGAGGACTGAATTTCAAGAATTTAGAAATATTTCTCTCAACTTTCCGTTGAGATGTAACCTTTCAACTGATAATTTCAGTGAAAATTTTAATAATAAAGTCGAAGGGATTAACTGATATTTAAAACTTTAAATTGATTTTAGAACTTCAAGTTTTTCTGGCAAATAGAATTTATCTGGAGTGTGTCTATTTCTCAGCCGGGAAAAATTCATGTATAGCTAAGAATTTCTCTCCCGCAACACCCAACTTTCACGCAAATATCTAAAGAGAAATCCTTCTGGTAAACTTTATAACAAACTGTTCATCACCGTTTATTTCCAAATTTCAGCAAAAGTTTCTTTTGGAGAGACTGACAACTGTTACCAATTTGATGGAATTTCAGGTGAGATGAATATTAGTGAACATTATTTATCTAGTCTCATTCATAATCTTTGACATCAACAATCTCGCTAATTTGTAACAAAAAAAAGAAAATTAAACTTAACGAAAATTTCAAACTTTCTTTACCACTAATAAAAAAAACAGAAAACTGTGGGCCAGAATTATACATTATCTAACTTAATAATCTTATTAACATCTTAAATAAACTTACTTAAATAAATTATTTAACTTATTTCTTTAACCTCGCTTGGAGAATAAGAGACTTTAAATTCAAACAGAAAAACCAGTTTTCTCATTTCAATTTAGACCCGATTTTCCATATTTACCATTAATGACGTTTATAAGTGTACAATCCATTCAAATAAATTAATAATTATTTGCCAATGATGTTAAGACAAGTTAAGAGGTTATTGTACTGTAGAGATTTGTTAGAGTAAGGTAATAGCAACTCTCCATTTGCTGTATTAATATTTTATTAAATGTTTACGATTCGTAATGATGAAGTTTACAAGAAATAATAAACATCTTGTGATATGGTGTGCAACATTGTAATGTAGCCGCAAGATATGCCTTAAACACTCATGGTACCATTCTCCATGAACCTTTTTGTCAAGATCACTGGAAATTAGTTTAATTTCGCATTCACCAAAGATTCTTATGAGAATTAAGTTACAAAATCGAGAAAATTATTACAGAAGAACAATATTGATTTCTGAAGGTAAATAAAAAAAGGGATGCAATTCAGGCTCTCATCTCTCGCAAAGTACAGGTCGTACAAATACAGGAGTTAGAGACGTAAAGGCTCAAGAGTATGTTTTATACATATGTGAAAGGCATTCAATCTTATCAAAGGAAAGAGCAATTAAAATATTGAACGGCTAAGAAGTATATTAGAAAAAAAAAATTATTTAAAGAATTGTACGTGAATCAGAAAATATGTATAGATAATGAAGAGACCGCGTATGAGGAAGAAAACTGCATTTTATAAGCTTTGCCGATGACATGAAAATGTTATAAAATAAATCCATAGACAGTTTAATGACATTATGACAGAGTATGAAATAAAAATGAATATTAACAAACCAAAACTGATATGAATAAAAGACAATTGGGCAATGATTGTCTACATAAAAAAGGAAGAACTGAACAAGTAAAACAGAACAGCGACTTAGGTAAGATGTTAAAAAGATTACTTAGTAGTAGAAGTAAACTGTAATAAAGCTTATGTCAATGGCTAAGAAATCTTCTAATAAAACAGTTATTACATAATGAGGGCAAGGATTTGATGAAATGTTTTGAAAAGTTTGTATTTTACTTTTATATAGAGAGAAATATTGCAACTAAGAAATATAAGAAAGAAATTCTCTAGGCGTTTGAAATGTAGGCATGTAGGAGGTTGGAGATGATTGAATGGGCAGACAGAGTGATAAATTAAAAAGGAATGAGAAAATAGAATACGAAACTTAATCGGAACAAAAATTCAAGTGCAACAAATATAGAATATCGCTGGAAAATATTATGGAAAGAGAAGTCTTGATTAAAACAATTAAAGAAGAATAAGTTGATAGTTGAAAGAGAAACCGGAAGGAATCAAAAATTATAGATTGTCAGAGGAAATATGAGGTTTCATTAATTAATAAACTTGGAAGCAAATTGGAATGGAAACGACATGGTGCTAGGAATACCTGCTTCAGGGCAGATAACTGATTGATAATGATGAATTATCTGTTTAAATCAAATATAAGTGAGTAGTTTATGTATTTTATCCACGTTTGATTAATTGTGTTGTAACGTAATATATTATAAGGTTCGAGTTACAGAACGTATCTACGATTATTAGGGATTTAGATCTCTGATGGTTACTTGTACTTTAGTTATCACATAACGCATGAGCTTGCAGTGTTAATAAACTATTGCTGTTTATACTTAGCTAACGTATTCATAAATGAAGCGGTTATACTTAATCTCATCAATAGACACAACCAACTCTTATTTATAACATTAAGAATCATTTATCGATATCTATAGCTTAGATCTGTATTTAAAAAAAAGTAAACTTAATAAAATGATAACTATGAAATAAATCTTTTCCAACAATAAATAAATTTCCGATTAGTTCTGAATGTATTTTTTTTTTGTACATTATTTCATTCCTCTCTCTGTAACCACACATCCTTTGTCATTAATTTACAGTATATACCTGTACACATTATGTATAGAAGAAAAACTCACCGACGTAACAGTACGTGATAGTTTTATTGCGATTTGTATTTATGTTAATTTTATGTTAGGGTTTCATATAACCGTATTCTATTCAACTTGATGGACGAAGCAGGAGCGATATAAAATGCCGAATAGCACAAGCTAAACGAGCCTTCAGTAAGAAATATAATTTGTTTACATCAAAAATTAATTTAAATGTCAGGAAAAGATTTTTGAAAGTGTATGTTTGGAGTGTCGCTTTATATGGAAGTGAAACTTGGACAATCGGAGTATCTGAGAAGAAAAGGTTAGAAGCTTTTGAAATGCGGTGCTATAGGAGAATGTTAAAAATCAGATGGGTGGATAAAGTGACAAATGAGGAGGTATTGCGGCAAATAATTGAAGAAAGAAGCATTTGGAAAAATATAGTTAAAAGAAGAGACAGACTTATAGGCCACATACTAAGGCATCCTGGAATAGTCGCTTTAATTTTGGAAGGACAGGTAGAAGGGAAAAATTGTGTAGGTAGACAACGTTTGGAATATGTAAAACAAATTGTTAGGGATGTAGGATGTAGAGGGTATACTGAAATGAAACGACTAGCACTAGATAGGGAATCTTGGAGAGCTGCATCAAACCAGTCAAATGACTGAAGACAAAAAAAAAAAATTCAACTTATTAAAATTTTCCGTTAGTTTCTACGTTTAGTCCATAATCAAAATAATACTTCCAGAAAAAATATAGTAGCAGTTAAAAATATCGGAATAATTTTTAAAAAGTTAGAATCACGAAGTTCAATCGGAAAGATAATCAAAGACTATGAATTAAAAATTCTAAGTACCTTAAAATGAGTTTTTTCATGCACATTTAATTAGGAAAATGATATAAAGTCATGTTTAATAAAAAAAAAATCACCTTATAGAAACTACTCAATTTTTAAAAATATGGATTATTGTAACTGATCGTTTCTTGAAATGTGTAAGAGGAATGTTTATGTTATAAGAGGGATACATTTTAATGTAGCTACTTTGTGAGGAAAAATTTTTAACTAACTTGTTTGTTAAAAACACTGGAGAGCAATGCAAGAGACAGGTTAGTAGATGATGTTATGTTAGCACAAAAAGTCAGAAGTTCTGCTTCAGCTTCTGTTGTATATTTTAAATAATGAGAAAGGTTGCTGGGAGACTAACCGGCAATATCTCATGGATCTAACCTAACTACATTCAACCGCCCAACATTTTCATAATTATAAAAACGCGGAACTTTTATAGGACTTTCGCAATATTTTCTTTCCTTTCCGGCGACGATGAATTAAAGAGTAATCATGAACGACAACAAATTTATCGCTTACATTTTTATATTCTATCTTATACTTTGTATCTTTTTCTCACACTTAATATTTTCTCGTTTGTTATACTGTAGAGATGGGAATAAATTTGACTCGGAATAGTTGTTTAAGCATTCACGTCACTCCTGTGCTATATATTGTATACGTGTAAATCTCTAGCGTACTATAGCTTTTAGAATGCAGTATAAAAGTATGAAAGGTTTAATGGATATGAAGTATGACACTCAAATAATATTCTACACATACAATTTTACAACTACTGTTAAAAATAATAATACTGGACAATAAACTGTTAAAAAGATTCTCTAGTACTAGTATACATATATGTATATATTTTTTTTATTTATTAAAAAACAATTTTTTGTTAATTTAGTTACTAGTTATTTTTAATATAAATACAGATATACGTGTATGGAATGTGTAAGAAGGAAGAGAAATAAACCATCAGCTATAATAGTTATAGATCAATTTTGGATAAGTTGTAAATACAATTAACACATAGGTATTTCATTAACAGAAGTAATGCAAAAAAATCATATTTCTCATATGTCGCCACCAATTTAATTTTAACTTAATGAATTGTTTTAGAAGAAAACTGAATACAAAATTTATACACTGCTTAAATATACGGTTGATCGAATACGTTTTTGTTTTTAATCGAATTTAACTAAAGAATGTATATCCTCGTTTAAACCGTGATACTTCAAATACTACAACTTAACGCAGCATGCTTTCAACTTTTATATTTGTTTATTCAATAGTTTTATGATACATTATGTGGCTGGAGGAATATGATTATGTCTATAACCTTACATTACTTATATTAATGTAATGAAGTGTTGTATAAACAGATTTGTTTTGAACTTTATTGTAGATGCGGAATGGATTCAAATGGGTGCCAGTGTCTGACACCTAGGGAGAGCAATCTTGATTAATGTACAGAAGGGTTGTTTGAATTCCAATACATTCCCCTGAGAATTATTAACTGTTGCTTAGAGATACAGTATGTTGTGTTTATTTACGGTGAAATGATAACATGAGGACATTACAATATCTGTCAGCTTCACAACTTGTCAATATTGAGAAAATATGCTAGACGGAAATTCTACAATCGGTTATTAATTGAAAATAAATTTTCTCGGTTAATAACATAGCTAATTGGGTAGAGTGAGTCAAAATATCAATGCTAATTTTTTATAAATATGCCATTCATAGTTTTGTTTTTGTTAGATAATAGAATTTAAATCGGTATGGGGAATTTAAATACCAAGAAACTTCTTTATTCCTTATAACTTCCTTCCTTCTTCACAATTAGAACACAAACCTTCAGATTTAAAGATATGTGTAATGATTAGAAAAAAAAATATCCTGAGTTCATAGTTAATAAGAAATTTTATTTTAGGTTGCTTAATTTTTGCGATTGCTAAAATATAATGAAAGTTAAAAAAACATTAAAATTACATTGAAGTGTACATTGAAATTTATATTTGTTATATAAAAAGAATTTTCAACTATTATTTTTAATTTCCATCCTAAACAATAAAGTTAGATTTTATCTTTACTTTTAAATTAAGATTGTACCTATCGATAGATTATTTTAATATTATTTATGAAAGAGTGAATTATTTTACAGAAACATAGATCATCCTCTCATAAGGTCATAATTTTGTTGTAACAGTTACATAAATCTTGTTGCACATATAATCATTCATCTGATAACATTCACCGTAATCTTTATAATTTTCAAATGAAACTGTGTACATGGATTTGAATACTAGATCGTGCATACCGGTGTTCTTTGGTGGTTGGGTTTCAATTAACCACACATCTCAGGAATGGTCGAACTGAGAATGTACAAGACTACACTTCATTTACACTCATACATCATTCTCATTCATCCTCTAAGTATTATCTGAACGGTAATTACCGGAGGGTAAACAGGAAAAAGAAAGAAAAATGAAACTGTGCGTATTCATGGACCGTTTTTTATTTTTTTTTATTTTATAGTGCATTTTTCTACAGCATTTCGGAAAATAATCAGGGAATTTTGGTATAAAATTAATTTTACTTATTTATAATTATTTTTATTAATAATTTGAGTATTTTTCTAATCCAGTAAGATTATAAAATCTTTATTATAGAATATATATATATATATATATATATATATATAGAGGGTGTCCCATATAAAACGCAACTCAACCTTATATTGGTAGGTATTGAAATAGTAAAAAGGCATGTGTAAATGTAAATGTAATTTTTATTATTACCATCCATTACCTAACATTTAGAGTAAATGTGTGAAGTGGCCACCACTTTCTTGAATACAAGCTTGAATTCTTTTTACAGCGTTTCTAGCAACTTTTTTCAAAGTTTGTGGCTGGATATTTAATTCGGCTTGTTCAATATTGACTTTCAATCGTTCAAGTGTTCGTGGTTTGTTGCTGTAGGCTTTTTCTTTGAGTTAACCCCGTAGAAAAAAATCCGCCGTAGTCAAATCTGGAGATTGTGGTGGCCACAAGCCTCGACCGATAACACGATTACCAAAGAATTTCTCGACGAAATCAGAAGTTGAACCTGCGTAGTGCGATGTCGCACCGTCATTTTGTAGCCAGCAGTGTCTGTCTTCCACTTCCAAGAGTGCGATGACCTGAAATAAAATATCCTGATATCGTTCTGCATTAATGGTGTACTCGAAAAAAATAGGACCGATTATTTTCTTCCGCAATATCGCCCACCACACGCCCGACTTCTACGGGTGTAATTGTTTTTCGTGATAAACGTGGGGATTTTCAGCGCTCCAAATTCTACTGTTTTGGCTGTTTACGTAGCCGTCCAAATGAAACCGTGCTTCATCTGTGAAAAATAACGAATCCTAACATTAATTCCCTCACGCAGAAATTGACGGAACCGTTGACAATATTGTAGCCGTTTTTCTTTGTCGGGCTCAAGAAGTTGATGAACCGTTTGAATGCGATAAGGTCGTAATTGTAATCGTTTGACCGCCCGATGAACAGTCGATTTAGACAAATTAATTTCAGCTGACAGACATCTGATCGATTTATTTGGCGAGGCGAGTAATCAGTCTTTGATTTCAGTGACTGTATCTGTATTCAACACTGACGCAGCTCTTTAGTGTTCCTTGTTATTAACAGAACCGGTCTGTCTAAATTTTGCGACTAACGTTAATACTGATGTTTTGTTAGGAGCCGGTTTATCTGGGTACTTATGACGAAACAAATCTTGCACTGCAACTACTGATTTCGTACTGAAGTACGACTCGACAATGAAAACACGTTCATCGAGCGAAAACACCATCTTGTCTCTAGGAATACACTGAACGTTATGATCGCACTGTTGTTACTATCGGTAGTGTTCTACTGCTTCGCCGCGATGTTCAGATGTTGGACGAGTCCATTTCAGTAACGAGTAGGGGAGTTAGCTTGACTTTTGAAATTTTATGGATGAGTGATTGATGGGTTGCGTTTTACATTGGACCCTCTGTATATACTCAAATCTAGCAATATCTAGTCTTTCTGTATTATATTATTATTTAATCTATATATATATATATATATATATATATATATATATATATATAGATTAAATGAACACAGTTGTAAATAAAACATTTGCAAACTGAACATTACGGAACTTCACAAAATTTAACCTTTTCCTTTTTCCTTCCCTGTTTTCTTTTTGCAATTTTCCTTTTCCCACTTTCATTTTTATCATATTCCCTTTCCCCAATTCACTTTTCCTTTCCTTTTACTTCATTTCTCCCATTTCCCTTTTCTTACTCTATTTATCTTTCTCTTATTTCCTTTTCCCCTTCTTTCCTTTTTACCTTCTTCCCTTTTAATTTTTTCGAATTTTCCCTATTTTCCTTTTCCAATTTTTCCCTTTCTCATTTTTTTTCCCGATGTGCAAATCGTTCCAGTAGTTTTTATTCTATAGCGGATACACATATCGGAAACATTGAAATTGAATCATAAAGTATTTAGTATAGTACGTGTTGCTTTTACGTTCAACAGATAACGTTGTTTTTAAAAAAAAAACATGCTTTTTTACCTGTTGCAGGTGTGCCATCTTAGGTATATAAATAGTAGGTATATAAAAACACGAGCGTATTCGAATGCAACGTTGTGTCAAAATTTCAAACCAATCGGTTTAAAATTTGAAATTTTGAATAAACGAACATTTACATTTTTATTTATATAGATTTACGTACAGGGATATCTTACTTAATCCGCTTGGGATGAAAGTTTAGGTAAAGTAATACAGGGAATAAGCTGTCGCATTTAATTATGAAGGGCAATGAAAAATTTATTGCGGAATTAATTATCTCATCAAGTTATGGTTTCTAGTTTGTTTTTTGGGTTTATGATTACGCCATATTAGCTTGAAGGTTGTCCGTGTTGTATGGAACTATTTTTTTTTTTTTAATATTGTACTACTATCATTTTTAATTTTAATACAGTAAAACGAGTTTTTTTTTCAACGCAATTTGATGTGTTAGTTCTACTTTGTTATAAATTTACGAAATCACTTTATATAAGGTTTTCTTTTATTAAATGTTTCTGATTACATAGGGAAATTGATTATCATCCTAACAGATGTAATTTTGAATATTTCATCCAGTTTCATTCATTGTTTTAAAAATAAAAATGATATTTACAATTTCCTTACAGAGCCAATTTCAGGTAATAGGGATAGTTTACCCTAAAGATAGTTGATCTTCATTGGTTTACAAGCTAACGGGCAAATAGGTTGTCTTATGATAACATAGTTGGAGTTATTAGTTAAAATAAAAATATATGCTTCTGATGACCGTTTTTCAATTCATGGAAGTACTCCTTGAATTTGATTTTTAAAGTTAATAAGTAAGTAATTTGCCAACGATTTATTTTTATGTGCTGAAGATTTCAGGTTCATTCAAAGCACAGATTGAAATACCCATAAAATTTTATTTTGTTCTTAGAGGTTGGATTTCAGAAATAGGGGTTATAATTGTAAATATTGTATAGAAAATATAATTGGAGTTTTTTCTTGGAGTTTTTTTCTTTGTAATGTACTTTAACATAATGTTATATAATATTATGTTAATAATATTCAATTAAATATTTATTTAGGTGTAATTATTTTTTAAAATAGATGTACCTTATGAAAACTAAAAATTCTGCTTACTTTAGGTTAATTAACTCAGGATTACACTGTGGGTGTGTTGCATATGTGGGAAATGTATTTTCCACTACAGAATTAATTCCACAGGTGTTACCTTGATTAGGATTCTCGGTGATATTTTCTAAGAAACTATGAGGTAGTATGTTTTTCAACTTTTCATTCTTCTTTTTTTTCTGTGCCATCTGTTAATGTACAGGGTTCATTGGCTGTTTTTTTTTTTTTTTTTTTTTTTTTTTTGCTGAAATAAATATTCTTTATGGAAGTAATTATCCACATTACTATGACACTATTTTTTAAAAGGATGCATAAGCCCGATTTAGATAAATGTCGTATAGAAGTTCACCTACGTTGTTTGCATTTAAGTATATGCCTATAAAAATTAATTATAAAATAAAATTGTTTAATTTGTTTTCCAGTTATTTAAACAAATTAAAATATTTTAAAAATTTGGATGATATGTATATAGTGTTTAGCATAAACCATTTTTTTAGTTATTAAGTGATTTTTAAACTATCATTTGTAAATTATTTATGTAAAAAACCATTTATTTTTTGTGAGGAGTTCTTATTTGTTCTTGTTTTTTTTTTTATTACAAGTATGAATTAACACACGGGTTTGTAGGAATATAGTTTAAGTTTTTTTGTGGAAACAAGCTTTATACGCTTTAATTTTTTTTCTTGTATGTTCGGGTTCTTTCAAGCCTATTAATTTAATCTCCAGATTTTGGTTGAAATTGTTATTCTATAAAATTTTAAATCTAATTTTTCTCTATTTATTACTTCTTTTTTTTCACCTTTCTGACTAAAATATTATGAAAACAGAAGAAATCATTTGAACTTTTTTATAACCAATGGAGAATTTTTTTTTAAATTTCGAGTTAATAAAAAGAAGTACAGTTGAATATGTGTAAGAAAAAATAAATAAAAACGTAACATATTGAAAGGAAGTTCTTCTGTTTTAACCACATGAGGTGAAGTAACAAATGTAGATAGTTATAGCTTCTCTTTGCAATAGAAAGTGGGAGTTGAAATTGCTGTAGTAAAGAAGAACCTTGTTACTAATGACCTGAGTGTGTGTCTAAAGATAATCATCCTTAGATATATTCCAAGCAGCAGCTGAAAATGTGAAGTGGCTAGAATGATCATCTACGTTCTTAATGGATAATATCATTTTATGAAATATTTTTATAAAAACTGACAACAAATTTTCTCTGTTTAAATGGAACAGATTAAGGGAAACAAAAGAGAAAGGAAGATAGAGTGAGATTCTGAAAGAGAGAATAAGAAGGAAAGTGGAAGGTTTCAAGAAAATGGGAATGGCAGTTATGTATTAGATTGACATCTTAGAAAGCGAAAGAGAAATAATTTGTCATTTCAAACCTATTTTTTTTTTAAACATACAATAATAATAATAATAATAATAATAATAATAATAATAATAATAATAATAATAATAATAATAATAATAATAATAATAATAATAATAATAATAATAATAATAATAATAATAATAATAATAATAATAATAATAATAATAATAATAATAATAATAATAATAGTTAATATACAACACAGATGTTACTAGCGGACAGTGTTTGTTGAGAATAATGAACTGTAAAGAACGAATAAGGTTTACCCAGTGATTCATTTACATTAATAAATCAAATTAAAATGATTTATTCATCGAAAAAAGTTCATATGAAACTCGTGATAAATTTTTGAAAATAATTTAAACATTTTTTTCATTAATCAAATGTATATAAAAACAATATGGATTATTAAGACAATCACATTCTTAAGAGAATTTTTAAGGCATATCTCAGGCATAATCGAAGAAAGAATATTTCTCTCCTTGTTACCAATAATTTATGCACAAAGATGGACACATTCGTAGCAAAAACAACCTAAGTAACGAAGTCATCTCAGTAGAACAGATCATATCACAAATAAAACTCTTTATAATAAACAAGCAAAGAAATTCAGCAAGTAACTATTTTGGCGCCGTATCCTCATTTCCGTACAATTACTCACGAATCAATCAAAACGTTGAAGTTATCTCAAGTGATATGAAAAAAAATACCTGAACCATTCCTACATAATTTATAACATAAAATATTCGGAAAGAAAAGTTAAATTACTTAAAAAAATGATAATTATTTCCGTTGAAATTTCCACAAGGACAATAAATTACATTTTCGTAGTTCATTCAGAGAAAAGTACGTTTTCTTCCAAGTAAAACTGATGGGAATGCACAGTTATGGAGATTAACTGATGTCAAAGGTAAATTGAATCCGCTAAACAACATATTAATGTTTTAGTTAAGAGAATATAATATAATTACTTCATTACTTTATTAGAATTAATAAATTGAAGTTTCTGGAAAATGTTAATTTAAACATATCGGATCCTATGTTAGATCACCCGTTTAATCCTACGAGAATATACTTTTTAGTTGGCATTTTACTTTTTAATGAAATCCCATGATCTGATCGTACTGACATTGAGTGAACTGAATTATTTACCAAACACTTTTTTACGGTTTTCCAACATTATAGAATTTACATAAAGTTTCAAATGGACGTATTTTTAACGGTCTGCTGACATCCTCAGTCCACCTATTATTATTTATCGATTTGAAGTTAAAAATATAATTTGTAAATTATTTATTAAAAAGTTTAGGCTGAAATTGAATTGTAGTTGAGGTATTAAAAACAATTTTATAAATAAAATCGTAATTTCATGAGAATTTTTAATTAAAAATTATCTACCGCATCGTATCAAATTCAATGGAAATATTTCGTTTTGTCTGATATTCCAGAAGCCGGTACGTAATTGAATATACGTACTTATAAAATCGTTCACTTCAATTGTTATATTCATTAACGCTTAAAATATAATTTTAGCAAATTCACTTTTGTTATGAAATCAGCTCATTACAAACAGGTACATTAATTTGAAATCGGAGTAAACCATTTGAAGGTAGGCAATAATTCAAATAAATTAATTTTACTGTCACTGGATACGAAAATAAACATTGATCAAACTACAAATTTCTGTAAATAAACGACATATTTTATAAAGAATGGTCCAAGATATCCTCAGCAAACCTAAATTAACCAGTTCACATGCGTAATTCTAACTTTAAAATTTTTCTCTTCAAAAATTTTTTTTTTAACTAAGGAGAAACATTCCATACCCTTACATTTTTATTGTTTGAACCGAAATACCTCACAGATCAATAAGTTCCTCATTTCCTTACAACTTACTCTATAAACACATCAATTTTATTTCATTCAGTAACTGTCACATTCTCCGATAACAGAACAATAGTTCAGAATTCAATAACAATGTCATTATTACATTAAATTATTTAAAGAAAAAATATCCAGCTCAAAAAATAGAAAACTATTAGTTCACAAAAATAATTGCAATCGTGTATATACATATATAAATATGTCAAAATTAATGCTTCATGATGTTATCAATTAACAGAGATTATTTCATGAACAAAATTAAAAATTATTATTTACATTAATATTCTTTATGTTGTCTGTAACTTTCGATAACGTAGACTGGAATAAAATGTGCAGCATTTTAAAAAAAATTAGGGTTCAAATACAGAGATAGAAGAACAATTGCTAACATGTACAGGAACCAAACAGCAACAATAACAATTGAAGAACATAGGAAAGAAGCCCTAATAAGAAAGGGAGTCCGACAAGGAGGTTCCCTATCTCCGTTACTTTTTAATCTTTACATAGAACTAGCAGTTAATGATGTTAAAGAACAATTTAGATTCGGAGTAACAGTACAAGGTGAAAAGATAATGATGCTACGATTTGCTGATGATATAGTAATTCTAGCCGAGAGTAAAAAGGATTTAGAAGAAACAATGAACGGCATAGATGAAGTCCTACGCAAGAACTATCGCAGGAAAATAAACAAGAACAAAACAAAAGTTATGAAATGTAGAAGAAATAACAAAGATGGACCGCTGAATGTGAAAATAGGAGGAGAAAAGATTATGGAGGTAGAAAAAAAAGGTAGAGAAAAAAAAAAAAAGTTGTCTGTAAACGTTTTTTTTTTTTATCTTCAGTCATTTGACTGGTTTGATGCAGCTCTTCAAGATTCCCTATCTAGTGCTAGTCGTTTCATTTCAGTATACCCTCTACATCCTACATCCCTAACAATTTGTTTTACATATTCCAAACGTGGCCTGCCTACACAATTTTTCCCTTCTACCTGTCCTTCCAATATTAAAGCGACTATTCCAGGATGCCTTAGTATGTGGCCTATAAGTCTGTCTCTTCTTTTCAGTATATTTTTCCAAACGTAAATCCCATGTGAACGTAAATCCCATGATTTATTAAATCAAACATAATCTTTGGTTTACTTATATTAATAATTTTAATAAAACAGTCTACGGTTATTTATTGTTCTTGCTTGTGTAAGTTCTTTGAATTTTTTTTATTTATGTGTTTACGTTTTTATTATTACGGTATAATATATTAATATAGTTAGCATTACCAAATTTAAAAAAAAAACGTTCTGATAACGAAAATACTGAACATACATTTGATTTCAATTGAATTGTTTCTAAATATTACTGGAAGAAGTAAGTTACTTAGATTACGGAAAATAGAAAGTAAAATTAAATTTGTAATTACGGAAAAAGTTTACTTTTAGTATAGCATAATCAATGACTACAAAATCTTCAACCAGGAGATAACCCAAACACAAATACGAATGTGCCACTGATGAATGATGCCAGAATATTCATCATCAAGTAATATTACCCATAGAACAGACTAATCAAAGGAGTACAAGAAAATCTTCTTGTAGAGTTAAACAGTGATCCACGCGCCAAGTCATCAAGAGCTCATATAGAAGTTTGAGCGAACTGGATCTGTGCTTGCTGAGAATCATAAATACCCACCTGCGAGAAGAAGGAAAATATTCGCAATCGAACAACATGCCAGCACATCCTAAAGGACCTGAACCTGAACAAACACAAGATCATGGCTTTACAAGAGTTAGTGCTTATAGACCATCATAAACGTGAACGATATTGCTCATGGCTGTTGCAAGAAATCGATAGAGCTTTACGGGAACGGAACGCAAGAATGGCGGGAGTTTCAATATTTCTCCTACAGATCGCAGAGTCTGAACAATGTCCATTGCTGCTGTATCTTTCCATTATCGGACGGATTTCATCGGTTATTTAGTGGCGGTTATACTCCCTACTTTCGGTACTTTCGGTACCACTCCCTAGCAGGAGGGCTAGCAGGAGTGCGCCTACCGGAGCTGTAGTTATTTGGAGGGAGAAATGCGTCCCGCTTTCCCCTCCAGTCTTATATGCTGACTAAATGAAATTGTGCTCTCTTCGTGGAACGGTGTTTGGTGATGTCTAGCTTTTTATGGTTTAACAAAATTTAATTGCGGAAACGGTCACTATCGCGGCCGGAATTTTTATGCGGTTTCCATTTATAGGTTACGCAGTATAGAGGCTCCTAAGGCTGGTTTGTCATTTTTTGACTGGTAATTCTGGGGAAAGAACAGACTTTTCCCAGGTTTGGGTAGGTATACCACCTTTGCAGTTTTCCAGCAATTCGGAAAATATCCAACGTACATATTGACGTGAATATTGTGGTTATGGTCGCTATAAGAGCAGGTGGACCATTCCGGAATGCGCGGGCACCAATCCCGTCAACACCAGGAGCCTTGTCGGGGCGTGTTGCTTTGATTGCAGCGGAAACCTCGGCCTCAGTGACTTGGTCTATTTCTAGTGGGGTGTCCTCCACTTGTGCTAAATAATCTACGAGGAAGTACTCCACCTCGGTTGTGTGGTCATCGTTCGGGCCGGGAGGGGGGTTTGGAGTAAATTGGTTCACCAGTGTGTCGGCGAAAACCTCCGCCCTGTCCGCCTCCGAATATGCCAAAAGGCCTCGTTGTTTCACAACCGGGTGGCGGGGCTACTTTCCTTCTCATAGTTTTTTGTTTAGCCTGAACAACGAGGAGTGATCGTCTGAGACCGAGGCGAGGTATTCGTTCCACGAATCCTCTCGATGTTGTGCCAGCAGCTGTTTCACTCTGTCCGTTTGAATATAAAAAGCTCTTTTATCATTGGTGGATAGGGTGATTCGGTATCTCCTCCTGAGTCGGCGCTTTTCTGCTATAGTATCAGAGACGTGAAGTGGGATATTATTACGGATAGGCCTCGTGGTCTTTTCCGTAGAGCTATTTGACAGAGCCTCGGTCATTGACAATGTGACGCGTTCGACCGTGTCGTCGATTTCCTCCGGTGTGGTCAGGAGTTCAGGATGCGCTGGTCTGTAATCTCGTTGGAGAGTTTCATAGAACCTTTTCCAATTCACTGACCTTCGGGGTATAGTCGGGGAGGTCTCGGCTGCCCCCTGCTTGGCCCAGCTCTAATAAGACAGGAGAGTGGTCCGAGCGGAGGTCTTCTATCGTTTCAATCATGACCGGAGTTGTTACCGTCTTCATGATTGCTATGTCGAGTACATCAGGTCTCGATCTGCCCGTTCGATAAACGAAGGTGGGCACGTCGGGGCCTATGACGACTAACCGGCGTGCTCGTGCCTTTTCATATAGCAATCTGCCATTTGCACTTGCCAGATTGCTATTCTAAGACTCGTGCTTAGCGTTGAGGTCGCCCATGAGTATCGTGGGCCCACGATAGCCCATCCCAATTTTCTAGCACGGCATCTAGATCTACGCCGGATACTGCTAAGTTTGGTTTATTATAAGCCTAAATCATCCGATACACCGTGCCTAGATGCTTTATATGTACACAAGTCTGCTCCATTACGTTAGTGTGTTGGTCGAACCGCGTGCGTATATGGCGTCTGTGGACTAAAATTGCGGTTCCGCCGGTGGCAGGGCGTCCGGGTCGTACTAGCCTATCCGTGACTAAAATTGCGGTTCCGCCGGTGGCTGGGCGTCCGGGTCGTACTAGCCTATCCGTGACTAAAATTGCGGTTCCGCCGGTGGCAGGGCGTCCGGGTCGTACTAGCCTATCCGTCTTATACGTAAAGTAATTCGAATGGTCAGTTTTTTGTTCGCGTTCAGACACGTCTCAGACAACAGTATCACGTCTACTAGTAGATCCTCGGCCAGACGGCATAGTTCTGCCATCTTGCCTACTACTGAATTGGCATTCCACTGTAGCAATCTGAGAGTTTGCCTAACCATACCTAGATAGCAGGTTCATGAGGCACTTAATAATGGACTGAATGCAGTCCTTAAAGAGATTTTGCTTGGGGCAGGTGGGGCAATATTGCTAGAATTTCCGGTAGGACATCTTTAATTGTCACTTGTAACAAGATATCTTTGCCGGAACTCTCCTTCGGGAGTGCGGTTGTATTTATTTTGCCGTTGGTGGGGCCGGGAGTCGTTAATGCCTTTTTGGTGGGGCGTGGGGTTTCTGGGACGTTGGTGTGTTTACCAGACCTCGTGGGTTTGGCACCTGCCCTCTTTGATTTTGCCGATGGTTCGGCTGCCTTTTTTCTCTGCGGAGAAGGCTTGTTCGGCTTTTTTGCCTCCACCTTTCTTGTAACTATTGCCGGTTTAGGCTTTGTTGGTTTGGGGATAGATCTTTTCCTTTTTCAACCGTCATCGTTGCCGCCGGTAAAGCTACCTGCGGCTGGAGGCTTTGTTTTTCCCTTCCGGCAACTTGTGCCCAGCTACGTCCGTCAGTAACAGCGGACGTTTTCTGGGTGCGCTTTTGCTTGTTCAGCTGCTCCTTATAATAAGGACAGCCCCTATAATTGACCAGGTGCAGCCCCTTACAGTTTGCACACGAGGCAGGCTCTTCGCTCAGCTTCAGACACGTCGCTGTGTCGTGGTATCCACCACACAAAAAGCTGTGGTTTTCACACAAAGCTTTTTTCACAGAGAGCTGTGCCCTGCGGCAATAGTTCGACGAGTGGCCGAACTTTTGACATCTGTGGCATTGGTGCTGACCCCTTCGAGACACAAATGCGGTCACCTTAATTCTACAATAGAATAAGTTTTCCAGGTCATAAATATCCCTGGTGGCTAGCGTTCGTTTAAAGGCTCGTGGGGATCTCCCTTCCGTCCCTCGTCGTCATATTTTTAACTGAAACTGCTTGATAACCGAGCGAGGTCAGCTCCTCTTTTACATCTTTCGGGGTGGCCCCATAAGGGATTCCCTGGATAACCACTTTGAGCTCCCTATCTTTTGGGAGCTGAAAGGAGTGAAAGTCGACTCCCTTGCAATGCATAAAACTCTGTACTTCCCTGAAGTCGCCTTCGCTGCTTAGCTGCAGCCTTACAGAGAGCCCAGTACAATTGGCTACCAGGCGCTCTCCTGTAATGGCAGAGATTGCTCTCGGCAGCGTTGGCCTCTCCTTGGGGCAGTTCAATCCCACATGATAGGTGGGATTTTCTCCCGCCTAGTGACCGGAGTTTCCGAGGAATTTCCATCGCTAACCTCCCTGGTGGCAGTTGTCGTTTCACAGCTGCCCATCGTAGTGTTTGGCTCCTCGGAGGGTTGATCATCCATGCTTACCGACCTACGCTTTAGACGTTTTCTTGCTGCCACACCATTATCCTCTCCTCCATTTAATGGCTTAATTAATTAAATTAAATTAAAATTAACTTATATGAAAATAAATTAAATTAATTTAAGAATTAGGAATAAAATTACTGGTAAAATTTCAATTTTATTCACTAATATATTAACTTACAGATATAAATAATATTAGAAAGTTTTTAAACGAAGGTTTAAAACTTATCTGGTCGTTGACAATAGCTTTGGTATGCGATTGATGGCCTTGGTAGGCGTCCTAACGGGATGTTGCCGAGGTTACATGGTCATGGACTCAGGTAGCCGGAAACGAAGCAGAACACCAACACACAAGTACCAATAACACACATTTACACAGGAGCACTATTTAACACAACCTTTCACGTTCCCCTCTCAACAGAGACTCCAAAGCGCTTTACACGATCCAAGCCTCTACTTTATGACGGATGAGGCGTAGATCCACTTCAGCGGCTACGTTAATTCGCAAACCCGCGACAAATATTCGAACTACCGCTGTAGTTCGAATATAAAGATTGGAGTGTGGGACGCTGTCTAGAGGACTAGGATCATTGGATCCATTTTCTTCAGAGACACAATGAACTCAATACGTTACATTGCTGAAATCTTCCAGCCGTACATAGTGCAACTGATGCCAGACGAACGACGTTTCTCATATTACCAGCAGAACGGCGCAACAGCACATACAGCATACGCTTCCTTGCATTGCACTCAGTTTTCAGAACTGTCACAAAGGATCATCTATGACCTCTACGATCGCCTAATCTATCCAGTTGTAATTTTTATTTGTGGTTCAACCTGACGGGAAAGGTGTACCAGAAGACAACGGGAAGAATTACAAGTCACACTGAACATGATTCATCAGGTCAAACTGTCTTTGAACCACGGGGGTAAATATTTCCAACAGTACCTGCAGAGATGGAGGAACCCACGTAAGTAGATCTGTGTTTCATTTAATTGTATAATATCGCCTTACGGTTGATGTCTTCATTTTTTGCTTTGGGTTTATCATGGACCCGTCTCACCCTAGAAAGCTAATTGATATGGATTAGTGATATCCATTATGCTAAAAATCTCATTTATTTTTGTATAAGAAAATTCTACTGCTTAAAAAATATGTGAACAAATTATATAACGAAAATGTTCTACTTGTGCAGTTCAGAATAATATATGCAATTCTTGTTGGGGTGCTACTTATAAATAGTATATTGAGCCAATAATTATAACCCAAACAAATACTGTGAGGTTGATTTCTAATGAGTCTAGGTTAAATTCATCTTTACCGATTTTTAGGAAATTAAAATTATTATATTTGAGATAACTGTCAATCCTGCCAATCTTTAGATTAATGGATAAATTCCATTTAAGAACAGGACTTATTGAAGGAAAACACAATATCGTACAGCCTCATTTTAATGAGGCTGTATAATTCTTCCCTTACTTTAGTAAGGGAAGAATTATTGTTCACTTTCCAACAGTGAAAATTTAAAAAAATCGTATAATTATATGGCATCTAAAATTTATAACTTAACCCAATATTGGCCACCGGGTAGTCAACGATCTAAAAGAGAAATTTATTTATTTTTTATGCAAAGCCGTGGATGTCTATTCAATATTTTTTATTTGCCATTAAGTTTATTCTTCCAATGACAGCATTAATTTTTCTTGTCCTCATTCTGCTGCATTCCGTAAAGTTATCTATGATTTTATATGTTATTGTTGTGTACTTGAATGATTGTAGTTGCATCATCATTTAAAAATATAAGTAGACGTTTATATATTACATAGTTTGTTCAACATTTCATGATTATCAAAACCACAATGAATCTACGTAACAATATCTACAAATAGTATTACAATATTTCGTCGTATGTGTGTTTTCGATGAATCCATTTTAGCCTGGGTTGCTAACGATCCGATGGCTACATCTAGTAGTTGTTCAATTTCAGCGTTGGTCGTTAACGGTCCGTTAGGCAAATGTCTACAAAAAATTAACAACTCATTTTCCGTTTTAATCCTTTGGATGTTGTGTCTAATACTGCTGTTATACGTATTATCGATTGTACTAAAAATTGATTTTGCATGCGTAAACATGCTTGTAATGTGAACATTACTGAAGCGATAACTACTAAAATATAAAATCTATTACATGAATTATGTTTTGTAAATTTTCATGCATTTCATTTTGTTAATTCTTATAAAAGATATGTTTAAAAGTTTTGTTTTTATTACTGTAGGCCTATTTCATATGTATTTATAAGTTTTATTACATTATTGTTTGTATTTTTGTGTTCAGGTGTTCGAGAAGTCCACTTCATTTGAAATACTTGAGGAGTTGGAAATATTGAATAGATAAACCTACTAGGACTTTTACAAAGTAGCAAAAAATAAGAAAAGACTAAAAGAGGTACTTACGACTCATATGTCAAAAAATTAGCATCATGTGTGCTGAACGCTGGAAAGATGACAGTACTGTTACCCTTTGCCATATTATTCAATGAAATTGGTGTAAACCCAATCAGAGTTGCTAAGAGATACTGCTCATTTGCCAAGACTAAAATAGAATAACCCCGCCTAATGTTGTCCACATGTATAATTCCTTTATGGAGGAAGTTTAACAGCTGGATCGTGGTAATATATCAGAATATAGTAATAATTTCCGAAGGAAAAAATGGCATATGCCGATGATATTTTGGATATGTAATAATACTGTAAACAAAGAGTATTTATTTGCAAACGATTAGGTTACCGGTATTTAAAGGATGTCCTTCAATCTCGTCATGAGGTTGTTAAAAGTATACTGATGATCCATCTTACGCAACTAGGACCAAACAGAATTTTGAAAATTTATCGAAAAATGTCACTTGTGTTCGAACCGATAAATCTGATCATCATATTGTCATGAAGCAATCTCGGTGACTATGTGCTGTATATTGTAATAACACGACAAAAGCTTGCTAGAAGTGTTTTGTAGCATACAAGACAAATCCTTCTTTTATATTGTTTTAAATATTCTTTTAAATCCTTATTTTATATTCAATTATATTGCACCTATTGTAGTACATTTCAACCAATTAAGTAGAATGTACAATAATTGCAAATGTATTATGATTATAAATTAGTTTAATTAAATTTATTACTTACCGAAATGTATATTTATTTCTGTTACCTGAATTAAGTAGATGGTTCACCTATTTATAGATATTACCAGAACTATAGCTTGTTGTCACCAATGTTTATTCAGACTGCAATAAACCAATAAAACCGATAAAACCAACTTCAAATATAACATATTTGCCAGCCGGATCGTTAAGGCCCATGGTAATATTTGGTTTAAATTGAAACTTTAATATTTTTTTACTGTCAAATCTCATCTCAATCCTTTTGTAATAACCTACTTACATAACGTAAAAATATTCAGAAGAAAAAGACACGGGCGCTAATGGGCACTGATGATATCAGTGAAACTGGAACTTATTCTGCGAGAAAAAATCCCTTTGAATAAAATATTTGAGATGGATGATCCCGAGCATTTTTTCCTCTCAACTGAACAATTTCCATACTTGTGAGGTTTGATTTGTTTGTGACTTTATTACAGGATTACTTGAGTTTATTGACGAATATATGTTATTCACTCTGGCTTTTCGTGTTGGACAATGTATGTGATATTCAACTGATGTGTTGATATCGATCGTGATATGTTTGTCTTCTATATCAGAATGGTGTTGATTGTTTGAATTTGATTGCAGTAATAAAGGTCAATATGTCAATTTAATGAAATTTTACATTTCTTTAAAGGGAAATACGTTATGCGATAAGTTTATGGCTAATACCACTTGTTCATTAAAGTTATTATTAAATTGGTTGTTTATTTTTTTCTTATTATATTAATTAATTATATTTCTGTATCTCTTAAATATTGCTTGCTTCTTGAGATACATTCCAATAATTTGGAGTGTTGTCAGAACTGTATTATTGAGAAATCTAAATTAATTTTGATTGTAAGGTAGAATAATAACTGGAGTGCGTAATATTTAATTTAATAGGAAGTTAAATTATTATTGTTGTTAAATCTTCGGTATTCTCGAAACAGTGGAAAAAGGGGAACAGTATCATCTGCATACCTTATTTTGTTAATTGTTATGCTATTCACCACGATCCCAGACGATTCATTATGAAGTAATTACGTTACAACAGTTTCTTGAGTATACAATAACGACCAAATAAGAAAGAATTCAACCTTTTTACGCCTCTCTCTTAATTATAGTTCCCTCCAAGCTGCGCGGATGCTCGGCTGCGCAATGAGGTACAGCAATAAATACCAGGAGAAATTAATTTCCCGTGCATCTACAATCAGCTATTGTAAATAAACAAGGTATACTCAATAGTACGTTTAGTTGAGACTACGGAGTAGTATACACCGTGACATACTTACAGGCGTTTATAATTATTATTCACAATAAAACATTCCATTCAGCCTATACGATAGCTACAATATTATAACAAATTAAAAAATGTCGATTGAGAAGGTTTAAAACAAAAGAAAAAGATTTCTGGGTGAATCAGAACATTATAATCAATCATTAATCACAATAAATTGTCGAAATCTGTCAACTGATTTATAAATATATTCGTATTAAAAAGAATGAGGTAATACGTGCTAATGACAAAAATAATACTCATGGAAAAGTTAAATAATACGCGATATCAAATGTAAACATTTCATTTCCTTTTCCCACGGCTGACCGTGAATTGAATTTTTTTTTTAAAAAAGATTATACTCCATTTAAACTACTAAACGTGTTATTCATTATAAATAAACATTACAGGAATGTTAGCACTACAAAGTGCATGCTTTGTACACAAATGACGTCACGACAAAGAATACATAGTCGACTCTTATTAGGTAACCGAAGAATACGTAACTACGCACATAGATTATCGAAATAGACTCCTCGACCAAACAACAGCGATGAACAACAGTACGCATGATATATCAAATCACGTTACAAAAAATATTCCCAAATAGGTACGCGTGCCGCCCACCCGGTTTACTGTGCCGCCCATCCTTGAGAACAAATTGCTGTCTGATCGGCGTGTTCGCATTTGGTGGGTGGCCTGTCGGGTGGCGAGGCGTGCCTCCGACGAACTCTGCTTTCGATGGTGGAGTCCAGACCACAGGACCGAGTTCTGTAATGGGAGCAGATAGAAGTGGCCATTGTTTTACTTGTGGTAAGGCTGACCATACACATAAAGATTGTAAGCAGGAGCCTAAATGTATATCCTGCTTGTTGTACGGTCATACGCCCGGAGATCTAGGATACAAGACGGGTCCATCTGCTTTAGGAGTTGTGTCTTCAAAATACCGTGATGTTGTCTTTGAGGAACAACTCTACCTAGACGGGTGGAAGATTTCGGTCTTCCACCTTCGATGATCGGGTAGGTACTCCTTAGTGATGCCATTGGGGGAAATGTGTAAGACCGTAGTCTCAGTGGGGGATCCCTTTGGGGGTTCCCCACTAGGCGAGGCGTGAAGACCGAAGTCCCAGTGGGGAGTTCCGTTTTGGGAACTTGTCATGTGAGGCATGGCATGCAGAAAGACCGAGTACCGGCTGCCTTAGCTGGGCCTTACGTCCTTCCGAGGTAGGTTGAGTGTCGAAGGCATCCCTCGGTGCTACGTTTATGCGTAATGGCGTGTCCGGCTAAAGGAGGAGGAACTATAGATGTATATAAAAACAAATACAAAAATAAGTAAGCGTGAGCACATCTTGTAATGTTTACTTGGCTTGGATATATGAATCGGATAAAAATTAATCAACAACGTGTCGGAGTGTAGCGTGGTTATTACTCTAAATTTTTCTTGCGTCTCTTTGCAAAGGTCTGGTGGAAAAATAGAACTTATTTATATTATTTAATTAAAGCTATAATTATCACGCATTAAACTGAACAATGTATAGCACGTAGGGAAGATTTAGGATTAGGTGATGCATGAAAAATGTATTTATTATTCAGGATATAGAAAATTTGATCACAACTTTGTACACAATGCTCATAACCTACTTCCCAACAAAAAGAAAAATTCGGAAAAATTAGTTCAAGTGTCAGAGCATGATATTATACCATTTAAACCACTAAATGAAGTTAAATGGTTAAAATTAACCATTAACCACGAATTAAGGTATTTCGTGGTTGGTGATTTAGTAAAAAAGTTACGACACATTAATTGAGTATTGTAAAAGTCAGATAGCAGAGAACAATGACTCCATTTGTAAATATTGTGAAAGAATTCTGCCTAATTCACACATCGGGTAGCAACACAGTAAGAGAAATATTATCGAAACGCCAAAAATATATTGAGACATCAACTATAATTCGATTTACTGAACCCGTATATTTGTACTTAGACAGCATATTTCCAGATGAAGAAATAAATTATTGGCAAGCATTTGAAAATAAAATTATTACAAATTCAGGAACCAATTTTTATTTCGGATAGGAAAATGTAATAACTTTCCAAAATATATTCAGAATTTATAGTAAACGTTGATATAAATAAAATACGGAACGAATATTCACAATTATAGAGAAAACTAAACTAGGATTTTTCAAGACTTTTAGCGATACATTAACCGTTGTCCAAACTAAGCCTGAGTTTTCTAATCTTTCCTTTCTAGATAACTTTATGGTAATTTTTCAAGCTCCCACCGTAGACTGCGAATGTGGATTTTCTGTTATGAATTCCGTAAATAAAAATACCTAAACAGAATAGAAAATAAACAATCGGGTGACCTCACGAGAATTAAATACATTTAACCAACGGTCAAGAAGTAAATACAACTATAGTTTACAAAGAATGGATTTCTATGGAAGACAGAAGAAAAAAGGTTTAAAGGTTGAGAAAAAT
Source organism: Lycorma delicatula (assembly GCF_047948215.1). Taxonomy (NCBI): domain Eukaryota; kingdom Metazoa; phylum Arthropoda; class Insecta; order Hemiptera; family Fulgoridae; genus Lycorma; species Lycorma delicatula. The sequence continues at coordinate 37,924,786 of NC_134455.1, forward strand.
GTTAATCTAAAATGAAACAAATTACCTAATTGTTTTCGATTAAATGTGTATACATGCATGAATGTATTCTACAATTTATGCATTTGTATATAATGACAAAAAAAAAAATTTACGCAAATTGACTTTTTAATAATTTTTTTCGGCCATAATTGATTTTTGTGCGCGCGGCTCTGAAAAAAAATAAACGGAACTTTTCTCTTAATCACAATGCTTTCCGACATTTCATTATCAATTAGCATTCGATGATGCACTAGGTATCATTTAGTAACATTTTGAAAAAAAAAAACACTTATTTTTATTGATCTGATAGAAACAGATGCTCTCATGTGTTTCTTCCTATCAATTTCAAACCGCGTATCACTTCATGTTGATTACTATATGATTACTGAATGTAGAATAAATACTCCAGCTAGAATATAAAATAAAACTTTAATACATTAAGAAAGAATTAAAGCCAATTCAGATACCGGTTAATAAAAAATAGTTTGTTTTCGATTGTTTATTTTTTTTTTACTTTGTATACCTTTTTAGTCATCACTGCAGCGATCACTTTGTTTAATTTCCTGTATCTGTGCGGGGCACTAAAAATAATAATTTGAGTTACTTTTAACGCTTTAAATACATTTTACTGTTGCAAAATGAATTAATGTTGAATTGGAGGAGAAGATTGCGAGGGCGTGCCAACAATTGTCTCTTTGGGTGCAACAACATTAATTGGACTTTAATCGGGAGAAACCAACGACGATGATGCTGAAATGAAAGGTAGGTTCCACCCTGGTCGCCGGCCAGTGGTCCGGCTTGGTGGACAAGATTACAGTACGTACAGTGTCAACGTTACTTTGGTGTGCTCTTGGAGGATCGAGGTGCATATAAGGAACACTTTCAGTCGGCTGGAAACAAGGCCTGCGCCGCTTTTAATAGCTTGCGGAGGGTAGCGAGATCAACCTGGGACCTCGACTACGTGGCATTGAGAATGTTGTATGTTGGTCTCTTTGAGGCGATTATGTTGTACGCCTCAGCTGTTTGGGCGAAGCGATTAGAGTTGCAATTTTACCGCACGGTGTTGAATAGATCTCAGCGCTTGGCGCTTCTGGCATTAACGAAGGCGTACCGTACTGTGTCTGGAGACGCCTTGACGGTGATTGCAGGAATGAAGCCCCTGGATATCTCGGTATGGGAGAGGGCCGAGAAGTATGAATTGTGCAGGTCAGTGCGCTATACTGAGGAGAGGGCAAGAGGTGTCGAATTGGAAGGTTTTGTGAGATGGCAAAGGAGATGGGAAGCCGCAACAGTGGGGCGGCACACCTATGGAATATTCCCTGACGTTCGTTGTAGGTGTGTACTGTAAGGTAAAGCCTGACCATGAGTTGACACAGGTGCTCTCCGGGCATGGTGACTTCAGAGCGAAGCTCTTTACTTTTCGTTTAGTCGCTGATCCAAATTGTTTAGAGTGTGTACGGCCTGAAACCGTTTCCCATGTCTTATTTGATTGTGTACGGTACGCCTACGCCAGCGATAGGTTACTCCGTGACCTTAGACGGCTCGAATTGGATTTCAATGTTCCGGCTTTGTTATACTCCGATGTCGGTTTAAAGTTATTTGTAGCATTTGTGAAGTGCATCTTTTCGACTAGGTAGCTCGGACAGCCCGGCTGATTAGGGTTGCATGGCCCACCCGGGTCATGCCTCCTGTTTGAGTCGGTTGGGACTCCGCGTAGAGCCCACGGTTGAAGATCGTCGGAGTGTTTTGTGAGCAGGGCATGCAAGGTTTCGCGATTCGTCCGTGACTAGGACGTATCTAGGCTGTTGGGACAGCGATTCCGTTGAAAAATACGACCGGGTTGGCATTTGTGTGCCAGTCAGAGGAATCTCCCGAGGATGGCTGAGGGGGGGGACATCTTGGCTTGGCGAATGCCTCTATGGCATGTTAGTTCCGAGGGCTTTTGAGTACTGCAGGCGAAGGCTTCGGCCTAGGAACTGCGGGGGGTGGTGGGCTACCGGAATAGTCCAAGGTGGGTTCATTTTGCAAATGTGTTGCAAAATAAAACACAATTGAGAAGAGGCATGCAAGGTTTCGCGATTCGTCCGTGACTAGGACGTATCTAGGCTGTTGGGACAGCGATTCCGTTGAAAAATACGACCGGGTTGGCATTTGTGTGCCAGTCAGAGGAATCTCCCTAGGATGGCTGAGGTGGGGACATCTTAGCCTGGCGAATGCCTCTATGGCATGTTAGTTCCGAGGGCTTTTGAGTACTGAAGGCTTCGGCCTAGGAACTGCGGGGGTGTTGGGCTACCGGAATAGTCCAAGGTGGGTTCATTTTGCAAATGTGTTGCAAAATGAAACACAATTGAGATGATGCATTAATTGAAGGTGCATTAGGTAAAATGAATCAACTTTGAAAATGAAAATTTCTTGTGAAAATAAGTGGTTTATTACAAATTTTTATATTTTTTCTGGTAAATGTATAATTTACAATTCATTTAAGTTTAATTAATCCAGTTTCACGATCTACACAATCTACAATCTAAGTATTTTAGTATCATGTTTGTATGTTTCTCTGGGATAATGTGACAATTTACGAGTACAGTAACCACCATTCCTATGCCTTAGCATAGGAATGCCTTGGTGCTTCCAGTAAGGAAGCACCAAACCACCATTCCTTGGTGCTTTAAGTAAGGCACTGACCGGTCGCTTACTTCATTACGGTAATAAAATCATTAAAAATTCCTCATTTGACATCCAACGTGAAAAAATGTTTATAGTTATCACAGAACTATTGCAAAATATTAAAGGATATGATCAGTAATTTAATAGAAGTATTTTTTTTTTTAAGTAATAATTATCTTTCCATAAAATACTTATATTCGAGTTTCTATCTTTAAAGAACTCAGTAATAATACATTTGTTTATTGATATGTATAAAATAATATATTTTATATATATAAATTATTTTTTAAATAAATTTTACAGAAATTTATAATTTAAAACTTGACAGATGGGATCTAAACATAAAAGAAAAAACTCCGAATATAGTAAGTAAACGAACTTTGTTGTCGGTTTGTACTGATTATGCAAAAGGAAAAGAAAATCTCGGATCAATGGGAGAAATGGATGTAAAAATAGGGAAATAGTTAAATATAACAATATTGGTTATCCTTATAGTAAGATAAATGACAGCATTTTATTATGATTAATAATATAATAAAAGTAATTATTATCCTACTCTACTAAATGGCATTTATATGTGTGTCTGTCTGTAGGTTGCCCCTTAGCTAAGCAAAGGAATGTACCGATCACTAACTGAAAATCCCCATTCGTAAGTGCATGTTGCGTGGTGGTCAAGTGTATACTTATATATATCAATAAACTGTACATATAAAGATATATATGCGAAATATATGTTGTTTATATATATATATATATATATATATATATATATAAGTTTTGGAAAAGTACTTTTTAACCGGATCCGAATTTTCGGACGATATTCGCAGATATCTCAAAAACGGTCGGTCCTAGCAGTCTGAAAATTTTATTCGACTCCTCCTAGTTGGTACCTCATCCGCTCTCAGTAGTACCCGTCGGATGACAATATTTTCAAGTGCCCCCAGAGAATGGGGGCACTTGAAAATTGGGGAGGGGGTGAGATGCGGTGCCTCCGTAATATCTCGGCAACTGCTCGTCCGATTTTTCTCGATTCAAACAGCGTTTGTATCAGCAGGTCAAACGCTAACTTTTTAACGTATCGGATACACTCTTGATCGACCGAATATTGGTTATCCGGAAATGAAATAGTTTAGCCTTATGTTTTGATTTCACTCACCGATTGTAAAACGGACCAATCAGATCTTTCCTTAAATAATCTCAAAACTGTGCGCTAGCGCAGCTGTAAAATATAAATTTAAGAAGACTAGGAAAATAGAAAATAAAAAATATATAAAAAAACTTTTTACAAACCAATCTTATATTAAATGCTATAAAAACTAGGAAATAAATATATGAAAAAAAATTAAAACATCACTCTTAAATTAAGCGCATTAAAATGTAAAAAATATTTTTAGGATGAATGGTCTAAAGAGTGGGGTACAAACACGCGTAAGAAAAAATTGGCAAAAACATCGAATTTTTAATTTGAAGCAATGACTTTCACATAATCTTACATATCACTACAGACTGCATTATATGCAACAAAAAAAGAATGAAATATGCTAGAAATGTTCTTAAAATACGCAAGAAAAGTGTCAAAATATACAACTTTAAATAATAAAATAAATAGTAATTTTTAGTTTTTTTATTTTTTTATTTCAAAATCAGCATACAATTAGTTGCATAACATATCGATAAATTCGATAATTAACAATTATTTAACATTTTGTTACTTTTGTAAACGTAAACAATCAGGAACTATTCCAATTTTTCAGTAGCAAGATTTTGTCTTCGATCGCTCAAAATAATTTTATACGTGGAAAAGGATTGTTCCACAAAAGGGCACTATTTGAATATGCGTGCCATGTTAGCACTAATTGCTTCTAGAAAAAGTTCACCTTTCCCGTTAATAAAACTATAAATTTGATACAAAGGTTCAAATCCTGAGTTATTGTTAAAAATGATTTCAAATGTTTTTACAGTTTATACAGTAATACCTCTGGCAATGCGGAAATCATTTGTAGCATTTTATTCATTAATTGAATAGATTCAGTCATCGCTAAACCTTGAATTTCAAGCTTTTTAATACTCGCAGGTATGTGGGAAAAATGAGTGTTAATCAGAGCCTTTTTTTTATACTAGAATCGTTAAATGCCACCTTGGATTGACAAACTGCCATAGCCTCTTGATTATCGAAGTCGATTACTACACATTTGATGGGCTCGAAATGCTAATTGTAAAAGAGTACAGCTTTAATCCACGTTCCCCGTCGAGTTGTCACTGGTTCGGGAGATAAAGATACATTTAGCAGTTTTTCTTTACAGGTTTATTGCGAGCAATAAGCTGCCTTAAGGAATACTGTCAGTTACAGTCAGAATACAGTTTATTTACATTCCCAAACGTGGATCGTAGTTTTTCAGTTAGTCTATGTACTCGATGAGTAAAGCACATCGCATGAATCAAATTGGGATAAAATACTTGGAGGGCTTTAGCTGCCTTGATCATATAGGGAGCAGCATCTGAGAGAAATATAAATACACTTTCACATACAGAAAATTCAGGAAATATTTTTTAATTCTCTTTTACATATTTGACAATCGTAGAATTTGTCGTTTCAAGGTCTTTGCAGGCCACCAAATAGTTAGAGGAAGGCTCTAGTTTTAATGCACTGACAATTAAATTAAAAATTCAATCCTGCGATATGAAGACTTCTCTTGACATGCTAGTCTATTTAAAACTTTTTTGTGCACGAAATATTTTTCGCGCAAACTCGACAGTATAAAACACATTCGTCGTATGTAAATGTTTAAGGATAGTCATCTATCCACGAAAAGACTCTATTTTTTGGGAAAGATGGTACACATTAAACTTTGCAGAAATAAATAAAAAAAACTAAACTGATGCAATGAGGGCGTCGGCAATAACATGCGTAATTTAGATGTCTAGTGGGAGGAGTGCTGCAGTAGGCGTGCGCGACGGAGAACGTTATCGTCCGTCCTTGTCTCGCGTGAGTCTGTGTTTTACTTGCCTTCATAATTATATTATCCTAACAAAACAATAGACGCGCGGCTGCTAAGTGCGCTCTGAGAGCCGTGCTGCTAATAGGTTTGGCCGGCTAAAACGTAAGATTTCATTTATTAACAAGGTACCTTACCGAAAAATATTATATATATAGCAAAAATATGCATCATCACTAAATTTTAAGGAAAATATCCAATAACCGGTGAGGATGGGCTTAGATGCAAATGCATATAATCCAGTCAACCATCAAAGCTTGTTATCAAATCCATTCTGAGATACCGTCCTAAATTTATTTTTTACCTATTATTGCCTTTAATTTAAGCGTGGTGTTTAAATTTTTTTCTCATTTTTTAAAATTAATTATGCGATTGTTTTTCTTCACAAAATAATGAACTATAACCAAAACGTAGGCACCGGAATGTACCGATCACTAGCGGAAAATCCCGATTCGTTAGTATCAATTTCTAGAGTTAAATTTCAAATTTAACTTCCGTTATATCAATTTTCATCATTAAGAAAAAAATATTTTTACAGAAGAGGTAATCAATTATGGACACCTAATATTCACATTCCGAGACGCCGTCCTCCAGGACAACCCTCCCGTAGGGCCTAGCTGCGGAGGCCTGCCACAGGCACGCCCTGCAGCTAGTAGTAATAATAAAATAAGTTTATTAGTTTATGATAATATTTAACATGCCCACACTGATTTAATAACTAAGTAAAAATGTTATTTATTATATAGCAGGGTTAGTAGTTATGATGTTGTAGCGATAATTTATTACTCACATTAAAATGAATGTTTGTAAGCCGTTTGTGTACTATTCAGTAATTGTTTTTACGAAAATTACTGTATGTCTAAGATATAATTTGTGTTACTAATCTTAAAATGAATGTGAAAGATATATTCTGATAATATTAACTACTATCAAGCACGTTTGATTTTAGTGTGGTAAATTCCTCTTACACACTTACCGGGTTGGTCTAGTGGTGAATTCATCATCGCAAATCAGCTGATTTTGAAGTCGAGAGTTCTAAGGTTCAAATCTTAATAACGGAAGTTATTTTTATACGGATTTTAGTACTAGATCGTAGATACCGTCGTTCTTTGGTTGTTGGATTTCAGTTAACCCCACATTTCAGGAATGGTCGACTTGAGACTGTACAAGACTACACTTAATTTATATTCATGCATATCATTTTCTGAACTAATACTTTACGGTGGTTCCGGAGGCTAAACAGAAAAAAGAGAAATATTCCTTTTGTGCAGTTTAACACTATCTAAACATAAATAATTTATAATTTGTTACATAATAATTTTGTTTAAACAGAAACCAAATAAAAATTAACAGACAAAAAGCAACACATGTTACTGCTATTTTTTTTTTTTTTTTGTCTTCAGTCATTTGACTGGTTTGATGCAGCTCTCCAAGATTCCCTATCTAGTGCTAGTCGTTTCATTTCAGTATACCCTCTACATCCTACATCCCCAACAATTTGTTTTATATACTCCAAACGTGGCCTGCCTACACAATTTTTCCCTTCTACCTGTCCTTCCAATATTAAAGCGACTATTCCAGGATGCCTTAGTATGTGGCCTATAAGTCTGTCTCTTCTTTTAACTATATTTTTCCAAACGCTTCTTTCTTCATCTATTTGCCGCAATACCTCTTCATTTGTCACTTTATCCACCCATCTGATATTTAACATTCTCCTATAGCACTGCATTTCAAAAGCTTCTAATCTTTCTTCTCAGATACTCCGATCGTCCAAGTTTCACTTCCATATAAAGCGACACTCCAAACATACACTTTCAAAAATCTTTTGCTGACATTTAAATTAATTTTTGATGTAAACAAATTATATTTCTTACTGAAGGCTCGTTTAGCTTGTGCTATTCGGCATTTTATATCGCTCGTGCTTCGTCCATCTTTAGTAATTTTACTTCCCAAATAACAAAATTCTTCTACCTCCATAATCTTTTCTCCTCCTATTTTCACATTCAGCGGTCCGTCTTTGTTATTTCTACTACATTTCATTACTTTTGTTTTGTTCTTGTTTATTTTCATGCGATACACTTGTACTATGTATTTGTACACTATGTTACTGCTATACACTTCAACAATTATATGTAAGTAGTTTTTAAAAATTATCAGGGTCCTTTTGATTAAAGTTTTATTTTTTTATTACTATTAATATTAATGTAAAATTATTTCTTTCAATGTAACGAGGTAGAATTATGTTTTGTCTTCTTTGTTTTGGGTTTTGTAATTAATATGGCTAAGAAGGAATAAATGTCCTTTAAATTTATATACAAAGACTGTGAAAATAAACACAAGTCAATGCTATGACAGTTATCGGAATGAGAAAAGCAGTAATTGAAAGGTTTTGCTTAATAATAATCTTAAACATCCATCTAAAATATTCCAATTATAAACTAAACAATCTATTTTTTGAAAAAAATTGCCTTAAACTCTGCAAAAATAACCATTCGTTGAAGTAGTCCAAACGTAAGGTAATCAGCCATCATTTTATGTACTGTGTTATATGGAATGTGACGAAAGAGAGGACATGCTAATCTCATTAGATTGATGTCAGCACGAGTATTTAGATCAGGAGAAGTTTTTGATGAACAGACTGCTTTCTAGGTCTTCACCATTTGTGTTGGTGAATAAGATAATAATAAAATATGATGTTCGAAAAGCGAACAATACTAACTAAGAGAGGTATAAAAGTCCAAGAGACGTATGTGACGTACCTAACTGTAACAAAGGCTAATGTTTTGGGAAACTGTGTGTTCTTTAACTGCTTGTTCGGGGATTGAAAAGATTCATCAATATGTTCAAGATGTTTATTGGACATAACTAGGAATGCTAAATTTCTTTCTTCAACGATGTATGAGCTAATCACTACGTTGTGCATAGAATAGGCCGGTAATTTAAATTGAAACTTTTTCGTAATGCTTACAGAAATGAATTATTATTAATCGTAGGAAATATAGGTTTAATCAAAGATCAATCCTCGTTCTAGAATAGTGAAGGTTAAAATAAAAAGTTTTTTATTTTAATAATAAATACTCAAAATAATATATAACATGATATTTAAAAAGTTTCCTTTTAGTAAAAAGAATTAGAATAATTACCTCTCACTTTCTCACTCACACACTCTTTCTCTCTCTCTCTAAATATACATAAACATTTGTATATTAACATATCTATCAGCAATTTTTATCAATTCAGGCCTGAACTTAGATCCTTAGACACAATAATATAGTAATTTTGCATGTTTTTTGTATAAATTTAAAATTTAGTATGTAATATTTTGATCTGACGTTATGCTTTTTTCGTCTATAAGGTTAACGAGAAGTGATGTGGGTAATTTTCGTTCCCTGATGATAGTGGTGATACGTTGATGAGGCGAAATGTGTAAGAGAAAATATTCTTATAATACATTTATGCAACACGTATCGTGTAATACGTGTTATAGATCTTATTCTTAAGTATTCATCATACTCATGGATCCATACTTAGTTATATCATCATGTATTCTATTTCTCGGCTCATTTTTAATTATTTTTGTTTGTAGAAAAACATTATTTTGAAGTACATCAATATTTATATTTAGATAGTCTACATATTAAAAGGAATCTGTCTTTTAAATTACTGGATGATTAAAATCAATCTCATTTTGTGTATAACCATTGACGTTATTAAGTACAAAATACATAGATGTTAACAAGAGATTGGTTTTTTTTTACTTTTATTTCCACTATTGCTTTCCATTTTAGAAAACTCGGACCTTTTCTGTTTTTCCTCCACAATGTTTGTTTTTTTTTTACGTTACGTACTTCGTAATAGTAATTGCTCATGTTTAAACTAATTGGTCATGTTTAAAAACGTCTGGTTACGTTGTAAAAAATTGTACAGTATTAGTAGACATTGGTGTCGTTGCCTGTAATCTGTCTGTGTCAAGTTATTGCATTGTAAAAATGTTGTTTCGTTTAGTTAGGGAAATTGATTCAAAGGAGAAAGGCGTTGAATCTTTACCCTGAAAGGAATTCTTCATAACTCATTGCGATAACGGGCGTGAAATAATATAACATCTTTCTGATAAAAATTATAGATGCAGGGTAACAATACCAGTTGCAGGACTGAAATCGGTCTCAGGAAGTATATTTAGTTTCTACCTAGTAAGTTATCACGTGACGCGATCATTTAATTTACTTGTTCGTGGACTATTCAATATACAACCACCGCTTATTGTACAGAAGAATTAAGGATGAGTTCCGATGCTGTAAGAATTACTGTGCGGGAAGTGTGCGCAGACATCTGATACAGAATCCAGTAATAATAAGCGGCCCAAACACAACAGCTGAAATAGATCAATCCTGTATCTGCAGACGCAAGTACAATGTTGGACGGATTTATCCATAGTAACGGGTGTTCGGTAGGATGTATCAGGAAACCGAAGAGTGTGTCTTGTACACGGTCCCCGACCGCACGGTAGAAAGCTAAAAGTCGTTCGTGAATATATTAGACGGGACACAACGATCATATCTGATATAGGGGCATCTTATCAAGGTATTCCAAATATTCTGAAGATGAATTTTCAGCGCCCTACAGTAAACCATGCAGAGAATTTTGTACATCCGCTGACGGGGACTCACACCCAGCGAGTGGAATCAACGTGGTCTTCCGCCAAATTACGGAACATAAAGGAGTGCAGAACCAATAGAAAAATGTTAGATTCTTATCTCTATGTGGAGTCAAAGTCTCAAACTGTTAAAACCAAGACCTGGCTGGGGCCCCCTCGGGGGACGCGGTTCCAGGCAGGCGGCTGTTAAAAGACCGAGACCCGGTGTGAGCCCCCTTTACGGGATTCTCACATTGGAGACAAGGCCTAGTCCCGGCCCCTAAGGTGGGGTTCTATGGTGTTAAATATTAAATTCCGTTTGCATTACGATCTAAATGGAAATTAATTAAACAAATTTTTATTACTCTTACATAATATGACTGTATTTTAATATTTTTATCTTGATATAAGATCTTTTTTCCTCAGTATATAATAATTCTAGAAGAGAAAGTTATTTTAATAAATTTCAAAAATAAGTATTAGTAGTTTCAACTATTTATAACATTCAATTAAATTTTGCTAAGTTAGTTACAGAAATGTAGCAATTATAGAAATACGTGTGGCAACAGAACAGACCGTTCGTTGCCCTCTACTGACCTCATCCAGATAAGCTCATTCAGATGTAATTTCTACTTAAATCTACTTTTAAATTGTTAGCAATCTTTTCAACAACGCATTTAATTTCCATCTCTCATAAAGTCAAAGACGAAAACATTTTATTGTTATAATATAATTTCGTTCTAGATTGACTTCGTATTAGTAACCTTATCACGTAAAAAAAATTAAATATTCTTGTCAATTATATATATATATATATGTATACTCCAGAATGTAGTAAGTTAAATGTCAACTACTTTTTCTAATTCTAATTTCTATTCACAATTGTTATAAAGTTTCTCTCAGATACATATTGAGAGCCGCTGTAATAGAATGTAATTTATAAAATAGTCTTTTACATTTCATTCATATAATTTTATTTGTATACATTTGCCGATGTTATGAAATATATTTTATAAGATTATTAATATTTACCCCGGAAATTATTTAAAAAATAAAAGGTGATTATGAAACATTACGTATTCTATCATGCAGTTACTATACTAAAACCGGAAACATGTTTATAAATTGCCAAGATTATATTTATACTTCTGAATATATTTATACATACTTAACACTCACGCGTATGAAATCCACTCACTCGTTTAAATGTTTGTACTATAATTTTTTTTTATGTATCGATGCATTAAGCACAATGTACTCTTCAAATATTTGAATTGAAAAGGGGTTGCTGTATAATAAATATTTAATATTTTATTCACATATAATATTAATAATTTACTAGCTATTTAATATTTACAAGCATTGTACAAACATTTTAACTAATTACTACAATAAAATAATTTCATTCACTTTGTTCTTATCAGAACTGTCAGTAGTTCTCGTTATTGTAATCTTTTTTTTTAATTAACTCAGTTCTCAGTGTGATGCATTCTAATGTAAAGTTTGTTCTCTTTACGTTTGAGTACAGGTGCTGCAATGACGATAGTGCTCGAGGTGGTGTGTGCTGCAGAGTGTCGTATGGTACAATATAATTAAATGTAAACATTATTAGACTAGTGTAATAAATAAAAACATTAGTAAAGAAATGATACTTTAAGTTACGCTTCAGGATGCGATTTTATAGGAGTGGTATGAAGGTCATACGTGATTTTTTTAGATGGCTATTATTTCATTTTCAAGTTCTTGTAAATTATTACAAAATAAATTTAAAATAATAATAATAATACGTAACAACACATCTTTGGAAAACAAACCAAATTCTATTACAATTTATTTTTAAAACCTCGAGGTTATTTTTACTAATCACAAGCAAGTATACCCCTGTTATGTACTCGTAGATAAAACACTTTTATATCCTCATTATCATCATGTTTTTTTCTGCCTGTCGACAAGTCACTCATTGGCACCACTGCTGTCTCCATCTGTTTCTGTCCCGTGCTTTTCTTTTCGTCTTATCGTAACCATACCCTTTTTTTATGTACTACGCAATCAGAATATACATACCAATAGGGACGATCATTATAATCTTTTCATTTTTTTTTAAGAGGTGAAGGAACCCCATTTACGGGCGCCTTACGTTTAAATCCTTATAAAAATTAAATAATAAATCTTAAAATAGTATATAGATAACCCACGGATGTCCTTATAGAAAAAACTGAAATGGAATGCAAAGTTGGCGGGAGTTTATTTCTCCTACTTATCGCAGAACCTGGACAGAGTCCCTTGCTGCTGGATGATTCTAATCGGGCGTGTTTTTTTTTAATAGGTTTATTTTTAAATGGCGGTCTAATTTTTCAAGTTTTGTTTTGTTCATTTAGTATTTTAAGGACGGATTTAATTGCATTCCAATTCGTTGTTAAACCAGCGTTATCGAACCCATTTTATGGGCCGACCGTGGAAGGCTAAGCTTATGAAGCCTGTCCTCCCGACGTAATTCCCCTTCAGACCGTCCACTGAAGTCCTTTCGGTGCTAACGCTTAATAGGCTAGCAGGAATACGCCACAACGGGGCACTAACTATCAGGAGGAAGCAATGCGACCCCTACTCCGGAGGAGTCGCAATTGATGGTTTATTTTATTTAACTTGTAAGTTTTAAAGGAGAGGTTGTGTAGAAGTTCTTCATCCACTTTTGTTATGGCTGCCTTCCAGGACGCATCTCTGCTGGGCTCTGTTCCGGACTCCAGTCCGTGATGTTGGGGCGAGTAGAGGGGTCTTCCTTCTTCTTCATCTTCTTCTTCTCCCTCTTCTTCTTCAGATGACCTCTTCATTCTTCTTTGGCCTGCACTTTCCGAGAATTGGTAGTAACCTAAGTTACATACCGTTAACCTTAAAATTCCCGAGGCCCCGATCGGGGGAAAGTGCAGGTTTCTTCCTTCTTCCGTGCTGTCAGTGGCTGCTGGGCTTGTGACTGCTTGGCTGATGGCTGCTGGGGTCGTTCCCTCTTTCTTCTTTCTTGAAAGGAAAGGTAATACGGAACTTACAAAATGGTGATACCTATTCGCGATCGCGGTTTTGGGGCGGTGATTTCCTTATAAGAAGAAAACAGAAATTATTTACTGCACATAATTATTAATCTCCAGACACACGTGTGTCCGGGAAGATAAAACTTATTAAATTTTTCAAATCGATTTTTAGTTAGTAAGTTCAGCATTTTTTGTTTCTTTAATTTGTTTGTGTAGATTTCCTATTTTTTCTGGGTTTTATTCAAGGGATTTTATTTTAGAATTTTTTTTTATGTTTAGTTTTTTTTGGGGGGTTACTTTAATTTACAGTCTACGTTTAATTTATTATTCGTTTTCTTCTGATTCTTTCTTTTTTCCTTATATTAATTTCTCTTATAGTTTATATATGAATATTTCTCTTTTTTTTATATAATTCTTGTTTATTTGTCGGTTCTTTTATGTTTTGATTATTTGAGGATGATTTTTTTTTTGTTGCCGTTTGATTTTAGGTTAATTCCATTGTTTTTGTTTTTATTATTTTTTGATGTATTAAGTTTTTTATATTTTTATTTTGGTTTGATTTATTTTTTTTTTTAGTTCTATAATTTTTACATCAAAAATGAATTTAAATGTCAGGAAAAGATTTTTGAAAGTGTATGTTTGGAGTGTCGCTTTATACGGAAGTGAAACTTGGACAATCGGAGTATCTGAGAAGAAAAGATTAGAAGCTTTTGAAATGCGGTGCTATAGGAGAATGATAAAAATCAGATGGGTGGATAAAGTGACAAATGAAGAGGTATTGCGGCAAATAGGTGAAGAAAGAAGCATTTGGAAAAATGTAGTTAAAAGAAGAGACAGACTTATAGGCCACATACTAAGGCATCCTGGAATAGTCGCTTTAATATTGGAAGGACAGGTAGAAGGAAAAAATTGTGTAGGCAGGCCACGTTTGGAATATGTAAAACAAATTGTTAGGGATGTAGGATGTAGCGGAATACTGAAATGAAACGACTAGCACTAGATAGGGAATTTTGGAGAGCTGCATCAAACCAGTCAAATGACTGAAGACAAAAAAAAAGTTCTATATGGTTTTTGGGAGTTTATTCTTCTGGTTTCTTTTTGAATCGATTTTTTAATTTTTGTTATTTTAGATATGGATTATTTGACGTTGGTTGATTAGAATATTTTGTATCAGGTGGTTTAATTGGATTTTTGAGGTGATTTGGGTTTTTTTTTTGATAGGTGTATTTTAAACATTCTTAGATTTTACTTTTTTCTTTTTTTTTACATTGAAATTGTTATTATGAATTTTTTCTCTGGACATTTACAAAATTTATTTATTTATACATTGAAAGTGTATTGTTTTTTTTTTTTTAACTATATAAATAAGAATAAAGTGATTTCACCTGAAAGGTAGTTAGCGGCTCCTTTTCTTTTTATTCTTTTAATTGGATATTATCAATTTTTTCATTAACAGTTAATAGCTTCTATTATAGCTTCAGTTAATTTGAGTATGAGGATTATCCTTAATATTAAGTCGAAATTAATTGTAATTTTACTTCTTTACTCCATTTAAGAGAAATTGATTTTTCAATAATTTTTATTTGCAAAGTAAATGTTATATTTAACTATTCTCCTTAATTTCTTCATTCTAGTATTCTTATTTTCCATTTGTGTATAAGACCTAAAATTAGGATCGTAATTGTAATTGTTGAAGAAATTAATCATTCGTCTATATTTATTATTTTTGTGGAAAATATGGGTATAATTATTGAGATTTCGATATCAAAGATTAGGAAGATGGTTGCAATTAAAAAGAAGTGTGTAGAAAATGATTTTCGTGTTGATGATATTTTAGAAAATCCACATTCAAATGGTGAATTCTTGTCTCGTCTTATTTTATTTTATTTTTTTTTTTGAGATTACTATTGTGATGATTATTATTGAAATAATAATTGAGCTTAGGGATATTATTGTTAAGGTAATTTTGATTATCTTTTTAATTTTTTTTAATCTATTAATTGGAGGCTAATTATACTTTTTGTACTAAAAAGATTAATTTTATTTTCCTCATCAGTAAATTGATAGGTAAAGGAATAATCAAATTACATCTACAAAATATCAGTATCAGATTGCTGTCTCTAGTTCGAGGTGATGGTTGGTTGTGAAATGTATTTTTATACATCGTATATTGAGATTGCAAGGAAGGTTGTTCCGAAAATTACGTGGTTACCATGGAACCCTGTTGTTAGAAAGAATGATGACCCGTAAATTGAATCTGCTATTGTGAAGGTTGATTGTTGATATTCTCATTTTTGTAGAAATGTAAAGTATAGTCCTAGAAGGATTGTTAGTATTAGTGATTTATTTGATATATATAATTTGTTTGATAAGATTCTATGGTGTGCTCATGTTACTGTAATTCCTGATGAAATTAGGAAAATTGTGTTTAATAGTGGGATTTCTATTGGATTAAAAGGTTTAATAGATTCTGGGGGTCAATTTATTCCGATTTCAATTGATGGTGCTAATCTTGAGTGGAAGAATATTCAGAAGAACGAATGAAATATTATTTCTTAGATAATAAATATGATTATCCCTATTTTTATTAGTGATTTTACTTTATTTGTATGATTTCCTTGAAATGGTGCTTCTCGTGTAATATCCCGTCATCATAATATTATGTACATTGTTGATAACGTCATGCCTACTACTATTGGGTTATATTCTTTTGTTTGATTTCATTTAACAGTTCCTGTTAGCATTGTTATTACATTTATTGATAAAATATTTGGTCATGGTCTTTTTGTAACTATATGAAATGGGTGATTTTTTTCATAAGGTACTTCTCTAGAGTAAAACGTTACAAGGGTTGAAAATACATATGCTTGAATTATTGAGATTGCTGTTTCAAATTCTGTTAAGATCATTTGAATCGGTATAGTAAATATTAATATTTTCATTGATGAATTGCAGGTGTCCTGCAATTATATTTCCTGTGAGTCGAACAGCTAGTGAGATTGGTCGAATAAGGTTTCAATTAATATTATTATTGGTGAAATAGGGGAGGGTGTTCCTTTTGGTAATATGTGTTTAAATATTTCATTTGTAAAGTTTTTTCATCTATATGTTGTAATTATAATTCATCTTGGTAGTGCAATTGATCTGATACTACTAAGTGTCTCGTTGATGTAAAAACATATGGAATTAATCCTAGTAAATTTCTAATTATGATAAATATAAAAATTGATATCACTATAATTAGGATTTCTTTTTGGTGGGTCATTGATTTAAATTCGTTTATTAGTTTTTTCTTTTATTTTTATTATTATATTTATTCGAGATTTTTTAGTTCAAATCAATAAAAATCAATTTCAAATCAATAAATTTTATTAATTTATTCTTCATAATATTAAGTATTTATTCCATTTATATCTAACTCGGCCCACAATTGAGTTTAAAGATAATGCTTGTTAACATTATTTGAATAATACTCTCCATGTGATTGACAAGCTACAACGGTCATAGATATATAAACCCATAACAATTTCACAATTACTTCATTTTCTAAAATTACATAGTCAATATTTAAAATACAGTACTATAAAAGCACAAATTTTCATTATTGTTTATATAAATCTATTTTTTAACAATAATAATAAATGGGATCCAAAATTATTGATTTACTTCGCCTCAAAATTTTTAAATATATACTATGTAGTGAATATTTATTTATTCTAACATCAGGACTATAATAGGTATGAAAATAAAACCAAAAATGTACTCTTATTCAAAAATATAACTAATATTTTCCCAGTTTCATTTAATGATAATATTTATAATAACATGAAAATGCATTTTTAAAATCAAATTTTAAAAGGTATCAAATATTGAATTTTAATTTTGTTTTCAATTTATTAATGAAATTAATCCCTGCTTAACCTTTATATGTAAAATTATTTGGTAATACGAAAAATATTGACAGGAAATTGAGTTGGATTTTAAATAATTTTTTTTAAAACTGCACGCCATCTATCCAAACTCCTTTAAAATGTGATATTTTTACCAGCAACGTATTCTTTAATTGGGTGGTTGGTTTGTTATAAGTTTAATGTGAATCAAGTTCACGAGTCAACATGAATTCGTTTAGTTATAATATGGTGTTTCCAGTATGCCATCGACCACGAAGAAGTATGGAACGTTTGCTTGTTATTAAAAAGTCGCATTATTTGACAATAAAGATGACATCATATCACTGGGAAGGATGATGTAATATTATTATTCTAACAAGGAAGTCTGAATGATTAATTGAATAGATAGTATGGGAGAATCAACCATTGCGGGATACCTGCTTCTATATTCTTATATCAGAATAAGCATTAACACGGAACACTAAGAAGAAACTGTTAACTACAAAATAATAACGAGTTGATAATAATAATTAACTACAAAATAATATTAAAATATTAATTTGGCAAATTTTTTAAAGGATTTTTTAAACCTAAGTAGTCATGTTTCGAAAACGTTTTTAAACGCTGATATTCCACAGAAAAAGATGATGTGATTTTCTTTCTAAGAGATTGGTAGAGTATCAGTTACTAAGTGTTGTTGGACAGTATGATAGTCCTTTTGCAAAACAAATTGATGTTGTTGGTATGAAAAATCGCCATCATGCTATCTGGTAAGATGGGTTTGAACATGACTGAAATTAATGAGTGGAGACTTATATGACAATAAAAAAATTCAAAATTTTAATGGTATTGGAAAACTACCTCGCAAGCTTTCACTAGATCGAATGTGGGTACGGTCTAACATACGAAACTTTTATGTAACAAATGTAAACGTTTTCGTTAGCATTTCTTTAAAATTTCTGAACATATCAAATTATCGCTGGGAAAATTTTAGAGAAAAAATTGCCAGTTTTAATCATTCTAGATTAGTTCATGAGATAAGGATAGAAACTCCGAACTAGAAAGGAATTTCTCTATTTTTAAATTACAACATTAAGAGTAGTAAATCATTAAAATATCTTGTTAAATATAATGCTTACTACTTTTGTTTTTCTATAGATGATTGGCTTTACAGTGAGAGACAATATAGTGCATATAGAGTACGAAGTGTATATTAAGAAACACACTTTGTTGATTTTCAGAGTTCCGATAAGAATAGGTATAAATTTTTATTCTTTTAATAACATTCTTGAAATATAACACTGTGAACGTTATTAAACAATTTCTTCAATCTATATTAGTCTACTATTTTGTTGGCTCTTTATCTTGAGTATCAAGAGCTTTGTCAAATTTTCTTCTATCATTTGTCATATAAAATAAGGATAGAATTCGCTAGGTCATGATAAAACCTTCGAAGTAATGCAGTAAAGTTTCTAACATTCAATAAATGATTTAAACATTATCAACTACATTTCAAAAATGTCAATAAATAACAAAGAACAGTCTATGCTCTAGAAAAAATAAAAAATCATGATAATTGTCCTTAGTCAGAGAAGACTGTTCTCGAATCAGTATTTAACACATATCGGAGTTGATATTTGTTAAATTAAAGAAAAGACGTGATCTTAGAAGATTTTTACCTAAATGAGTTAAATCATGTTGCATATCGTTACGCAACTGAAGCAAGGAGGAGGAGAATAAGAAGTACAAAAGAGACAAACATTGTTCAGAATGATATTTAAACTCAAGGATAAAAAACATTATATTACTGACAAATAACTAACGACCCTACCCAACAATTAATAAATATAGTTTTATCATAAATATTATTGATATTTATTTTATTTATAAATATATAATAATATATTTAATGAAATATTTACAAATTATTTCAGTATTTAAATAACTAAGTCAAGGAAATACATATTTAAAGAAAGGACTGGTTCCCAAGATTCTGGTTCACGTAAAAGGAAGCTCCAGTATTAGAAATAAATATTCATATTCAAAATCAGATAATGATGAACATTGACCAGCAGTTGACTTCGAATTGATTTTTTATTCTGGTTTCGGTTTTTAAACGATATAGAATCAAACACCTGAAAATACTGAATTTTATTTATTTATTATAGATAATGAATGTATTATATATAATATTGTATTTACAATGATACTTAGCCGCAAAGAGTGAAAAAAATCAGTGAGTTATTCTAATCGCTAAAGGAATTGAGAGTGAAAGGGTAATTTCGAAACGGGAAGGAAGTGTGGTGAACGTTAAGATTCATTGACTACTGTAGCCGAAGTAGGGTATGTACAGGAAATTGTTACAATTGTTAGTAGCAATTATTTTATTTTATTGTTTTCATAAACAAAAAAAATACATTTTATAGATATTTTATGGATATAGATATTTTATATTACATATATTTTATTTTATAGATATTTTACATTTTCTCCTCTATGAATCATGAGACCTTGCCATTGGTGAAGGGGCTTGAATGCTCAGTGACACAGAGTAGCTGAAACGAAGGTGCAACCATATCGGGGAGGTATCTATTGAGGGCCAGACTAAGGAATGATTCCTGAAAGAGGGGTCTTTCAGTAGTTGTTAAGGGCTTAGGTCAGGACGACTTAAACGGCCATATCAGCATCACTCAGTCCTCTGAGTACTGCGCAGCTGAAAGCAATGGAAAACTACAGCTGCTATTTTTTTCCAAGAAAATGTAGCACTCTGCATTTTCATATAGCAATGATGAAGGCGCCTTCCTTGGTAAAATATTCCAAAGGTAAACTAGCCCCCGTTCGGATCTCCGGGTGAGGAATACTAAGGAAGGGGTCACCCGGAAATTAAAAAATAACATCCTACGAGTCGGAGCGTGGAATATTAGAAGTTTCAAAAAGTTTGGTAGGTTAGAAAATTTTAAGAGGCAAATGGATGCGATAAATGTAGATGTTGGTTGTCCAAGAAACGCTGCTCGGCGGCGTTTTTGGACAACCAACAGTCGTTTGATAAGGTATAGATTCCTGGCTTGCTCTACAAATTGAAATTACAACTTCCTCAACCATACTTCCTAGTCTTACGGAATTATCTTGAGGGGCGTTACGCTCAAGTGAAATGAAATGAAGCGTTATCGAGATTCTTTGAGATTAGGTCGGGTGTCCCTCAGGCTCTGTCTGGGCCGTGTGTTGTATTTCATCTTCCCTGTGGACAATCCATCCCTGGGGTATTGCATCGTCACCACGTTTGCCGATGACACTGTTATTCTGGCTTTTAACGAAGACAGCCTCACAGGTAGATATCCTAGCCTCACGAGAACTACAAATGGCATTAGACCGTGTCTGCGCGTGGCAGAAAAAATGGAGCATTAAAGTTAATCAAGATAAATCGAAGCAAGTCACGTTCGTTTTGTAGAAGGGCGACTGTACCAGTGTGTAATAAGATGGAATCTCGATCCCACAAACAGAGACTGTGCGGTACTTAGGACTTCACCTGGATCGACGTTTGACCTGGAAGTTTTACATGAGGATGAAGAGAAAACAACTAAACGCATGGTATAGGGAACTACATTGGCTGCTACGGAGAAACTCAGGCCTCACGTTATCCAACAAGATATTAATTGACAAGTCTATCCTGCGACGTACGGACGTACGGTATGGCGTTGTGGGGAACAGGAAGTGCTAATAGCATAGAAATTATGCAACGCTTCGAGAACAAACTAACGAGAGCAATTGCTGAAGCACCATGGTTCACGCGGAATGATGAGATTCACGATTATCTAGAACTTCTGTCGGTTCGTGTGATTGCACGGCTGCGCGGTGTTAAATACCAGCAGAGACTTGAAAATCACGTCAACCACCTTTGAATTAATCTACTCTATAATAGCAGGTACGTCTGACGCTTGCAACTTCTCCACGTTCTCGACTTAGGGACTACTGCATGACAGTCTGAAGCGTGACAACGTCAGATCTAGTAGTATTTTTTTTTTTTTTTTTTTACTTTTATTCTTTATTATTAATGTTTTCTTTCTGTGGATTATGAGTTGTTG
Source organism: Lycorma delicatula (assembly GCF_047948215.1). Lineage (NCBI taxonomy): Eukaryota > Metazoa > Arthropoda > Insecta > Hemiptera > Fulgoridae > Lycorma > Lycorma delicatula. The sequence goes on from NC_134455.1 coordinate 37,946,077, forward strand.
AGATATAAATATTTTTAAGATTTAAGGTTACTAGTAACTGTTTTTGTGAATTACTTATTTTGGGAGTTCCTTAGGAACCCCCTTATCAGGTGTTTTTTCAAGGAACTTACTTATCGTCCACTTGGGGAGACAATTGTAATTACACAATTATAGTAGTTGTAGAAAAAAAAACACAAATTATACAATCTTAATTAAGAATAATAATAATTCATGTGTAGTAGTTGATTAATACTGTAATCCCTTCTTATTGTGTCATATGGTTAATACCTTTGCTAACAAGATTTATCCCATATTGTGATTAAAAAAAAAAATAAAATTATGTTCTTACTAAACAAATTTTTTTTAAAAATAAGTCATTAGAGGCCTGACTCTATCCAAATATAAAAGAAAATTTATAAAATTCATTATTACAAAACAAATATCCGTTGTGATAAAATAAAAAATTACGGACCAATAACTATGACAATGTAAGAAAGTTAGTTAAAAATATATTAGAAAATCATATATTGGAACAGTTACTGTATAAGTAATATGATATATAATATTACTTATAGATCATTGCTCATAGCTTATAACATCGTTATTATTAGGAGCCAAACAAAACCTTCTAAAAAGAACCTCAAAAAACTAAATCTCAAGTTTCCTCATACGCAACAAAAAACTAAATTCAGTTATATATTGAGAGAAATGCAAAGACCAACTTGAACTGGAACTTGGGGAATACCAAGGGGGATTTAGGCCATGGAGAGGTTGCCCGGAGCAAATAATATCCCTAAAACTTATGATGGACTTATATAAAAGACGGAAAAAACAACTAATAATCACCTTCGTCGACTTTAAAAGGGCCTATGATTGTATTCACCGACCATCCATGCTGAATATTCTGAGAAACCTGGCCCTTCACCCTAAACTCGTAAACATGATAAAATTAACTTTAACCAATACCCAGTCCAGAGTAAAATTCAGAGGTGAACTCTCTCAACCCTTCTACATAAAAACTGGATTGAGGCAAGGAGACGGCCTCTCACCACTCCTTTTTAACTGCGCCTTCGAATTTGTCATGAGAAAATGGTATGAAATAAATCCCAAAAATATAAAAATGGGTACTAAGAAAAATTCCATCACACTAAATTGCCTGGGATTTGCAGATGACATCGCTCTTTTAGCAAATAATATTCAAGAAGCCAAAACACAAATCATGAGCCTTCAAAACCTAGCACAAAAGATAGGGCTTCATATCTCTTTCGAAAAAACTGAACTAATGGCCATAGATCCTCTGGTAATAGAGCACATTACGGTAAACAATCAGAAAATTAAAATAGTAAAACAATTTAAATATCTAGGGGAAATAATAACTTATAATTTAAATGAAAAAATGACATGGCAAAACAGCACAAATAAAATGATTAAATCCCAAAAATTAACTTCGTCAACATATAACAAAAAATGTCTTTCTGCTAAAACAAAACTTAAACATTATTAAACTGTAGTACAGCCAGAAGTCACCTACGGAAGCGAGACCCTTTTCAAAATCACTCAGAAAAACCGAATTGAAAAAATTCTGAAAGTAGAGAGGAGAATTGTCAGAACGTGTTTCAATAAAAAACACCAAAAAGAAGGCCGATGGTGGATTGTGCCAAATGAGGTGGTGTATCGAGAAATAGAGCCTGTTACTGATACTATGCGGAAAAAAAGAATCTCTTTCTTCGGTCATCTCATAAGGACACCGGAAACAAGACTGTCAAGAAATATCATTGAAAAGCTCTCGTTCCAAAAGCTAGAAGTAGGATGGATCAAAGAAATTAGAGAAGATATGAAAGAATTGGGAATTTCCCTGACTGACCTACAGAATAAAACTGGAAAAATCACAAAGCTAAAAGATAAAAGCATTAGATTTAAACAAAAGACAGACAAACGACAAAATACAACGAAGAGGGTGTTTACGGATGAAGAAAAGAAAGCAAGATCTGAACGGATGAAGAAATACTGGGCAGCTCGAAAGAGTAAAATAACACGCTTTTCTCAGAAAAGATCCAACTAAAATTGACTTAAGTGGTCCCATGTTGGCCGTAAAAGCATAATAATAATAATATAATTGAGAGAAATATTTTATTTAATTTTTCAACAGAAGTGTATGAACTGATTTTTTAAATATTTTTACTCCCCAGCACACTTCTGTCAAATATGTAAAATTGTAAATAATCAATACGGAAACCTTTACATTACAGTAGACAGATTATGATCCGTAAACATTTACGAAAACACGTAATGGTAATAATAATTTTTATTTCAAACGTTGAAAACTTTTTAATGTGGATTTAATGTTTAAACTATAGGAAACATACATTTTCTTTTATGGCTCCTGACATGAGTGAGTGTTCTAAAGATTGAATATTATCTGATGTGGAATATTTTATAATATCAGTTCCTATGTTTTAAACTACATTACTATTCACACTATTTTAAATACACAGTACTATTCATATAAATAAATGTTTGGGGTGTGTTTTTTTTTTTAATTTAAAAAATAAATGAACAAAGTTTTGTCGTAAATATAATTTCAACAACCTCCAATTTGTATTTAGTTGAACGAAAATTATTGATACTTTATTTTTGAATTTTAAATAGAAATGAGCAGAATTTTTTTTTAACTAAACATTTTTAAGCGTATGGTATCCACGTTTGCAGTCAAGGTTCATTTAGTAAACAGAATACATTACCAACCGACTCGGTATATACGAGTACATATTGAAAAAATTTTTAGCTTAATATTTCCATTTTTAATTGTTATTGACAAAATATTATTTTTTAAAATAAAACAACAGTAAAATTTATAATTTTTTTTTTTATTACAGTGGAAAATATGCCAATAGAATTCTACGTTTATTTAATAAAATATTTTTTACACATTTTTTAAAATACACACTTTTTGGATATTATATTATAGATGGGAATACGTGAAGTTATTTAATTAATAATTTTATTTTAACTTTTTTAGTTCTTATTAATGTCACATGAATATTATTTTTTTTCCTTTTTTATTATTTTTCTTAGGGGGTTTCAATCAATAATCATGAATTTTTCCGTTTACAGATAAATTTTCCTTATATTGAACTCTTTTAAGTACCGATTTAAAAAAGTAAAACTTTTCTACAAAAATGAATTTGCTTGAATTATGCATTTCATCTTGAAAAAGTCGTCATTAAATGAAAATCAAGGCTGTACTGTTAACGCAAATAAGATTTTAAAACACTGTTGGTAGATATCCTTGAGATAAAATTTTACACTTTATTAACATATAAAGTTAAATTACAGTAAAGCATATATTATCCTGAAATATCAACAAATATAATTATACTCTCTAAGTCTGAGCGGCTAGGAAAAGTATAGGGACAAGGGAAGCAATTTTAGGCCTCAGATTAATAGTACAAGGACGATTAAAGAAAAACAAACCGACATACTTGGCGTTTATAGACCTAGAAAAGGCATTCGATAACGTAGACGGAATAAAATGTTCAGCATTTTTAAAAAATTAGGGTTCAAATATAGAGATAGAAGAACAACTGCTAACATGTACAGGAACCAAACGGCAACAGTAAGAATTGAAGAACATAAGAAAGAAGCCGCAAATAGTAGAGGGAGTCCGACAAGGATGTTCCCTATTATGGAGGTAGAAGAATTTTGTTATTTGGGAAGTAAAATTACTAAAGATGGACGAAGCAGGAGCGATATAAAATGCCGAATAGCACAAGCTAAACGAGCCTTCAGTTAGAAATATAATTTGTTTACATCAAAAATTAATTTAAATGTCAGGAAAAGATTTTTGAAAGTGTATGTTTGGAGTGTCCCTTTATATGGAAGTGAAACTTGGACGATCGGAGTATCTCAGAAGAAAAGATTAGAAGCTTTTGAAATGCGGTGCTAAAGGAGAATGTTAAAAATCAGACGGGTGGATAAAGTAACAAATGAAGAGGTATTGCGGCAAATAGATGAAGAAAGAAGCATTTGGAAAAAATATAGTTAAAAGAAGAGACAGACTTATAGGCCACATACTAAGGCATCCTGGAATAGTCGCTTTAATATTGGAAGGACAGGTAGAAGGAAAAAATTGTGTAGGCAGGCCACGTTTGGAATATGTAAAACAAATTGTTAGGGATGAAGGACGTAGAGGGTTTACTGAAATGAAACGACTAGCACTAGATAGGGAATCTTGGAGAGCTGCATCAAACCAGTCAAATGACGGAAGACAAAAAAAAAAGCCTGAGCGGAAGAACATGGCTCCTTCGTTTACCCATTGTTTTTTTACATGTCATTTCTTAACTTGCTTACCAATCTTAACATAAAATTATTTAAATCGCCAAACAACTTCCATCTAATTTTTATTAAAATTTATTTCATAAATAAAAAAACGTTATGCCTAATTCACTTTAAAAAAGAGAGGGTGATTTATAAAAGCGTTCAGAAGTTATTAATGCATATAATTTTTTTTATTTTAAATTACATTATTTATTCTACCTTGAAAACAATTAATTACAATACTGAAAATAGGAAATATAACTATTTTTAACGAAATTAAGAAACTGTTGTTTATCCTACTTTTAGCAGAACAATGGCATGTTGTTGAACTTACTAGAAGAGCCTACTGTTATTTGAAACCTGATGGTTTACATCAGTCTTATCTGTATTCGGGTTTACAAAACAAAACCAGAAAACAGAGTTAAATTCTCGCATGCGTCGGTTACTGTTTATTACGTTGGTTTAAGGTAGCAGTACAACCACCACACTATATTAATATAAGACAAGCACAGTGTTAGGCATAGCCTTTAGGTAAAATAAATCCTTTGGAGTAATAAAAGTGGTCATTAATTATTTTCATCTCTTTCTGTAAAAGAATACTAGCAAAAATATTTCATTAGGAGACGTCATCATGAGGACTTATCGAACAGTCTAGTAAGAAATAAATAAATCTTATAAATACTCTACAGATGAAGAATTAAATATAGAAAGGATTCAGGTATAGAATAATATACGTATTACTTATATTTTAAATAAAATGATTATAAAAAACTTAGGAATCATGTAACTTACTACCTAAAAGTAACCAGTTTTTTGTAACAAATTTTTATCTAAAATCAGTAAACGTAAATAAATTCACATGATTTATGTTCTCGATGTATATGATGAAATGATATATATTTTAAGGAATTTTTTTAATCGTTCAAGGTTCATATATTGAATTTATTTAAAAATGTAGGTAAAATCTAGCCGATAAATGTTACATAGAGATTGAAACCGATTATAAGTTATTATTTTTATACGCGGGAAAATTTATAATAAAAAAAAAATCAGTTTAACTGAATGCAATATACCTACAAATTATGTAAGAACATTCCTTGATAATTAAATTAAAATAAATCGTAAATAGAAAAGGTAATTCTAACATAAAAGAAAAATATGGCGTTGCCAAAAGAGGGAAGGAAATCCGCGAAGTATACCAAAATGAGGCCTATTTTTCCGTTTTAACTAGTCTGATTATTATTACAAATTTTAATCAACTAATGAATAATGGTAAATTAATACCACTTATCTGGTAGGATAAGCGTCAAACAATCTTTTTTATTGGAATGAAATATAAGAAAGAACTTAATTTGGTTTTAAATTTTCATTTCTTTTGCAATTGCGATGACGGCATTTCCTATCTTTAATAATAAGAAAAACCTATATTTAACTTAGAACAATACATTTATGAATTATTCTTTTTTAAATAGTTTTGAGTTGTAAGTTAACTAAGCACATGAAATAATCTAAGAATAACCTTCTTTTTTCCTATAGTTCTCGTTTAAATCCGTAACTGATTTTTATTTCTAAACGGAACCTGTTACTCTTTTTCATAATTTATGGTGTGTTAACGAGCTTCAAGATTACAAATCGTGCATATTCGTTCTTTCAGTTTGCTACTATAAGGAAGATTTGCCAACCACGTTTAGGAGTTTTTAATATAAAAGAACTCAGCATTTATGTAAACATTTCTATTTTCCCTTTATCACCTTTTAAAGAATATTTATTTGTTACATCGTGTACTCTTCTACCTTTCTGATAGTTCAGCAGATCTGAAACGTTGTTTTTTATTCCATCAATATTGTAAAATTATTTATCCGAAGCGTGAAAAAAAAAATTTCTTTCAAACGGTTAAAGATTTTGATTTGAACTTTTAACAAAGGAATAAAAAAGGTGACTTAAACCTCAAAACATTAAATAAGTTTATTCAGTTACACTGGAAAATAGAAAACAATGTGCATAGACCTAGAAAAAGAGAAAATTCATTAATATCTACGTCAAGATAAGATTAGACGACCCGAATACACTAGAAATAAGTTACTGGGTAGCATGGAGCTTGTATCTTTGCGTTCTAAAGGGTCAACGCGAAACGAATTATGAAAACTATGTCTGGCATGAAAAATGAAAAATTTAGAGTGAGAATACATGTGCAACAGCAAATAGACCTGAAGTTATCAGTTACAGGTTAATGAAATAAATGTGCGTTTTTTGTATACAATTCATAATATGGCTTCACTCTGTAAACATGAGTAAATAATATTTTTATATTACTCATAAAGACTATTTATGAAATAAAGGGTAATTATAAGTAAAAGTGTTATTTATCTTCAGAAAGACGTTTTATTGGTGTATAAATATTAATTTCCTACAAAGTGAAATAGATAATTGGTTATTAAATAAAGGTAGTTTATTAATTATTAATAATAATTGCATTGCAGCAAGATATAATCTTTTTATAGGTTTATTACGAAAATAAACGTTTGAAACAATTCAAACAGAATACTGTTAGTAGTCTTTTTAGTAAAAAGTGTTCCCTCAAAAAAAAAAAACATTTTATTGTTTCACACTCTTCCACAATCGGATAATAATAATCAAATCATTCGAAGCTAAAATGCTCAACGATCATGAACTGAATTCGTAAACATCTAAAAATATTTTTAAACGTCCTACTTGTACATTTTGGCTATAGTTTAATATCAAATGTACATTCTTGGTTTTTTGAGAGAAAATTTAAAAACCTGTAAAAATTATTTAGGTATTTACTACATATTTTCATTTAAATAATATAAAAAAGGTGAGAAATTAGATGATACCTGAGATGGACCCAAATTTTATTCCCTTTACTCTTCCCAACAAAAACTTAATACAGATTAAAATAGCCTCCGTAGCGCGAGCGGTAGCGTCTCGACATTTCATCTGGAGGTCCCGGGTTTTTATCCCGGTCAAGGTTGGCATTTCTCATTCGCTACAAAAAATAAATTTTATATTTCTACGCACAAGCTTCGAGTTTCTGTAGTGAATTTTATCAACCAAAAAGAAAAAAATGGCTACTAACATTTATTTAACTGTGTTACCTTGAAAACAGAATATATATCAAATAATCCTACATAAAAATTATTTAAGACACGAAAAATTGTAGAAAAATCAATTCAGGTTAAGAAAATAAGAGTCGCCTGGATTTGGTACCCTGAGACAGAACTAGGTTTTCAATATATCTGTGAACGGATTTTCACAATTACGGAATCCAGTCGTTTTAGTCCATTTCATTCGCCCTATATACCAATTTACACATAACTTAAAGGCCAAAATTTCTTACAGTACGACTAAAAATTATTATAAGAGAAAATCCTATGTAATAATATAAGTACTATATTTTATTTATGTATAACTAATTCAGAATACTGTGTAAACTGTGTAGCTTTGGAATAATGCTTTCCATTAGATAAGTTTTCAATTAGAAACTTTTTAAGGGGATTTCAATCAAATTTTTAAATATCCATTGTTCAATTTTAAGAAAGTATAATTCTTTATCCCTTTTGTGAAAGTTTTTCTTTAATTACAAAAGTAATACATAATGAATATTGCACAGATTGTTATTAAGGAATTAATAACGGTTACTGAACACTTCAGCATCTTTAAGTTACTTAAGGATAAATAACTTATACTTACTAACTATTTTTATATTTATTTCATGATTCATTAAGGTATATAATAAGGGCAGGCTCCTACCGCCTATTACTTTCAACTGAAACTCTTAAAATGGTAAATTTTAGCCGATTGAAAACGGTTGTAAATAATTAGAAAGGATAAGTGGTCATATATATGTATTTTTTTTCTTAATTTTTATGGGCATCGACTGCTAAGGTCATTAGCCCTCGTCACATTCTTAAAAAGAAATTATTATCTCCATCAGGATCGTCATATGTAAGGGTGTAAAGGGCCCTTACATTTTATTTTAAAAAACACAAACTTCACAATATACATTAAGACATAAAAGACAAGGACAATCACAAACACTTACGGGGTGTAAAGGACCCCGATATTAAAATTTGAGATAAGGTTCTCAAAAGACCATGAAATTAAAATTTCATTTAAAGAATACCATTTCTTTCTTTATATATATATAAAACTACCGCTTAGAGATTCTTTTATCACAGCTTTAAACTTTCATTTTATAGACTTTTAAGAAGTCCACTGGCGTGTAAAAATGCAACAATATTTTCTTCATTTCCATTATCCAGATCAGCACTAATATTATTTCTAAGACGGAACCTCTTTCTGAGGACCTCATGTATGGTACACTCTTCTATTAGCTGCTTGATTGTCAGTGTTTTATTACAAACACCGCACATTGGTCTCACTTCGCCGGTTAACAAATATAAATTTGTTAATCGCGTGTGACCGATTCTAAGTCTGGTCACCGCTACTTGTTCACGGCGAGTCAACTTAAAGTCGCTTTTCCATTTATAAGGAGAAGTTTTTACCGAGTTTAATTTTGTATTTAAACTCCTCCATTCAGCATTCCACTTGTTTTTTACTATGTTTGTTAGACGGTTTTTAACATCTACCACTGTTACAGGAAATGCATCCAAGTCATCGCAGACTGTTGCCTTTCTGGCAGCTTCGTCTGCGATTTCATTACCTGTAATACCAGCATGCCCCGGAGTCCATACAATTACGCATCGCTGTCCTTGTTGATTTAGAACCTATAAAATGGACAGGATGTTTGCAATTAGGACATCCTTAATGTTCTTGTTCCGAATTGCGACAAGTGCACTTAAAGAATCGGAACATATTAGCACTGTTGCTTTGCAATAGTGTTCAGTGTAGCGAAGAGCTTGCTGAATTGCAGTGAGTTCTCCCGTGTAGACACTGGCCACATCTGGCAGCTTCCAAAAGTGGGATTCTCCATTTACATATATGTAAATAATATATATATGTATTATTTACTGAAGTAAATTATTAATTCTGTAAGAAAACATAATAAATTAAACAGCCTTGATAGATAGTATCTTCCTTTTTGTTAATCTATTGTGCTATATCTTTTTATCTATACGTCAGTTATTTATTCTTGTGAATCTGTAACGGATTTTTTCAGATCTGCCTTGATCAAGTGAAAGGTATTGAGTATTGATACTCTCAACGCAATCTTACCGGCCAAAGACATTTAAAACAATCTAACATTCTATTCATTTTAATTTTTTTTGGAGTAATATTTTTATTGTATTTATATTTTTTTCAGTTTACTTTTAATTAAATAAGTACGGTTTATATTAATTGTTTGTCATTAACGGATATAAAATCAACCGGGAAAGATTTTTGTCATTTGAGCAGAATACTTTAAGGCAGATTTAGAATAAAATATAATTAAAAAAGTGATAAAATTAAATAGACATATGGTTAAGAGTTAAAAATTAATATTTATTATTTTAGGTGTAACTTAAGTTATACCGGTAGTAAGTTTTTAAGCAGGGAAAGTATGGAAAAATTTAACTTTGTGCCAAAGCCCAAAACGAAATTTAAATTACAAATAAAAACTTGCTTTCTGCTTTGCAGTACAACCAACATCCTCAGGTGTATTTGAGAATATTCCTGTATTTCAATCTTTGCCCTCTTTTACTATTTTTTTAACAACAGATAACTTTGTTATGAAAATAAAATGGATATATTAATTATATGATCTCTCAACTATTCGTTGGTGTCTTTAATAGATTCTGAATTAAATTTAGATGATCAAAAGTAGAAAAAAGCCCGAGACAATGGGTTAACTGTTAAAAAGTTAAATTAGCAACTCTATAAATCACACTTAGTTTTTCTGAGATAACATTTATTCAGTAATTTCTACTAGGAATCTATTTGCTCAATTTTCCTAATTTTGTTAAAAAATAATATATACGAGTATAAGTAAATTTCCGTTCCAACAGAATGGTTATATAAAGAAGTTATTGTTATAAATTAATATCATTTGCTTAAGCAAAAAAAAAAAAAAAATTAAATGCGTGTGTATATTTTTTTTTAAATTGTATCTTTTACAGTCCAACAAATTTATTTTTAAATCTGACGCACAAATTTTCACAATTTATATTCAAGAAGTAGTTACGTTTAATTTTGTCCACGTTTATACATTTCTTTACGCCTACGTAATTAAGACTTAAATAATCAGTGTTTTGAGATAAATACCATTATTTAGGAATTTTAATATAATTTTAACTCCGAATTTTTGTAACAAAAAAGTTGAATTATTTATGTAAGTACTTTTTTTTTCTTTTTTTTTTTTGTCTTCAGTCATTTGACTGGTTTGATGCAGCTCTCCAAGATTCCCTATCTAGTGCTAGTCGTTTCATTTCAGTATACCATCTACATCCTACATCCCCAACAATTTGTTTTACATACTCCAAACGTGGCCTGCCTACACAATTTTTCCCTTCTACCTGTCCATCCAATATTGAAGCGACTATTCCAGGATGCCTTAGTATGTGGCCTATAAGTCTGTCTCTTTTTTTAACTATATTTTTCCAAATGCTTCTTACTTCATCTATTTGCCGCAATACCTCTTCATTTGTCACTTTATCCACCCATCTGATTTTTAACATTATCCTACAGCACCACATTTCAAAAGCTTCTAATCTTTTTTTCTCAGATACTCCGATCGTCCAAGTTTCACTTCCATATAAAGCGACACTCCAAACATACACTTTCAAAAATCGTTTCCTGAGATTTAAATTAATTTTTGATGTAAACAAATTATATTTCTTACTGAAGGCTCGTTTACCTTGTGCTATTCGGCATTTTATATCGCTCCTGCTTCGTCCATGTTTATTAATTTTACTTCCCAAATAACAAAATTCTTCTACCTTCATAATCTTTTCTCCTCCTATTTTCACATTCAGCGGTCCATCTTTGTTATTTCTACTACATTTCATTACTTTTGTTTTGTTCTTGTTTATTTTCATGCGATAGTTCTTGCGTAGGACTTCATCTATGCCGTTCATTGTTTCTTCTAAATCCTTTTTACTCTCGGCTAGAATTACTATATCATCAGCAAATCGTAGCATCTTTATACTGTTGTACCTCAAATGTAGCATCTTTATACTGTACCACCTTGTACTGTTACTCCGAATCTAAATTGTTCTTTAACATCATTAACTGCTAGTTCCATGTAAAGATTAAAAAGTAACGGTGATAGGGAACATCCTTGTCGGACTCCCTTTCTTATTAGGGCTTCTTTCTTATGTTCTTCAATTGTTATTGTTGCTGTTTGGTTCCTGTACATGTTAGCAGTTGTTCTTCTATCTCTGTATTTGAACCCTAATTTTTTTAAAATGCTGAACATTTTATTCCAATCTACGTTATCGAAAGCCTTTTCTAGGTCTATAAACGCCAAGTATGTTGGTTTGTTTTTCTTTAATCTTCCTTCTACTATTAATTTGAGGCCTACAATTGTTTCCCTTGTCCCTATACTTTTCCTGAAACCAAATTGGTCTTCTCCTAACACTTCTTCCACTCTCCTCTGAATTCTTCTGTATAGAATTCTAGTTAAGATTTTTGATGCATGACTAGTTAAACTAATTGTTTTATATTCTTCACATTTATCTGCCCCTGCTTTCTTTGGTATCATAACTATAACAGTTTTTTTGAAGTCTGACGGAAATTCCCCTTTTTCATAAATATTACACACCAGTTTGTATAATCTATCAATCGCTTCATCACCTGCACTGCGCAGTAATTCTACAGGTATTCCGTCTATTCCAGGAGCCTTTCTGCCATTTAAATCTTTTAATGCTCTCTTAAATGTAAGTACTAAATGTGGTTTTTACGGTTATTTATTATTACAAATCTTTTTGATGAAATGTAATTTAATACAGATAAGAGTTTCTCTGAAAGGTTATAAAAAACTACGGGTTTCATGAATTAAGAAGATTTGTGAACCGGATTCTAACGTCATTTTTTTTAAGAATATAAAATAAATTAAGAGGCCAGTTAATGTTTTTTTTATTAATTTTTTTTTCAATATAGGTTGAAATTTAATAGAAGTTTATATTTATCACCAAGAATTAGGCACACCGATGAATCTCGTTTGGTGTGTTTTATTCAATATATCTTTTACATAATACCGCAAAACTTATAAATTATTATAACACGGAAAAGAAATCTAGTGAAACACAATATTTCAAAGAGATGTAAAACATTAAATAAATTCTGAATACGGTCTTGCTTTCCTTTGAATGCAATATATTATGGTATCTAACGCACACCATTAATGGTTAACGATTAAAGTTTACAAATCTTTGTCATGGAAAATTCTAGATATATCTAGGCGTAACTTTATTTTTGTGCAATCAAACATGATTATTGTATTTTATTTTCTACATAATGTTGCATTATTACATGAATTAAAACAAAACAAAAAAAAAAAAAAAACAGAAGTTACTGTATAAATTTAGTCGACCGGTGACCACTTTATAAAGGCCGCTTTTTATAAATGGAAAAGAAATCATTTTTAATAATATTTTTTTTTTTATTTTTTTTTTTTTTACTGTGGGGATTACCTACGAAATTTATGCATTATGGTTTGTTTCTGATTGGCGTATTCACGGATCAATGTAATGCAGAGAAGAGAGTTTTAATTTAGGAAGTTTTAATTTGTGGAGTTCTGTACCACAACGCCACAAGCATGAAGTGATTGTGCTTACGTATATAGTGATTTTTACTTTCATTTTTCCATGTTGGCCATAGATTATATCTCTGTATGCGATATTTTTTAACAATTTTTTTACTGATGTCGAGAAAAATGTGTTAATAAAATTCATGATTTCGAAAATAATTCACAAAAATCTTTTGTTTTAAGATAAACATTTCTCATATATTTATTTATTATTTTCTTACGTCTAAGAAAAACTTTCACAAGAAAAGTTTAAGGTATTAGTCTAAAATTTTGTATAATTATTATAATTAAAATACTTTTTTTATTAATATGAATATTCTTTTCATTATACTAATTGTATTTTTCAATTTGATAAGAGAATAGTGACAGTTTACCTTTGAAGAGGACAAAATATTAAACTAAATTACTTCTTAGTAAATGAATGCACTAAACAAATAGAATATGGTATAATTAAAGCCTTTCGTGTTTCTTAAAGTCATTCAAAAATATTTATGAAATTAACGTTTAAAATGAATGTGAACAAAAATAAATATAAAATAAGAAAAATCTTTTTTAAATCCCAAAATTTTTTTACAAGTTGAAAGTGAAAATTTCACTAATATTGATTATAATAATTTAAAAATAATTTTTTTTTATGCGTACCACCTTACATAACAAATACAGTTAATTGATATTTGTTAATATTAGGCACGTATGACTTGTTGTAAAAAACACTTCTACTGTTTATTTTAATATTAATGAAGAAATTCATAAAGCTCTTCTTCCAATCTCATCTTAAGTAATATAAGACATTCTTTAGGAACTGTTATATGGATAATTTTTAAATAGACTGCAAGAAGGCAGTCGAGAAGGATGAAATTTGATCGTTGTCCAACTTGGAAACATCATATGAGAGATTAAAGAAGAGCTGAACATTTGGTTTAAACAAATTTACTGGTTTCAAAGATAAGGAGATCTCAGTTTTCATTGTCTAACAAACAGTTATACAAAGTACTTCTGAAGCCGTTATTGACCTATGTTACCCAGATTTGGGGAATAACATTCAACAGTAATATTGAAATTATAGAGCGGCCCAAGAATAAATTACTTAGGAGCAAAACAGAGGAGCCGTGGTTTGCAAGGATTAACTAGATGCATAAGTGTAGATTGGGTGTTCTAAGTTAACGAGGAGGTTCAACAATCTAGTTCGAAATAAAAATTATGACTTAAAAACCATGAAAACTATTTTGTTGAAAACTTATTAGATAATAGTGGGGATATTATACGTTTGAAGCGACTCCTTGTTTTCTATCTGGGAGGTAATGTATGATATCTGGCGGACAGCACAGAAGAACGAAGAAACCTGCACTTTCCCCCGTTCAGCAATTCGGGGCTTCGGGAATTCCAAGGTTAATGGTATGTAACTTCGGTTACTACCAATTCTTGGAAAGTGCAGGCCAAAGAAGAACGAAGAAGTCTTCGGAAGAAGAAGAGGGAGAAGATGAAGATGAAGAAGAAGGAAGACCAGCCACTCGTCTCAACATCACAGACTGGAGTCCGGAACAGAGCCCAGCAGAGATGCGTCCTGAAGGGCAGCCATACCAGAAGGGATGAAGAGCTTCTACACAACCTCTTCTTTTTAAAAAAAAACTTACAGTAAGACAAAATAACCCAGCAATTGCGACTCCTCCGGAAAAGGGGACGCATTGCTCCCTCCTTATAGCTAGTGCCCCGTTGTGGCGTATTCCTGCTAGCCTATTAAAGAGTTAGCACCGAAAGGACTTCAGTGGACGGTCTGAAGGGGAATTACGTCGGGAGGACAGGCTTTATAAGCCTAGCCTTCCGCGGTCGGCCCATGAAATGGGTTCGATAACGCTGGTTCAACAACGGATTGGAATGCAATTAAATCCGTCTTAAATTTACTAAAATAATAATACACAAAACTTGAAAAATTAGATCCGAGATATAAAATAACCCTTTTAAAAACCAAGCCCGATTAGAATCATCCAGCAGCAAGGGACTCTGTCCAGGTTCTGCGATAAAGTAGGGAGTAATAAACTCCGGCCAACTTTGCATTCCATTCCATTCCATTCCGATATCTGGCGAAGAAATTCTTCAAGTATTATTATCCTTTGTCTCATCATTTTATTTTAAAATTTGTTGTTTATGTTTTATTATGTTATTTTATATTGTTCTATTTCTTTTTATTACTTTTTGTAATGTTATTACTGAAATGAAACGACTAGCATAGATAGGGAATCTTGGAGAGCTGCATCAAACCAGTTAAATGACTGAAGACAAAAAAAAAGTAATGTTATTAATAATTTTATTTTTAATTTTTCGTACTGAATGTTGTTTTTCATAGAAGTAACGTATACGATTCTTTTGAAGGGTTTCAATGGAAAATTTCTCTTCACGTCACTGTTTTCTCATCCAATCTACTTAAAATTGTTTTTATTTATGAACCGATTTAAATTATTTTTTTTTGCCTCAAGTTTATTGCCGATCAGTTACATATATAGAAACCATAAGTAAATTGGATTACAGAACAATGACATGAAGAGAAGTATCTGTTGAAACTCCTCAAAGAAATACATATAAGTAATAGTATAATTTAATGTATGGAAAGAAATATACAGTGATTAAATTATAAACAGAACTATGAATAAAATAACAGAAATAGAAATAAAAAAAATAACGATATAATAATAAAACCAAACATAATCAACTAATGAGATGAAGCACAATAACACTTGACAGAAAAGTTCCAGTACCAAATATCCCCCAGCTCCAACAGATGTAGTCGTTTCAGCCGACTAATATCCTCCCTCTTGTCTACTAGGTTCACACCCAGATTATTTTCATGGTTGTTTAGCTTTACTTTGTATTTCAAACTGAGTCGTTGAACCTCTTCATGACGTAAACTCAGACAGTCATGAATCTCACGGTTTCCCACAAATATTGATGCCACCGTTACGCTTCGGAATAATTTATTTTGTAACCGCTGGGTAACACCAATGATAGCTCTACATGCTTTTCCACAGAGTTGGATACCGTAGTTCCTCACCGGCTTTAGAAGTTCTTTGTACAGCAATTGTTTGTTATTAAATGACAACGGTAACCTCCTGCCTAACAGTACATGTCTTTAAATTTAAAGATAAGCTGTTTCTAATTATTCCCACATGATTTTTCCATTTTAGACGATCATCCAAACGTAGACCAAGAACCCTTTTATGGTCAGCACGTAAGATGAAAACGCCATTGAGGTGGACCTTTGGGGAGTCCCTTCTCCACACTGCAAACGTCACGGGAAACAAAAAAAAATTTATGTTTATCTTGCGAAATTATTACTATCGAAAAAGGTGAATATTGTCCGCCGGTTTATTCTAAACATAATTTTGCACAGTTTCTTTAATTTAAACTCAGATAAGATTTTAAAGCAAAAAATAGGTATAAATAAAATAAAATACACCAGTGGGTTGCAACTTGAAAAAGTCATAACAGATTGTTTATGTACGTCATTAAGCTTCCTTAAAATGAGGGTGCTACCGATGTTGAAAGTCGATGGGTTGAGTCCAGATCGTGCACGTTTCTAAAATGCTCTATCGGTTCATATACTGAATTAAGGGCAAATTTATATGATAGGGGTTTGAACCCAATTAGCAGACCTGTGGGTTGAACTAAAGGAGGGTATTCTGTCCCGTTCTTCCCCTCAACCGTTAGTACCCTTGCCCGTCCGACTACTGAAACATGTGGAAAGGGTAATGAAAGGGGGTATGTGCAGATGAGTAGGGATAAAACGAGTTAACGGTAGTGGAAGGGGTGATGAGAGGTTTCAACTGATTTCGATCAGAAGAACTTAATGATGGTTGAATGACTGCTCTGTTACTTCACCCGGTTCTCCCAACCCCCTTAGTCTCAAACACTCCATTTTCAAATACCCTTCTGCCATACGACCATTTATAACCCATTCACAAAGTGTTTTGTGCCAAATGACCCCATTTCTACGTATAATAAAATTACCTTAATCTAATATCGCTCCGTACAATATTTTAATTTTGTTCATACAAAATTTTCTTATGCCGCTTATCAGGTAATTATCAATAAAGAAGCATACATTCGTAAAACACAAAGGCACGTAGAAGCCCAGGAATAAGTATACGGTCATAAACATGTACGTTTAAAAATTGTTTACAAAGTTTTTAATATATAAATTAAAAATGTTATAAATATTTTAAAGCATTTTTACGCTTTAAAAATCTTTTTAATGCTTTTGAAATTTAGTTGTAACGCTCATTTATTTGTTCATCGGGTTCGTGCGAAAATCAAATTATATATATTTAAATTCGGAGTCTTTGAGCAAACCATCCAATTAGTTTATTCTTTTTCGATTATACTACCAAACTTTATTTTCTCCTAAAATCTATTTATGATTCTTTCATCTCGTTACTTAGAATACTCATCTTTTAAAAATCTCTATAATTAAAATTAACTTTTTAACAATCTTTGGTTAAATCGTCTTATTAGAATATAAATATCGCAATAAATTGTGATTGAATTCCTAAAGTCTTTAAGAATTGGAACTAAACTATCTATAATTATGTTCATGAAATTTTACGGTTAATTTTGTACGAAGTAGAGAGTCTACTCAGTTGACTATTTGGTGTATTGTGGGTGTTATATGAAACGTGAGGAAACGATTAAGGAAATCTGTTTACTTTTTTTATAAACGGTCTAAAGGGTATCTACCCGGCTCAAAATTATCTGAATATAAAAATACTTGAAATATTTTAAATCTATTGAAATGGACCTAGTAATTTCTACGTGGCAAATTTAAAATATGAGGTTATAAAGAACAATAGGTAAGGTAGTAATATTCATCAATCTTATTCACACTGTCTTTTGTCTCTATAGGACTTTGTTTCATAGCTGTCATATAAAAAAAAAAAAAAAAAATATAGGTTAGAGCAAGTTTCAATCAGAAGTCGCAGAAGGTCATTGATAAGATGGAAGGAAACATATTGATTGGTATGACACGAATAAGAAGAAATTAATTAATAGGATTGTAAATTGGAAGAAATCAGTTCATTTGGCAAAGAATCTTTAAGTTATATGGAGTGTAGATTCTATAAGGATTTATATCTGATTATATTACTCGTAAATGAAAATAAATTAAAGTATAAAGAAATATATAATGTACACAGATGCAGCCCACAAGAAATGAAACATCATTAATACTTTTGAAAATAAATCTATAATTTCACAAGACCCTGAATGTAATATCTTATTTCACTCGGTACCAACCACTTTTTAGTTGAGGAAGATATGACTTGTAAATTGAAGGTATAGAAAACAAAGAAGAGTAAATAAATAAGTAAAGTACAATATTAAGTCTGAGGGAGGTTGAAATTAAGGAAACTTTCTTAAGATGGTCCAACAATTCAATCTAATGAAGAATAAATAATTATGTGCAACTTTACTGTTATGTATTAAATTCACAATTCAGTCCAACTCTCATACAAACTGTCGGACAAAATTCTTTTAAAAGAGACGGTAAAATATTAATTAACTTTGTAATTAGTTTGTTTATTCTTATTGAAGAGTAATCTGGGTAGTAAAATCGAAGTGGAACGTTTACGGATAAATTAGTATTTTTTTAATAAAATGTACAATGCGGTTATATTTTATTATCTGCTGATACACTGGCTTTGTGACTGTTAAGCAATGTTATAGCGCTCAAAATGAAGTTATTTTTGCAGTTTCTCACTCGTTTTTAACTTAATTGTACGAAGTAAAGGAAGTATTGTAATCGCGAAAAATTTCGGTTTTCAGATTTCATCGGAAATATACATTTTGACCATACCTGAATCCAGTTTGACTATTTCGGTGTGATGTCTGTACGTATGTATCTCGCATAACTCAAAAACAATTGGCCGTAGAAATATTGTATTAAGGACTGCAGAATTATCTAGTTGTGCACCTTCCTTTTTGACTGCAATCCACCGGGTCAAATCTGTATACAGTCTGATCTCTAAATAAAGCGAGGTTTCAACTTTGAAAAATTTGGATTTTGGCCTTTTTCATAACTGTAGTAATAAGCCCTCGTTGAGAGTTCTTCAATCATCATAAGAGGTACTTACTTTCATTGGTTCCAGCGTTATAGTCAAATAAAGTTTAATATATATATATATATATATATATATATATATATGTAATGATATTGAAATATGACATGCATAAATAGGTAACACTTAGTTGGTTTTCTATTTCTTCCGTATAAGACTAATTTTTTATTTTTATTTATACATTTGTTTTAGTCTAATTGATAATAAATATCGACATAAAATTTACTAACCTTTTACTGTTTTGTTTGTGTTATCGTTTTGTTGATGGTTACATCATAACATTTAAAAAAAAAAAATAGTATTAGATAGATATAAGACATTTATTTAAAGAGTAATAAACGGACTTTTAATCCTAATATTTCAGGTAAGATAGTTGAATTAATATATGTTATTAATAAAACCTAATATTTTAGCAATTGTGTAACTGTCCACTTTATTAAATATTTGGAGGATCGTATCTCACTTTCAAATGAAATAAGTTTAAATGAATTGGCGCAAACATTTTGTATATGTAATTAAATAGGCGTACAAGGAAGTCATGTGGTATCCAAATAAGATTTTTTTAATGAAATAACTTCTTCCATTCGATCAATCCGGTGTATAGCAGGTAAACGAGTTTTTTGTACAATTTTTATTTATACTCGAACAGAAAAAAAAAATCATTATCTGGAAGAGGATTTAATGGATAACCTTATTTTTTCTCTTAACGTTTTATGACTATTAAACGTAGCATAAAGCCAGCATTTCTGTATTTTATTATATATTAAAGTGAAAAAGAGGAATTAAAAATAAGGTTTTAATAATTCATAAAAAAAAATAAAATAAAAATACCACTACAAACATATATTAATATATGTATGTATACTTTTTTGTAGTAGTAGTATATATATATATATATATATATATATATATATACAAATGTTATAATTAAAATTAAAAAAAAAAAATATTGCCAGTTTTAAATAATGATAGCTTAAGCCATAAGCATTTCTATCAAATAAAATACTCAAGCTTAAGAGGAATTCGTAGCAGGATACTTCTTTTCATAAAGAGAAAACTCCACGAATTAGATACGGGATTCCGTCTCACAAAACCAGTAGTACAAGTCGTTTAAATCTTATCTTCAATTTTAGGAATTTGCTTGCGAATTATTTGTAATAATTATACTAAACATATGTGAATATGATTTTATTATATTATTATACTATACCGTTCTAAAGTGGTTCTTTCCACTTTTTACAATTCAGTATACTGCTAGCATTAAAGTTTTGTGTAGGAAATAAATACAAAAACCGAAAATGAATATTTTAGAAATATTTTTTTTTATTCTCAGTTTACAAATGAATTTTCAACATCAATTATTTCATTCCAGTTCATATATAAAATGCTATTTAGCTTGGTCTTAAACATTATTACTAAGTTAGTTTATATAATAACTTTTTTTTTGTTTGAAATTATTGCACAATAACGTCCAATATTTTAACCAAAATATTAAACTACTATAATTGTAATAAGGATAAAATCAAAACCTAAACCGACAACGATTGTTAACGTCTATATGCCTAAAAGCGCCCATGATGATGATGGGGTAGAGTGTCTATACGAAGAGATTGATGAAGCAATTAAACACGTAAAAGGAGATGAAAATTTAATAATAGTTGGAGATTGGAATGCAAGCATTGGAAAAGGCAAGGAAGGAAATATAGTGAGTGAATACGGGCTGGGCAAAAGGAATGAAAGAGGGGACCGACTTATAGAGTTTTGAGTAGTACGGAAATGGTGGTACGGCGTCAAAAATGACGTCATTCCAAGATGGCGGCTGTCCGCCATCTTGGAATCCAAGATGGCGGCCGTCCGCCATCTTGGAAACGTCACTTCTGACGTCACTAATTCAAGATGGCTGTGGTCAGCCATCTTGGATTGTGACGTCATTGACGCCGGTACCCCGTCAGTGTTGCCAACTTGATTTATTTTATGTCGACAGCGAGTCAGTGTTACCAACTTGATTTATTTTTTGTTGACATGTTTATATATTGAAAGAATATTTCAAAGGTTGGTATCACTGTTGTGTGGCGGTCGATTTGAATTAAATAAATAATATTTAAAGTGAAAAAAAATTCTGTCGGCTAGAGGATTCGAACCCGGTCATGACGGGACGCGACCGACTGACGCCTTAAACCAATCGGCTGCGGTGACTCCCTGATGTAATGAGTGAAAAATGTTCTACGTAAGCTGTGAATTTTAACGTAACATCAGTCTGTACACACACACACACATACACAAACACACATGCACACATACACACGCGCACACACATACATATATACACGCAAGTGAATATAGACGTACCTCGAGGATGATCCTGGTCGTCCAGGCGATGACGTCGGGAGGCGTAACCTCGAAGGAGAGAGGTTCTCGTCGTAGATCGTGCACCGAGAGGCGGTGGCGGCGATGTCTGCTGCGACACACAAACACAAACACACACGCACACACACACGCGCACACACATACATATATATACACACAAGTGAATATAGACGTACCTCGAGGATGATCCTGGTCGTCCAGGCGATGGCGTCGGGAGGCGTTACCGCGACGGAGAGAGGTTCTCGTCGTAGATCGTGCACCGGGAGGCGGTGGCGGCTGTGTTTGCGTGCGTGCGTCAGCGGATTGACGTAGAGGTGTTTACCGTGCGAGATGCGGCGCTCGACTGAAGAATTGTGGGACCGACGTGGTCTGAAGTTGTCCGATTGACCAATCGCAGCGTTGGAATTCGAATCGGCGCATGCGCACTAGCCGTTAGTGCGTACGTGCCCACACATCTGCTTATCAACATCCGCAATCGGTATTCCAAGAATCGACAATTAATATTTATTTTAATTGCTTAACAACATCTGGTTGAGCCAATTATTTTTTCTTATCAAAGCCATAAATTATTATTATCAATATTTATTTTAATTGCTTAACAACATCTGGTTGAGTCAATTATTTTTCTTATCAAAGCCATAAATTATTTTTATTTTAAGTTCTTATCTACTAATCACATCCGGTCGAGCCAATTATTTCTTATCAACGCTATAAATAATTTTTTATTGTTATCGTCATTATAATTATTTCCGCGAATTGAGCCAATTATTTTTTTATCAAAGCCATAAATTATTCTTATCGTCACGAAAAATAATTCCAAGAATCGTATTTGCTATGGTACAGTAATATTAATACACACACACATAGCCACCGTTTCTATACCATCGTTGCAGTCTCCGATACACGATTGCCTATCCTGCCCCTTCCCTCTTCATTTTCTCTCTTCTCTCTTTCGAGCCGTTTTTGTATATGAATCGGCGCATGCGCACTAGCCGTTAGTGCGCACGTGCGAACTGGAACGTCGTCTCTAATAAGAGCGGATGCGATAAGGAAAATGTTTTTTTTTTTTAATAATTAAAACCACAAGCCAATTATTTTTTTTTTTTTTGTTCTTATCGACACGATAAATAATTCCACGAATCGTATTTATTTTAATTTCTTATCTATAACTTGCGTTGGTTAAATCCGGTTGTGTTTGTAAATAAGTGAAAAAATTTGTGTAATTTCATCATTCGCAATCTGTTATTGAAAGTGAATACATCGATCGCAGAGAGATCATTTGATTTCATCATTCGCAATCTGTTATTGAAAGTGAATACATCGATCGGAGAGAGATCATTACATTTTCATCTTAATTAGCAAGGTAAGTTTTACTTTAATTAATTAAAAAAATAAATACTAATGGAACAGTATGGTATTATCAAATAAATTATTTAATTAAATTTTAAAAAAAATACTTTATAAATTAAAAAAAATTAATACTTTTAAACAATTAAAATAAATACAATTAAAAATACTTTATACAATTAAAATAAATACAATAAAAAATACTTTTAAACAAATAAAATAAATAATATATATAATGAAAAAAATTTCATCTTAATTAGCAAGGTAAGTTTTACTTTAATTAATTAAAAAATAAATACTAATGGAACAGTATGGTATTATCAAATAACTTTCAATCAAATCAAAAAAAAATATTTAATTAAATTTAAAAAAAAACACTTTATAAATTTAAAAAAAATTAATACTTTTAAACAATTAAAATAAATACAATTAAAAAATACTTTATACAATTAAAATAAATACAATAAAAAATACTTTTAAACAAATAAAATAAATAATATATATAATGAAAAAAATAAATACTAATGGAACAGTATGGTATTATCAAATAACTTTCAACCAAATCAAATCACATAAATTATTTAATTAAATTTAAAAAAAATACTTTATAACTTAAAAAAAATAAATACTTTCAAACAATTAAAATAAATACAATAAAAAATACTATTAAACAAATAAAATAAATAATATATATAATGAAAAGAATTTCTTCTTCTTCTGTTATTCACTGAAACACACAAAAAAAACAATGTTACGATATATGTTATTTTAATTTGTTTCAGATATTACAAAAAAAAATGGTATCACCGGTAGTTATCCACGCAATAAATAACAACGTCATCCGTCTTCGATGGGACCTGTCTGACTCTGAGGAGATGTATCTCCTTTCAACTCTTCTACGGTATCAGAAGAACATCCTGAACTGTTTGAAGGAAGAAGGCAGACGCTTTGATGGCAACATAAAATGGTAATTAAAAAAAAAAAACGTTAATTTTTTTGTAAATACTGTTTTTTTTAAAGTAGTCAATATGTACTAAAATTATTCTGTTTCTACAGGTACGTTGCAGCAAATGTTGAATTGATGAAGCGGACACATCTGGAAGACGGAGTAGAAACAACATTCATCAATTTGTACTTGCATGGAAAAACTAGAACGGTGATAAATTTGGACGATAACACCGACGTTGTTGAAGAATCATGGATAGAATCAGTGGAGAAAATTATAGAGACACTGACCAAATTCATCAACAACGGCAGCGGATGGGTAATGAATAAAATAATTTATATTGATTTAAATATTATCCGTTACCGTCCGTTATATGGCGCCTCTAGCACATTTATTAAAACACCAAAAAAACTTGTAAAAAGAGAGGCAATAGTTAATGTAAAAAATCCGCATGATGAAAAATGTTTCCTATGGTCCGTACTAGCATACCTGCATGACCAACCAGGTCGTAACTATCGTCAGAGTTGGTATGCACGCTTTGAACATGAAATTAACATGAACGGGATATCATATCCAGTAAAGGTAAAAGACATTGATCGCTTCGAGGTGTTGAACCCCACAATAAGCATCAATGTTTACGGCTATGAGGAAGATAACGTTCGCGTGTACCCGGTTCGTGTTACCGAAAACCGCGATCGTACCCACTGCATACACCTATTGCTGCTTGCAGGGGAGACGAGAGATAAATTTCACTACTGCCTTATAAATACCAAACCAGGTAAAAATGGGCTATCTCGTCTCCTTTCAGGTCTTACAAAACATCACGGTACCAGTCAATATTGCCCTTACTGTTTGCACCGTTTCAGTTCATCAGACCAACTTGTCGCTACACAAAACCTAAACAAACATTTGATCGAGTGTAAGCGACACGGTGCACAAAGGATAAGAATACCCGATCCCACTAAAGAAAAGGAATGTGTGATGAAGTTTAGGGACTACTCGTCCACACTACGCGTTCCGTATACGGTGTATGCAGACTTTGAATCATTTGTACATCCGATGGACACTGCCACCCCTAAACCCAACACTAGTTTTACCGATAAGGTAGCCCATCATCTTCCGTCCGGTTACGCTTATGTAATCGTCGACGAGGAAGGGGAGATTTGTGAAGGTCCTATAGTCTACCGTGCGAGAACCGATGGTGAAAATATCGTTGAAAAGATGCTGGATGAATTGCTCGGTCACGCCGATAGATTGCACCAAATTATGATCACCGAAAAACCGATGGTGATGACACCCGAAGACACTGAAACATTTCAAAGGGCTACCGAGTGTTTTCTTTGTCATTGTGAGTTGACCGATGACCGTGTACGTCATCACTCGCATACCACAGGACGGTTTCTCGGTGCATGTCATAACGAGTGCAATTTAAATTGTAAGCGCACCGAGCATATCCCAGTATTTTTTCATAACCTCCGCGGTTACGATAGCCATCATATAGTTCAAGCTTTGGGAAAATATAAGGACGATGTAAAAATAAACTGTATCGCCAACACGTCCGAGCGATTACAGTCACTGTCCGTCGGTCCGTTGAGGTTCTTGGACTCTTTACAATTTCTTTCGTCGTCACTCGAAAAACTTGTGGAAAATCTAGTAAAAGATTGTCAGGACAAAGACACCGTATTTAAACGTCTCACAAACTGTTACCCGCTACCCGAGAAAAGAGATTGTTTAATCCGTAAAGGCGTTTACCCGTACGAGTACATGACCCATATAAACAAGTTTTTCGAAACCCAACTTCCACCGCAGATGGCATTTTACAGTACGCTAAGAAGAGAGAACATAACGGACGATGATTACGTCCACGCTCAAAACGTGTGGGAATCGTTTGACTGCAATACGTTAGGCGATTACCACGATCTTTATCTTCTTAGCGACGTATTATTGTTGGCAGACGTCTTTGAAAATTTCCGAAGTACGTCTATGCAATATTACGGTTTGGACCCCTGTCACTTTTACTCCACCCCCCATTTCACGTGGAATGCCATGTTAAAATTTACCCGACAAAAATTGGAACTGTTGACCGACATAGATATGCATCTGTTTGTCGAAAAAGGAACACGAGGTGGTGTAGCCATGATTTCAACCAGACACGCCAAGGCGAACAATCCAAACATTCCAGATCAGTATGACCCATCCGAACCCACATCCTGGGTTCAATATTACGATTGCAACAACCTTTACGGAACAGCCATGGTTGAGCCCTTACCACACGCTAAATTTAGGTGGTTGAGTACTGAAGAGATTGACAATCTCGATATTAACAGCGTTGACGATCGTGGTGAAAAGGGCTACATCTTGGAAGTGGATCTTGAGTATCCACAAGAATTGCACGATCGTCACAAGGATTACCCTCTCGCACCAGAACGGTTAGTACCAACCGATGATATGTTGTCCCCCTATTTGAAGGACATAAAGAGATGTCCCGTAAAGAAATTAATGACAACATTGTACGACAAACAAAAATACGTTTTACATTACAGAAACCTAAAGTTGTATACTCGACTAGGACTGAAAATGAAAAACGTTCACAGAGTTCTGGAATTCTCCCAGTCGCCTTGGTTGAAACCGTACATCTACTTCAATACTGAAAAGCGTGCACAAGCACGAAACAGTTTTGAAAAGGACTTTTTTAAGTTGATGAACAACGCGGTGTACGGCAAGTCCTTGGAAAACGTACGAAACAGAATAGACTTCCAACTGGTTACTAACGAACGTAAATTGGATAAGGTGATTGCAAAACCGAGAGTTAAAGCTTGGTACATCTATAACAAGGATGTCGTTGGGGTAAATCTAAAGAAAACGGAGATATTCCTTAATCGTCCGATCTACATCGGATTTACCGTATTGGACATTAGCAAAATGATCATGTACGAATTCCACTATGACTACATGGTGGAAAAGTACGGTCATAATATAAATCTTCTAATGACCGATACGGACAGTCTGATGTATCATATCGTGACCGATAACGTTTACGACGATATTCTTCACGATATCGATCGGTTCGATACTTCAGATTATCCTCGCGATCACGCATGTTTTAGTAATACCAATAAGAAACGACTTGGTAAATTCAAAGACGAAATGAATGGAAAAGCTATTCGTGAATTTGTCGGACTTCGTGCTAAGATGTATAGCATTCTCGAATTCGACAAGAAAGAGAAGAATGTAGCAAAGGGTATTCCTAGAGTATCCATTGCAAAGGATCTTAGACACGATGTGTACAAAAAAAGTCTTTTTAATGATTCCGTTACGTATACAAGCGCGTACGGAATCATAAGCACTTTGCACAATATATTTTCCATTAACAAGTCAAAGAAATCGCTTTCACCTTACGACGATAAACGTTACATATTAGAAAATAAAATCAACACAGTTCCATACGGACATTACAGTATAAACAAAAAGAAACGTAAACTCCCACCCAACAATAACGACAACACTCCGCAAAAAAGACCAAGAACCGTAAACGAAGTGCTCATAGCCCACGGTCATGACTATTGTAGACCAAGAACCGTAAACGAAACCCTAATAGCCCACGATCATGACTATTGTTAATTTTTTTTATCATGAGGATATATATTGCCTTTCTTTTATTTAAAATAAAACCATTATGTAATAAATTATTATAAGTGAAAAAAAAATTATATGTAAAAAATATGAAATAAAGTATATATCTAATAATATAAATGACTTTAAAATTATTACATAAATCACTTTTTTCAAAAAAATTGAATGTAAAAAAATATGAAATAAAGTATATATCTAATAATATAAAAACAAACACACACGAAATACGGTCAGTACAACAATGAACGTCAAGGCGTCAATAGCTAAAGAGCTTCATCGACAGGCGCGTCGAAACTACCCCACAAGACGCGTTGAACTTAAAGGTATTTCAGACCTATATCAAGCTGACCTTGTTGAGATGATACCGTATGCTAAATCGAACAAAGGTTATCGTTACATACTGACAATGATAAATTGTTTTTCTAAACTAGCATTTGCCGTACCGATTAAAACCAAAACCGGTACGGAGATCGCTAAAGCCCTCAAACCCATATTGGATAAACACAAGATGCGACATTTTCAAACCGATTTGGGTAAAGAGTTTTACAATCCGTCGGTTAAACGACTATTACAGTCGTACAATATAAATCACTATTCCACACATTCGGATAAAAAAGCGTCGATAGTCGAACGGTTTAATCGAACACTGAAAACGATGATGTGGAGAAAATTTACCGAACAAGGAACCTACAGGTGGTTAGAATTACTACCGAAATTGATCGCAAAATACAACAACACCAGTCACCGGACTATCGGAATGAAACCGAAAGATGTAAATAAGCGAAACCAAGCCGCTGTTTTACAGCGGTTAAATACGGTACTCTATCGAAAACCTACTTTACCGAAATACAATGTCGGCGATCGAGTGCGTATAAGCAAATTTAAAAAGACATTCGCCAAAGGATATCTACCGAATTGGACGAATGAAATATTTATCGTACATAAGGTACATGATAATACGCGTCCGTGTACTTACACGTTGATCGATGTTCACGGTGAGGTGGTGAGCGGTAAATTTTACGCTGAAGAGCTCACTAAAACTAACGTTACAAATAATGTTTATTTAGTCGAGAAAGTCTTACGAAGAAAAGGCGATAGGCTATTTGTAAAGTGGCAAGGGTTCGATGGGAAACACAACAGTTGGATACATAAGGCGGATTTGGTGTAGTGAATCGATCAGTCATAAACATGAAGTTGGAACGTCAACAGGTCGGTAATATTACGCTAGAAAACTTCGACGAATATACAGGAGCCGGGTGTGGAGAGGGAAAAAGGACTCGTCATGGACCTCTTCTACCGAATACAATCAGATGTATTATCTGCGGACCGTCTAATTGCGGAAAAACAAATGTCCTATTCAACTTGCTGTTCTCACCGGACGGTTTACGATTCAGAAATATTTACGTGTTTTCTAAATCGCTGTACCAACCGAAATATAAGTTTCTAGAACAAGTCATGACTGGTGTCCCGGAGATCGGCTTTTTTGCATACTCAGAAAACGATCATGTGATGGCACCCGACGAAGCGGAACCGAACTCGATAATGATTTTCGACGATGTAGCTTGCGAAAAGCAACATAATATTCGCAAGTACTTTGCGATGGGGCGACACAACAACATCGATAGCTTTTATTTGACTCAGACATATTCCAGTGTCGGGAAACACCTTGTACGGGACAACGCAAATCTCCTTCTTATATTCAAACAAGACGATCTCAACTTACGTCACATATATCAAGATCATGTAAATACCGATATGAAATTCGATCGGTTTAAAACTCTGTGTGGTGTTGCATGGAGAAAACCTCATGGATTTTTGGTTGTGGATAAGGAGAGCGATATCGACGGTGGACGATATAGAGTAGGCTTTGATGATTTTGTAAAAGAGATCAGTTGATAGTTGGTAACAATGGCAAGCATACACACCTACGAGGACGGAACACCGTATGCTAACGCGATACGTTTTAGGCAAAAACCGCAAAACAACTTGTGTTCCAAATATTTTAGCGACCGTCAGAAGTTTTGCGGTAACTACGTCTGTCGTAAAGTGAACTACTGTGAAAATAAAGACCGACGATGTTGGCGACATGTAAAAAGAATGAATCGTGACTATCCGTTGGTCGTTCTGTTGATGATTACTAGCGAAGGTACGATTTTCAATAAGCGTATATGGTTAAAATTTTTAGAAGAATGTGACAAATACGAGATGCCAATTGAACTGGTGATATACGATAAAAACATGTTCAACACCACAATTCGACACGGATGGAACTTTATTTCAAGATTTAGACCCTCTCCGCTCGTGTACAAAAAGCCTTTATTGGAACTTCAAAACCGACATGCATCTATGGACTACACAAACGTTTACATGCACATGTTGGAATACGGTAGTCGTCTAGAAGGAGCGAGATGCTGTATAGTGATCACGGAACGAACTATTCCGATCAGGTCGCCAAAAACGTTGTACCGCTTAGCGTTATCATACGGTAGAAAATGTTTTGTGGACACGGCTTACGGAGTACAATTTACCGACGACGTACCGGAAACATTACCGATAAGACGAGGAGGATTACCGTTCGACATCGTGAACAACAGGGCGCAGGCGCTCTTTTCTGGCGAATTTCTAAACGAAGCGCTACCTACGTTGCGATTATACGCCGATTCGTTCGGATTGAGGTACAACGAACGACGCGAACTGTTTGAAATCCAAAACGAAGATCTGCTGCGAAAATGGTGCGAATATGCAGGAGCGAAACCGGACGAATTTTGGTTGTTGAATAGCTATCTGTTGCATTTACATTCGGAAGGTGACCGTCATCCGATCAGACGACTTTCCACACGGTACTTGACAAAGGTACCACAACGCGATCACTCAACGGTTGTGGATATTCCGCTGTGGGTTGGAAATGTAAAAAGGGCTGCTGTCTTTAAAGACACAAGCACGAAACTCATAATACCGTCTATCGATCAGGGTGTGACACAATATTACCGCGAATTGTGCAATACCAATCGTCGTCTGACAAGAATGAATGTTTCGTTAATCGATGTTATACGTTTTCTACGCAGAACCAAAAAACATGCAGTGTTCTTTAGATCGGTGGAACTAGGATGGTGATGTGATCGACTGTTTTCCGATCATTCGTAACCACGATGTCGAACAAGAACGAGGTCGATATGCCATCCTCATCGTCGTCTGCGAAGTTGGTAATGGAAATCGATAGAATACGAGATTCGATTAAACGAAAACATCGCGCTATTACGCAAGGAATAACAGAATCGGAACAAGATATTGAAAAGCAATTTAAGCCTATTGTCGAACCGCTCCGAGAACTTAATCAATCGTTTAAACAAAAGTACGATGTTAAAAAAGAACAAGAAGAGAATGCAAAGGAGGAGGTGGAAGAGACACCAACGGTTATGAGAAGACTCTTTAAAACACCGACGTCGGAAAAACAGTTCGTGAAACCTGTAGACCCGTCGACACCGAAAACGGTGGGGTATCGTGCAAAACATTTCTTGGATCTTACCGTAACGGATAAAGGTAAAAAAATAGACAACGTCTACGGAGTTAAAAACATTGACGATCAATGGATGATCGGAACAAAACCACTCCAGTTCAAAGGAAATAAAATAGTTATCGACAACAAGACGTATAGCGGTTCCAAAGGTTTATATCAATTGATTTTTTTGAATGAGCCTGTAGATTATACAACCAAAGATTTAAATAACTATAAGAAAATATTAGAAACTACTGAGGCGCATAAAAGTCAAAATACCGGTCGCATAATTTCCAGTCGATCGTTAAAGTACAAAAATATTATCAAAAGACTGTTTCCTCGTACGCATCTTTCGTCGGAAAGCGGTCATGACGACGAAAGTCCAATAACTGGATCGGGTCTGTTGATGAGAGCGAAGAAAACGGTTAGACCGGATTACGTTTACTGGGACGATCCGAATGAACTGTGCGATAGACTGCGACTTTTATTGGCTTCGAAACGTGCGGGTCATACCGGTCATAATAACGAAATAGTTTCAATCGTAGAAGAACTGCAAGAAGGTGGATACATAAAGGAAGGTAGTACAGGGAACCTTTTATTTTAAACAGTCTGAAGATGAGTATCGACAAGTTCGGACGTTCTCGCGTTGGGAGTGCAACCGCCCAACCACCACCAACTCGGATTGTTGAAACGTTTGACAAAACCGCCGATGGAGATTTCGATATCAAAAAAAGACGTTTGTGCAACGTCGGACCGCCTGTTGAAGATGATGATGGTGCAACAATCGGTCACGTTAAGAAAATGTTCGTAAAGCAAAGCGAGTTGAATAATAAATACTTACCGACGGTTTCACCGATGGACAACAACGCACTCTCCTTTTCAAAGAGGCGATTGTGCGATATCGCCGATCCAATTGTAAAAACAGACGCCGTAACTGTCGACTATTTACGGAAAAACCTTTTCGGTACAAATGAGAGAATTAACGCGAGAGGGTGCGTTATTGCAAATGCTGGTGCACCAATTAATACCACAGATCTCACTACAAAGTCATACGTAGACAAATTGACAACTGGGATTTTAACGATTAAAAACGGTGTTGTGGATATCCAAAATAAGCGAATATGTAGAGTCGGTGATCCTGTCGAAAAGACGGACGTCGTTACTGTCAACTATTTAAAAAAAAAACTTTTCGATGAAAAGCAAATAACTAATTTGGTTTTAACACGCGCACTATTTAATTTTTACAAATTTGTATTAAACATTAATGACAGCGCTAACAGAAACTTAAATCAAATATCGCTTATGCGTATATTAACCGCTGACAATCATCACCAAAGCGATTCTGCAAACACAGATCTAAATAGTAAAGATACAAAGGAGAATGAGGATGCGACAAAAAATATGGTGCGTCCTCCAATCGCTGATAAGACAATGAAGAATGATGATGTGAATAAAAATACGATACGTCTCCCGGTTTCGGAGGACGAGGATGTGACAAAAAATATGGTGCGTCCTCCGATCACTGATAAGACATTGAAGAATGAGGATGTGAATAAAAATATGATACGTCCCCCGGTCTCGGATGATGTGAATAAAAATATGGTATGATTGTCGAACATGGATCCAATGTAAGATGGTAGAATGTTGTAAACAAGTTCATTGTCTATCCGACATGGCAAGAGTGAGGAGGTCAAAATGTTCTCCCGTTCAAAAGGGTAAGGTGAGAAGATCTAAACGAATAGCCAGTCTTAAACGAGGCGGTGGACTGTTAACAACTCTAACAGCAGGAGCTGCAGGAGCGTTAGGATCCTATATCGGTGATAAAGCATTAAAAGGTGTCAAAAAGGTGGTGGACACGGTCGTAAACAAAGGGGTCGATTTATTACCGATAGAGTTACATATTCCGGGATATCAGTACTGCGGACCTGGAACGAATTTAAAAAAACGATTAAAGAGAGGCGATCCCGGTGTAAACAAGTTGGACGCCGCTTGTAAAGAACACGATATCGCATACGCAACGTACAGCGACAACGAAAGAAGAGCGGCTGCAGATCGTAAATTAGCCGATAGCGCTTGGGAAAGAGTTAAAGCTAAGGATTCGAGTATCGCGGAAAAAGCTACGGCATTGGCGGTTACAAACGCGATGAAATTAAAAGCAAAGTTCGGCGGTGGAAGAGTACGAAGACGAAGAAGACGAACAAAAAGGAATAATATAAAACGCCTTGTCGAAATGATGAAACGAAAAGCGGACGCTGCAGGGCAGGGATTATACCTTAAGCCCTACCCTTTGACGGGATCGGGGATGGGCGGTAAAAAAAAACGTCGTCGCCGTCGTCGTCGTCTCCAATAAAGGGAATACCAGTGCGACCGCTATCGAACATAGAACTAATGTGGTACGCGAGAAGACTAAATATAACCGATTTTCGAGGGGTCTTCATGTTGGACGCATTACCTACACAACCGAAGATTAACGAAACTGCGATAGTTAATCTTGACCGCAGTACTGGTCATGGAACACATTGGGTATGTTATAGAAAACGTGGACGGATGGTGGACTATTTCGACAGTTTCGGTAATCTGCGTCCACCTAACGAATTGATACGTTATTTTCCACTCGATTCGATTATAAATTTCAATTATAACGCCAGACAGAGTATAAACACGGTTATCTGCGGTCATTTATGTCTTGAATTTCTCAGTCGTGATTCGTCAGCCTACAGGTAAACATGTTTTGCATAAGTGGAACTACGTCGTTCTTACACGCTACATTCTTTCCGCCATTGGATTTGTCTGATGGCGATTGGGAATTGGCGTTGATAAACTTAACCACATACAACTCGATTCCAAATGTCGAAGAGGGAATCAACAACACATTTACTGTTATACCAAAGAAACCTCAAAAACCGATTAAGCTGACACTAGCGACCGGATCGTACGAAGTGGATGATATCGCCAAACGCTTGAGCGATGAACTCAAAGACAAAAGCAAAATAGATTTACTTATGCGTCCGAATAACAACACGTTAAAATGCGAACTTAAATGCAGCGCTGCCATCGATTTGACATCAACGGATAGTTTAGCACCGTTGTTGGGGTTCGAGAAAACTAATCTGACTGCGAATATATGGCACGAGTCATCGAAGCCAGTTGCCATTAACAACGTGAACACCGTACGGGTCGAATGCAACCTTATACGAGGCTCCTACACGAACGGATCAGAGGGACACGTGTTGCACGAATTCACGCTAAGCGTACCGCCAGGTTTCAAAATAATCGAATCGCCGAAGAATATAATCTATCTACCGGTGAATACGAAGAGCTTAGACGATATCGCTATAAAGTTTACCGATCAAGACGGAAAACCGATTAATTTTCGCGGTGAAACCGTTACGGTGAGATTGCATTTACAAAGGAAAACGAAGTAAAAAAAGAAAGCCAATAGATGGGGTTAATATACAACAGCGTTGGTACTAGTAGCGAAACGACACGCAAACCGATCAGTCGACGTGCAAACACCAAAGCGTTAACATCGCGTAACGTGTTGTTTCTTCGTAAACTTGGTTTTACAGTTTTGGTGAACAGTAATGGCAGGAGCGAATATGTTGGATGTCGGTGAAAGTGTTTCGTTCGATAACACGATCACACAGTACGAATATCATACCCATCTACCGTACGCTTCGTCGACTTACAACAACAACGATGAAATCCGGATTCCGATACACCAACAAGATGTGTACACTTTACCGCATAAAAGCTATTTGATGGTCGAAGGTGCGTTAACTACTAAAGCAGGCGATAAAAAGGCAACGGAATCGTGGTTAACAAACAACGCGATACCGTTTCTCTTCGAAGAGATACGATACGAGATAAACGGTACGGAAATGTGTCGCGTACAAAAGCTAGGAATAACGACAACGATAAAGAATATTCTTTCGTTGCGTAAAAGCGAAGAAAATATTTTGGAAAATTTCGGGTGGAAGTTCAAAGCGTCGGATAAGTTCGATTTGGAAGAAAACACGGGAAGATTTTGCTTCTACGTACCGCTGCGTATGCTTATGGGTTTCGCCGAAGACTACAGACACATAATATTGAACGTCAAACAAGAATTGGTTTTGCTTAGATCTTCCAACGACGTGAACGCATTAGTGTCTTCAAAAGAGGCGCCTGATTCCAAGTTGAAAGTGACTAAGATAGCGTGGAAAATTCCGTATGTTCACGTTGCCGATACGATGCGATTGCATTTGTTGAAGGTAGTAGAACGAGATAGACCGTTAGCTATTGCTTTTCGTACATGGCAGATCCACGAATATCCGGCTCTACCACAAACAAACATACATTCATGGACGGTAAAAACATGTGCGCAAACGGAGAGACCAAGATACGTGATATTCGGTTTACAGACCGACAGAAAAGATAAAGCTACAAAATCATTGACGAACTTCGATATGTGCGAGTTGGTAAACGTTCGTCTGTATTTGAATTCGCAGTACTATCCGTACGACAATCTACAGGGAGATGTGAATATGATGTATGAAATGTTCGCCAGCTTTCGGTCCGGGTATTATAACAAACCGCAGGACGAATGTCCCGCTTACAGTTTGGCGGATTTCAAGACCAGTGTACCGTTAATAGTTATCGACTGTTCCCGTCAGAACGAATCGCTTAAAACAGGAACAGTAGATGTACGTATCGATTTCGATACTAAAAACAATATACCGGCCAACACGACTGCCTACTGTCTCATTATACATGATAGCATCGTCACGTACACTCCGCTCAGTGGAATAGTGAAAAAACGTATGTAATGCCGGTGGTATTTGAGATGGATCAATTAGGTGGTGGACGGGGAGAGGAAGGTAAAAAGCAAATATTAGCTACGTGGCGACAGTTTACGAAATGGTTGATAACATTTAGCATATTTAAAACGGGTATTGCAGTTGGAATAATCGTAACACTGTTACTGGGTGACTTTTCGCATGAATCTTGTACAACGATCAAACCGATACGGTGTAGAGTGACTTTTTCTACACAATCACCGGTTAACATACCATTAGTATGGTGTAATTCATCGTCTGTGGAGGTGTTGTCCATTTTTTACAACGCTACCGTATCACCACCATCATCTTCAAAAAACCTGTCTGCTGACGTAGTTAGCAACATCACTACATCGTTACCTTCAGCGAAGACGACAGTATTACCAAAGGTAAACATCGACAAAACCGCATTGAAGAGGAAAAACATAGTGAATGTAACGACATCATTTCCTTCAGCGAGGACAACAGTGTTACCAAAGGTAAACGCTACCAAAATCTCATTACGTAACATGACGTTACATGCACATGGTGATGATGACTATGATGGTCCTCTAAACGAGGAAGAAGAAGATGTGGAGGGGGTAACCCCCACCACTTCTACTTTGAAAGTATAAAAAGGCTTAATCCGACTGCACGCATACAAATCAGTAGTTGTTGAGCATCCGTCATGGAAGGAAGTGGTGTATATTCGCCAGACGACGTTCAATCGTTTCTATTCATGAACGATTCTTTGCATAACATCAATCACCATCCTGAAGTTACGAAACCGACTGAGAAGGAGGTTAAATCGAAACCAACGAAGATCCGCAAAAGGAGAAATCCGCGTAAAAAATCTTATGATAAACCTTCTTCAGTTGAACACACGATCACAAAGACCAAGACCAATAAGAAGCAGAAGAAGAAGGACAAAAAGAAGGCGGATAAGGGGAACGAAGGGATATCCCCCACCAACATTGTGATTTCATAGACATCGTTGGTGGTTACATATCGCCATCCTCATACACGGATGAGCGATCGTCATGGAAGGAGTTATCGAGTATCACGGCTTTCTCGGCAAACGAGGTGAGTTTATAGTTAAAGAACTTGCTGTTGTCGGTGATGGAAACTATATGATTCTTCACTTTCGATCACCGTACCCAAAGTCTGAGTTGACATCTAAATACAAACGGATGGTCGGATGGTTGGAGAGGAATTTTCACAAAATCGATTGGAATTACGGCGAAGTCGTATACAACGACGATATCATGAAGGCGTTATGTTCGCAGTTTGCCACAATACACACCAAAGGGTTGGAGAAAGTGGAATTTTTGCGACAGTTTCATAACGATGTTCGTCAGATACCGGACGGCGCACCGAAACCTAATTCAAATTATATCGTAAATTGTCCGTACCACACGCACAAGGAGAGTGGAAAATGTGCGTTACAAACCGGTTGTTTCTACATGGAGTGGTTGAAGATGTGTAAAAAGCCGTTGGATCTGGTGAGAGAAGCCGATCGATTGCGATCGTTTGCGAACACAAACGCGGAAAACAAAGAGGAATTGGCAAAAAACGGTTATTACTATTCCTTCAACGAATTGTGTGTAAAATGTTGTTGGTGTAACGAAAGGATGGATGTGCATCACCACTCAACTCGTTGTCAAAACTGCATCAAGGAAAACGTACCGCTTTCGTTTGAACATGTTGTTCCACGTCGAATACCGCTGTAGAGCTCAGTCTGCTGCAAGATGTTGATGAAAAAAATAAAAAATAAAAAAAAAAATAAAAAAAAATTTAAAAAAAATATAAAAAAAGATTCGAGTGTTTTACAGTAGGCCTATTGGGGAGAGATTTCACTCATGTAAAAAAAAAATCTCAACGCGCCACGGTTGCTACCTCGTGGGTGGTGTGGAAACGTAACCGTTTTTTTTTTAAATTTAAAATAACAAGCGGGAAATAACAGGAAGTACAGGGTCCATAGCACTGATAAGGTATATATATTTGTCGCTCTGCTCACTACATCATTCATTTCACAACACAGCTGCACATCAGACGAACATGGGTGAGAGAACATCGACATCATTCGAACTTGCTAAAGCAAGAGTTGTTACCAGTATTAGAAACTTGGTGCGTAGTATCTCAAGTGTGAAGGGTGCAGATGTACCCTTTTTAGAATCGCTTAGTGAGGCATTAAGAAATGTGAAATGTGCAGTAGAACGAGGTGTTATACGGGATGAAGATTTGACCAGTACACTGCGATGTAAAATATGTCTGATTGGACGTGTAGGAGCAACGATACTACCGTGTGGTCACACATTCTGCATAGATTGTGTACGGTATTTAATACAACACAACCTTCCATGTGGGATGTGTAGACAAGCGGTGACTGGCTATAT
The DNA here is from genome assembly GCF_047948215.1 of Lycorma delicatula. NCBI lineage: Eukaryota > Metazoa > Arthropoda > Insecta > Hemiptera > Fulgoridae > Lycorma > Lycorma delicatula. Next base: position 37,984,162 of record NC_134455.1, read on the forward strand.
AAAAATCTATTTCAACTAGTCACCTCACCGTCTTTCCCAAACTGTCCTTTTCAGGACAACAACACATTACACAAACAACACAAAATTACACGCGTAGACAAAACAAAAAACACTTTAAACCCCCATACAATAAATTGTAACTAATTATTGTTTTTTTAATTTAAAAAAAAACGATATTTATTTACATTTATTGAATGTAGTGGTTCCAAGGCCCGTGACACGATATGATATTGGATTTATCCAATATCAATTGTGTTACAAACGGTGAGGAGAGTGTTTTATAGTAAACCTATTTTTTCCCCTTAAAAAACCTTCCGATGTGTAATTCCATCCGCAGTTTAGCGATGGACGTTGACATAGCCGCATCGGTGTGGACGATTAGATTTTTTCCAAATCGTCGCGTAAGAACGTTGCGTCATCTTATGAAACTTACAATTGCTGCGTTTCCTCACGCAACAAGTATTACCGCAGACATACACCGTTTCAATACGGTTAGAGTGGTTTTCAATTACGACGCCACTTACGCTGAACTTCACGACGGTTTACAAGAATATTTAGACAGTTTAAAAATAGATACTGTAGACGGATTGTGTAGACATTATATTCACTATAGTGACGATCCAATATAGCAGCGATGAAAACGTTTAGCGATTCGGTAAACGAATTGAGGTTTATTGCATCGTATATTTGCAAATATTGTTTTATGATGCTTACCACCCACTACGATGTTAATGATGAAATACATGCTTTCGATTGTAAGAAATTCGACTACTGCGGTCGTGGTCTACCAGAATACTTATGTTCGTGCGAATTGATTATTGAAAACGTGAAAAGAATGCACGCTATGGTACGTGCAAATAAATACGAAGTGTTATGGGAAAGTCCGTTCGCCTGTACAGTTATCGATCGTAACGAACTCTTTCGGTTGTTTTGCAAAATTGTCGTGGAAATAGGGGGTAAGAAGGTAAATCACACTTGCAATTGCCATTCGAGTGTGAGCACTGCGAATGTTAAGATGGACACCGTAGCGTTTATTAACATTTTCAACGATGAATATTGTTTTCTAAAGAAGATACCGTTCAGGAGGTTGACCGATCTTGATATCGGTGTTAGCTACGTACTGTTGGAAATGAGAAAGATATTTACTCAATACGGCGAACTCCGTATTTGCGTAATATTGTTCGACAGCGAATCGGATGAACCGGACAGCTTTCAAACCTTATTACCAAAGACGTATACAAACAGATTTACCGACGATGAATTGAACGTTGTAAAAAATCATTCGATGAAATTAACTTATTATGGAAAGAAAAAACTCGCCAACGGTGACGTTGACGAGTTCAACGAGGATATAAAAATCAGTTTGTAAAATTTTGCACGAGTGTTTGTAGGCCTATTGGGGAGAGATATCACTCGCATAAAAAAATCTCAACGCGCTGCAGTTGCTACCTCTTGGGTGGTGTGGAAACGCAACTCAAACAAATGTATTTTTTTTTTTGGTGGTGGTAAATGTTTGTTTATTTGTGATTACTGTTTTATAAGGAAAATATAATTTTTAATTGGCACGTGGGATTATTTATCGTGACGATAACAATAAAAAAAATATTTATAGCGTTGATAAGAAATAAAAATAATTTATGGCTTTGATAAGAAAAATAATTGGCTCAACCAGATGTTGTTAAGCAATTAAAATAAATATTGATAAGAATAATTTATGGCTTTGATAAAAAAATAATTGGTTCAATTCGTGGAATTAATTATCGTGACGATAATTTTAATTGGCACGTGGGATTAATTATCATGACGATAACAATAAAAAATTATTTATAGCGTTGATAAGAAATAATTGGCTCGACCGGATGTGATTAGTAGATAAGAACTTAAAATAAAAATAATTGGCTCAACCAGATGTTGTTAAGCAATTAAAATAAATATTGATAAGAATAATTTATGACTTTGATAAAAAAAAATAATTGGTTCAATTCGTGGAATTAATTATCGTGACGATAATTTTAATTGACACGTGGGATTATTAACGTGACGATAACAATAAAAAATTATTTATAGCGTTGATAAGAAATAATTGGCTCGACCGGATGTGATTAGTAGATAAGAACTTAAAATAAAAATAATTTATGGCTTTGATAAGAAAAAATAATTGGCTCAACCAGATGTTGTTAAGCAATTAAAATAAATATTAATTGTCGATTCTTGGAATACCGATTGCGGATGTTGATAAGCAGATGTGTGGGTATAAATAGCCATTTGTAATCGCCGTAGTCTCATTCTAAAGCTAACTCTTGGACAAACAACATCATCATGACTGACGGTAACAGAAAAGATTTTATTCATCATTTGAATAAGCGACTTGTTGCAACCAACGTAGAGACGAAGAGCGTTGGTGATCTCACTATCGGTAAACCTTATGAAATTGTATGGTTAAGGAAAATTGCTACACGTTATGGGAAGAGCATAGTATGTCGTTTACGAGATGGTGAAGAAGAACAACCATTTAACGTTTATTTACCAAGACGTTTTACTGAAATGCTTAATGAGGATGAATTAGAAAAAATGGTATCTATGAAATTAAAACTCGTATATAAAGGATTAATTGGTAAAGCTTTCGATGTAGCATTCGAGTAATACCAGGTAGCTATTTAAACTGTCCTTTTCAGGACAACAACACATTAAACAAACAACACAAAATTACACATACATACACAAAACAAAAAACACTTTAAACCCCCATCAATAAATTTGTAACTAATTATTGTTTTTTAAAAAATGTTTTCTTTTAAAGTAAACAAGATAGAAAACGATATTTAGTTACGTTTATTGAATGTAGTGGTTCCAAGGCCCGCGACACGATCTGGTAATAGATTTATCTACTATCGGATTTTGTTGCAAATGGTGAGGAGAGTGTTTAACAATAAATTGAAAAATTGTAGCTTCAAATCATACAAAATGCACTTGTCAGGATATCACCATACCTATCAGATGAATTTTTTTTTGAATTGTGGAGGGGAGGATGTGACATTCTGATTCGTTGATAGTAGGGTGTGGTAGTTGTGGTGGTGGGGAGGAGCTTATAAATACAGTGTAACTGAGTGAAGCAGTTTATTTGTTGAGAAACGTTCGAGTTGTAAACATGATTCAGTTTAGTGAAGAAGATGTACGCGTGCGCGTTGGTGACCAACAACTGACGACTATGTGTTTTAAATTAAAACACAGTTACCTATATATTGTCGATTTATCTGATCATGATTTTGATAAAAACGGTGATAACTTGACCATAAGAGTGGTTTTCAATGATGATGATTTTGGATATGGACGAAAATATTATTGCGAATTTGAATGCGGTGAACAAGCTATCGCACTTATTCACAGCAAAGAAGTACTGTTTTCTGGATTCTACGGTGACGACGGTAACGTAAAGGCGTTCAAATTAAATCGTTCGTCGAATATGAAGTTGAATGCGTCCGTGTTAAAAAATCTCAATACGTCGCATCGAAAAAATAACGTACTCGCTGTAAACGTGTTTGCTGCAAACGAAAGAAGAAGAGTAACAGCTAATGTAGCGACGGACGGAGGACTTTTCTTCAGAGGTCGTGATGAGGTAGATTGTTCTGCCGATGGTTGTGACGATGATACCCAACCGCTGTTGGTGGCGTACGACACAAATGAAAATTCAGAATTCGATTACGTTAAAACCAATCGATATATGAAAGGACGTCACATCGCTTCTCTTTATTTTATTTTATACAAGAATACGAAACGCAAAGAAGAGTATAAAGAAAACCGTCAACGAATTTTTTAATTTCTACGATGTTTAAATAAGTTCTTTTAAGGACTACAACATAAATTAGAGTTATCTTGGGATTTTTTTTTTGTTTAACATAGATGTTCTTTCTTGTAAAGAAGTATCATGAAGACGTTTCTTAAGATATATATATAGTCGAGTGTTTTGTAGGCCTACTGGGGAGAGATATCACTCTAAAAAAAAATCTCAACGCACCGCGGTTGCTACCTCTGGGGTGGTGTGGAAATGCAACAACACTCTAAACCCCCATACAGTAATGTAAAACTATTTTTTAGAAATAAAATTTAGTCGATCGGCATTACTGGATGAAGGTTCCAAGGCCTGCGGTGTAATCCGATGTCAGATTCACCATCTGTTGTCGAATTACACTTGCGAATGGTGAGGAGAGTGTTCCAACACATAAATTCATTTCATAACTTTTTTTTCCTTTTACAGATCCAGACACAACCGGATTTAACCAGTTACAACAACTCAAGTCACTTTTGTATTAGTGATCCGATAATTATTAAAAAAAACATTTTCCTTATCGCATCCGCTCTTATTAGAGACGACGTTGAGTTCGCACGTACGCACTAACGGCTAGTGCGCATGCGCCGATTCGAATTCCAACGCTGCGATTGGTCAATCGGACAACTTCAGACCACGTCGGTCCCACAATTCTTCAGTCGAGCGTCGCATCTCGCACGGTAAACACCTCTACGTCACTCTGCTGACGCACGCACGCAAACACAGCCGCCACCGCCTCCCGGTGCACGATCCACGACGAGAACCTCTCTCCGTCGCGGTAACGCCTCCCGACGCCATCGCCTGGACGACCAGGATCATCCTCGAGGTACGTCTATATTCACTTGTGTGTATATGTATGTGTGTGCGCGTGTGTGTGTGCGTGTGTGTTTGTGTGTCGCAGCAGACATCGCCGCCACCGCCTCCCGGTGCACGATTCACGACGAGAACCTGTAACGCCTCCCGACGCCATCGCCTGGACGACCAGGATCATCCTCGAGGTACGTCTATATTCACTTGTGTGTATATATATGTATGTGTGTGCGCGTGTGTGTGTGCGTGTGTGTTTGTGTTTGTGTGTCGCAGCAGACATCGCCGCCACCGCCTCTCGGTGCACGATCTACGACGAGAACCTCTCTCCTTCGAGGTTACGCCTCCCGACGTCATCGCCTGGACGACCAGGATCATCCTCGAGGTACGTCTATATTCACTTGCGTGTTTATATGTATGTGTGTGCGCGTGTGTATGTGTGCATGTGTGTTTGTGTATGTGTGTGTGAACAGACTGATGTTACGTTAAAATTCACAGCTTACGTAGAACATTTTTCACTCATTACATCAGGGAGTCACCGCAGCCGATTGGTTTAAGGCGTCAGTCGGTCGCGTCCCGTCATGACCGGGTTCGAATCCTCTAGCCGACAGAATTTTTTTTCACTTTAAATATTATTTATTTAATTCAAATCGACCGCCACACAACAGTGATACCAACCTTTGAAATATTCTTTCAATATATAAACATGTCAACAAAAAATAAATCAAGTTGGTAACACTGACTCGCTGTCGACATAAAATAAATCAAGTTGGCAACACTGACGGGGTACCGGCGTCAATGACGTCACAATCCAAGATGGCTGACCACAGCCATCTTGAATTAGTGACGTCAGAAGTGACGTTTCCAAGATGGCGGACGGCCGCCATCTTGGATTCCAAGATGGCGGACAGCCGCCATCTTGGAATGACGTCATTTTTGACGCCGTACCACCATTTCCGTACTACTGTTTTGCACGAAGTATAATTTAGTAATTGCCAACACCCAATTTAAAAATCATAATAGAAGAATATACACTTGGATAAAGCCAGGCGATACTGCAAGGTATCAGATAGATTATATCATGGTTAAGCAAAGATTTAGAAATCAACTCGTTGACTGCAAAACTTACCCTGCAGCAGGCATTATAGCGACCATAATATGGTGATAATGAAATGTAGATTGGGGTTTAAAAACCTAAAGAAAAGGTGTCAGATGAATGGGTGGAAATTAGAGAAGCTTGAGGAAGAGGAGGTAAAGAAGATTTTTGAGGAGGACATCGCAAGAGGTCTGAGTAAAAAATATAAGGTAGAAAATGTAGAAAAAAAATGGGAGAATGTTAAAAAGGAAATTCTTAATCAGCAGAAGCAAACTTAGGCGGAATAAAGAGAACTGGTAGAAAACCTTGGGTTTCAGACGATATATTGCAGCTGATGGATGAACGTAGAAAATATAAGAATGATAGTGACGAAGAAAGTAAAACGAACTATCGGCAATTAAGAAATGCTATAAACAGGAAGTACAAACTGGCGAAAGAAGAGTGGATTAAAGAAAAGTGTTCAGAAGTGGAAAGAGAAATGAACATTGGTAAAATAGACGGAGCATATAGGAAAGTTAAGGAAGATTTTTGGGTACATAAATTAAAATCTAATAATGTGTTAAACAAAGATGGTACACCAATATATAATACGAAAGGTAAAGTCGATAGATGGGTGGAATATATTGAAGAGTTATACGGGGGAAATGAATTAGAAAATGGTGTTATAGAGGAAGAAGAGGAAGTTGAGGAGGATGAAATGGGAGAAACAATACTGAGATCTGAATTTAAGAGAGCATTAAAAGATTTAATGGCAGAAAGGCTCCTGGAATAGACGGAATACCCGTAGAATTACTGCGCAGTGCAGGTGAGGAAGCGATTGATATATTATACAAACTGGTGTGTAATATTTATGAAAAAGGGGAATTTCCGTAGGACTTCAAAAAAAGGTTTTATAGTAATGATACCAAAAAAAGCAGGGGCAGATAAATGTGAAGAATACAGATCAATTAGTTTAACTACTCATGGATCAAAAATCTTAACTAGAATTCTATACAGAAGAGTTGAGAGGAGAGTGGAGGAAGTGTTAGGAGAAGACCGATTTGGTTTCAGGAAAAGTATAGGGACAAGGGAAGCAATTTTAGGCGTCAGATTAATAGTAGAAGGAAGATTAAAGTAAAACAAACCAACATACTTGGCGTTTATAGACCTAGAAAAGGCATTCGATAACGTAGACTGGAATAAAATGTTCAGCATTTAAAAAAAATTAGGGTTCAAATACAGAGATAGAAGAACAATTGCTAATATGTACAGGAACCAAACAGCAACAGTAACAATTGAAGAACATAAGAAAGAACTGTAATAAGAAAAGGAGTCCGACAAGGATGTTCCCTGTCTCCATTACTTTTTAATATTTACATGGAACTAGCAGTTAATGATGTTAAAGAACAATTTAGATTCGGAGTAACAGTACAAGGTGAAAAGATAAAGATGCTACGATTTGCTGATGATATAGAAATTCTAGCCGAGAGTAAAAAGGATTAAGAAGAAACAATGAACGGCATAAATGAAGTCCTACGCAAGAACTATCGCATGAAAATAAACAAGAACAAAACAAAAGCAATGAAATGTAGTTGAAATATAGGCAAATAGATGAAGAAAGAAGCATTTGGAAAAATATAGTTAAAAGAAGAGATAGACTTATAGGCCACATACTAACCCATCCTGGAATAGTCGCTTTAATATTGGAAGGACAGGTAGAAGGGAAAAATTGTGTAGGCAGGCCACGTTTGGAATATGTAAAACAAATTGTTAGGGATGTAGGATGTAGAGGGTATACTGAAAGGAAACGACTGGCACTAGATAGGGAATCTTGGAGAGCTGCATCAAACCAGTCAAATGACTGAAGACAAAAAAAAAAAATAATAATAATTGCTATAGTATCTTTTTTACTGTATTCCGTTAGCTTGTAGAATTAAGAATAAATAAATGTTGCGTTTGTTTAATGATTTCGTCATGTTTCTACTGAGAAACGTCCCTTTTTTCGGTATCGATTCCCTACGTTGCCGCATCATTACACATCACAATAATCATTATTCATTTTAGTCACCGTATAATTCATCAGTCATATAGTTCTCATGAACTCAAAGATTTATAAATATTATCTCTTTCGGTTCTATTGAAACCCTTGATCTTTTCATATTGTCGTTCTTTTGTTCCCGTCTTCAATTTTTGTGTTTCTATTAAATAATAGAAATAATTTACTATTAAATAATTTACTCTTCTATTATTTATTATGTTATTTGAAATTAATATACCGGTAATAACATTTTTTTAAGTTTGTAACTGGAACGTGACTATAGTGTATTGCTAGATTTGTGTCTCTATGACTTGAGTTGTACCTTATTTTTACACCATGACTTGTACCGATTCAGCTGATAATTGTGCCCGATTATTGATATCCCCTCCGAAAAAAGGCCGCGACAAAAAGCACTTAAGTGATTTTTAAAAATAAATCATTTTAAATGCTTACAAAAGCGAATTACAGAGTAATATAACGGCGTTGATTTTGGATGTCGTTAATAAAACTGCTAATATAAATGGAAGTTGTACCGCTTCAGTGTACAACGTGATTCACTAGTATAAATCTACCAATGAATTACGGTTTCCTAAGAAAACACAAAGTTAAGATTTCTATAAAACACGATTCGTAATAAAGTACACGAATTTTATTATCGAATTGCCTACCATAACGTTAGATATGTAATTAGTGATAACTATCTTAAACGACTCCCAAAGAACGACATTTTATAAATTGTTAAAATGTATGAATTTTAAATACGAGAAACGGGGCCAGGAAAGTTCTTTAATTGAACGGGATGATATCGTTATATGATGAAGACACTATCGTACTAAAATTAAGAAAATAAGGCAAGAGCGTAGAATATATTATATGGATGAAACTTGAATCAACGAAGGCCAAACGAAAAATTTTTTTTGGAAAGATAAAGCTGTGAAATTTGTCAAACGCTGATATTATTACCGGTTGTTAATAAGGCTCCATCGGGTAAACGTAATAAACTCATAATTATGCATATCGGCAGTAACACCGGGTTTGTCAATAGTGGTCTCTGGACGGAGTTCGAGATAAATGGCACGTATTTAGAGAAATGGTTCAGCGATGTCCTATCTCTTCTGGAAGATAACTCGGTTATTATTTTATACAATGTCCATTATCATTCAACTCCAGCCGTGTCTTGGAAAAAATTATATCAAAATGTGGATTAAGTCGAGTGATTTTTGAAGAGGATGAATTTAAGGTTCAATTATTGCAAAGGGATTCGCGTATTAAAAGTAATTTTAATGTGCAAGATACAGTGGTAAAACCGTGGTTCGATTACATTTCTACCAAGGGTGGATTTGTAAAGTTAATCCAGTTGCGTTAATTTGGGGATAAATCAAAAGTTAGGTAGCGTCAGAAAGATTACTTTTAAAATATGCGTTATTAAAATGTTATGCTTAAAAGCCATCCATAAAACGGGACAGCAGGTAGGGAAAAACTGTATAAAACATGTGACGGATTCTTTGAACCAATTTATTAGGAATTTGGTAATATAACAGAAAACAAAATTCAGTCTCTCATTGTTAAAGTCTCATTAAAAGGTGTTTTTTTTATAACTTTCTTATATCAATTTTCTCAAAATTAAATTCTCTAAAGTTTTTATAATTACATTTGTACATATTAGTCATTTAACAAAGTTATTCAACTTCAAACCTAAAAACGTGTTTATCGTCATCCAATTTTTCTTTTATAAGTTGGATATGATGAAAACTGCCGGAAATACAGTTTTCAGAACAATTTTATTTGATTTTTCAGGTCAAAAACCTATATAAAATCATTAAGTTTACGCCTTATTTAACGACTTAAAAATATTCAGGTTGATTTCGTTTCTCGGGGGAACTGAAATCCGGGCGAAATTTTTTGTCTAGTTGTAACTTGACAAGGTAAAAAGCGTTTCCGGACATGTATGTATAAATATTTGAAGCTCCATACCAGTTTCTAAATTATTTTTCTTTCCCCCTAAATCAAACTGATTTTATATATATATATATATATATATAATTATTGAAAATATAATTAAATATTTAATATAATGGTGATTGTACATAAAAGTTATTCATTTATTAGGCAGCATTTCATGTTAGGAAACATGTTTGAAATGAAAGTTACTATTAACTGTATAGATAATGTGTGAAAATGTCAACTTAAATTAATTCTACTGTTTAACATTTTAAAATTACACTAAAACCACGCAACAGTTGTTTTACATATACATAAACTTATTTCAGTGTCATAAGTTGGGTAAGTGTACTATTAACTAACGTTAATAATTAAACATAAGTTTATATTGTCACTTTCTAATGTGACATTTTTCAATTTTTTATGGATATTCATGTTTTTTTTTTATAGTAGTTTTGAAAGCAATACTGCTTATAAAAATAAATAGATTAAAAAATATTGAACGTAAAACTTTCTTTTTATTTTTCAGTTTAGCCTCCGGAACTACCGTCAGATATTACTTTTATGGATGAATGAGGATGATATGTATGAGTGTAAATGAAGTGTATTCTTGAACACTCTCAGATCGACCGTTTCTGAGATGTGTGGTTAATTAAAACCCAACCCCTCACCAAAAAACACCGGTATCCAGGATTTTGTATTCAAATCCGTATAGCAGTAACTGCTTTTACAAGGATTTGAACCTTAGAACTCTCGAGTTCGAAATCAGCTGATTTGCACAGACGCGTTCGCCATTAGACCAACCCGGTGGGTTATTGAAGGTACAACTAATTATTTATTTAATTGCTAATAAAAAATCCGGATTCAAAAACACTTGGGTGAATGTAGAACCGCTACTTGCGACCCATTCTATTAAAAAAAAAATAAGATTTTAATAAAACCGTAATAAATATTGGTAAAAAAAAAAAAAATGAAACTTCAATTTAATGCGGTTTTACTTTACTAAGAACTTTATTTAGCTATGTGACTTTTAAATACTTCCAGTTTTATCGATACTATAATCATGATGCATACTATACATGTGCATAATCTAACGAGAAGGAGAAGGGAAATAAAATCACACGTAATTATTTTAAGCCTATACTGGCTCAAGAATTCGAAAAGCTGTTGCACATAATCTGTAATAAGTCTGAACAACCGAATTATAAATTTCTTTTATCAGCGTAAAATTCCAGCATCGTTTAATCGAATTACTTTACGCGCCTTTGTAGCAGATTATATTTACATGAAATAAATTAACTAATTAAACTGATATAAAAAAAAATCAATAGAAATTTTCAGAAAGAATTTCAAAAATTTACTCTACGGACTACGCAATTAATAAAGAAATGCTTTAGCATTTAATTTAATCTGGCTTCACATAAAATAGCAATCATCTATCAATGAAGCTCTCCCATTCCCTCATTTCTTTATCATTTCTCATCAATTTAGAGTTGTTGTTCACTTAATCGTTCTCCAGGGGGTTTAAGAACCTCCTCATCCCTACACAATTGCCGTTCAATACCAGGATTATTGGAATAGTTTGTTGACTGATGGGGGTGAGAATAGCAGAGTCCGGAAATGAAGGAATCCCTTCAGCATAGAAGATACCCAACTAGTAAAGATTTTGTATACCTTCTACTTCACTTACTGCCGGGTATTCACGTAACAGAGAATTCTGGATCAGGAAATTAGATTCATTTACAGGTTAAAATTAATGTACTTCTAAACGCGGAATCATTGTTTAGTTATATACAAGTTATTCGGAAAGATATAGATTTATGTGTTGCAATATATTAAATCATTCTATTTTATTTAATTTATAAAAATATAACATACATTTTAAAATTAAAAATGTTCAATACATTAAAATATATAGTTATTTAAAACAATTTATTAACCGTTAAATAAATAATGTACTTAAATTTAAACTTTTTAAATTTTGGTAATAACTTCGTAAATCTACAGAAAGTAATAAAAGAGAAAGTTATGATCGTATTTATATCTATTAATATTATCCTTTATTCAGCTCACTGCAAAAAATTGGATATGAAAAACATAATATTTTTCCTTAATTTTACATATCAGATATTAGGCACGAAATATAACTTTAAAAAGATTAACATTCCACACACTATTTATACGTAGCTAGTTTATTTTTTTTAAATAGAGTGATAGATCTGTGTCTGTTGTTAAATACAGTAGTAAAAATAAATAAAATTTTAAAATATCAAAAAAGGTAAGAAAAGAAACATAATAATATAGAAATTAAATGTAAGATTCGAGAATAAGTTCAATATAAAAGAGATGTAGGACATTTACTGGTAATCCTGAATTAAATAAAGCTATTAGAGAGCTACTTCAACAACATTTTTCAGAAAAGACAAAAAAAGGTTAACGATTTTGAATTATATGGTATACCTATCTAACTCTGAATTTTTGGCTGGTCGGCATCTCTCTAAGTACTACTACACAATACTTCTGCTACAATATAGTAGCGTGTTAGGACGAAACGTAACAGCATATGAAAGAGTTGCAACATAGTAAATCTTACGATATGTAGACTAACTTCAGAGAATTCTGAGTTTAGCAGCTTCAGTGAAAATTTATCAACTGAAAAATGTAAACCACATAAAACGTGGTTTTTGAAGGCTTGACCATCATTAAAAAGAATGTAACCATAATCTTTTGCTCACTGGAGGCATAAAATTTAAGATATATTTTGGTTACAACTGTACAGATTTTTTTTTCATTCTTCATTCAAAACTTAAATTGGGTAATTACAGAAGTTAAACAAGATGGAAATTAAAAAAAAAAAATACAATTTTAATATTCGAATTTATAAAACGAGAATACTTTGAATATTTTAAAGCAATTTCGTTAAATTTTCTCTTTTATGTTATGTTTTCATTTCACGCTTTTGAAATAATTTCTAAGCCAAGAAATCGTTTTTCTTTTCACATCGCAGCAATTAATCTGAGAATATAAAATATAAGTAACGTCATTATTTTAATTTTTATATAATTTACATAACAGATCATTTAAAAAAAAAATGTTTATCAAAACCACCGTTAGCCAAGCTTTTAAAGAAAATTCAAGTTTTAAACAATTTATACAACATATAATATATTTACGGATTACACATTAATAAGGGCAACCAGTACGTCTACAAAATAAACTGAAATTATATTCATACGTCTGAACGCTCGCTTGCACACAGAGATGCAAACTCGACTGTTAAACAGTACGTGGTAATTCAGTACACAAAAAAATCCTACGTACTTAACACTCCTTACTTCTTGAATTTCGTTAAAATTTAATCCATAGGTAAACACAATAAAATGACACCTTTTATCAGTACTAATATAATGAAATGTTTAAAAATATATTCATAATATCCATCAACGACAATAAAAAAATAAAAAATAACACTATAAATATTTCTGAAAGCTTAAATATTCAACAAATTTATAATTAAAAAAAGGATTCTACTTTCTTTCGTATACCGCACTTTCTTTGTTACACAGCGAGTTAAACATAACCAGGCCTTATAATATGCTGTTTTAATTTTAGTCAAAGTTCTGTTAACTTTGCCTTACTATTAATTTTGATGGAATGATGTTATGTAAATTTATTCGATAAGCCTCCTCACGGCTTCGCACGCGTTCTTGTAACAATAAAACTCTCAAATTACAGATCATATTATAAATCCGCTTACCGACAAATGAATTTGACGTGTTTAAGCGCTTTTGGAATTAATTTTCATCCTCAAGGTCTCACATTATTCGTCATATTTATAACAATAATTCAAATTTCACGTGTAAATTTTATGAAAGTTGTGATATATGTGTTATTATAACAGTTGGTAGTCATATATTTTAAAATTATGTGAACGTAATCGTCTTGTGAATGTAGTGGTCTCAATTGTTATTTTGTGGTCTCAACAAATGACAATGAAACTTTCTTTATTGTCTCTGTCATATGAATGGTAAAGATGTGTATTACTATACCCAATAATACTTCAATCTTTATTTAAGCTAATAATAACACTACATTTAAACTCATTGCTATATACTGCAAGCGTTTCTATTCAATTTTTTTACTTTTACTTTTCGTTGGTTTCGGATTAATATTATTTTAATAAATTTCAATCTAACACTTATATCTGACAAATATTTATATTACATTTTTTATTGTTTTAAATTCCTTTACACAACTATTATTAGTTGTGTAAATATAATATTAAACAAATATTATTTTTTTAAACAATAACGATAACGTTAACAATAATAATCTGTTTGGAGTTTTCTGTCCCCATCTGGTGCGTCCTCAGGTGGCGGATTGGAGAACGCTCCATATTTATGTGGGGTAGATAGGAAATAAAATACCAACCGAGGTCCAAAACCGAATCCCAGTGACAGGTTAACCCCTTAAACTGTTGATAATCTGGTTCCTAGAAGAGGACACCAAGCCTCGGACTCATCGGTCAGTGGAACCTGTAAGTGTGGAGCCTGAAAATGTGTTAGAACGGTCAGTTGTACAAGCACTCGAAACAAACTTCCTGAAATGGTCAGAAGCAGATCGAGCAATCAGGCCTAAAATTCCCAAACTTCATTACAGCAAGAAGTTATTATCTTTACTTCGAGCAGCAAATTCTATTCTTCCAGTTTTCACCTACTCGGGTATGTGTATTAGTCAGCTACATTCCATATATACTGCACAGCACTACCGGTAATAAGTTACAACCGGCGTCTGATTGTTAAGTTGTGCACAGCACAACTTAACAATCAGACGCCTATCATATCACGTAACAATAGGAAAACTAACACGATGGCAAACACGAATGGAGAGGCGCATGCATTATCTGCGAATTAGAAAACATTATGTAGGAGTTTTCTTTCACTAGCAGAAGGCATTCGATATGACCTGGCATTATGGAATAAAGCTTCAATTGCATGAATGGTGTATTCGCGGCAATCTGCCATTATTACTCAGCAACTGTCGCTTTAATCCGTTCAGCTACACCAGCTTCATAAATTACTCAGCAACTACATGAACGACCGTTCTTTTCAAGTAAGTGTTAAGAACAAATACTCAATAGAAAAAAGATTGGAAAATGGCATACCACAAGGCTCGCCGTTGAACGGTACCTTGTTCACGATAGTCATTAATAAAGCGATATTAGCCATTCCAGCAGAAATTAGCATATGTGTCTGTCTATTTCGATTATCTGGAAATTGTATATGCCAGAAACACTACAGCTATGGTGAAGCACAAATTTTCAATGTGCGGTAAACGCCCTCTATGACGTTGCAAGGAATAATGGTTTAAAATTTTCACCAGAGAAAATGTGCTGGAGAGAAATGGACTGGAGAGAATTTTTTCCTGATGTCCTGTTTTGACCATCGACGACCATCGAATAGAATACAACGCTCGACTTTCAGGTCTATTACAAGCTAAATCCCTTACATGGGGGTTACATATACAGGACTTCAGTGATAGATACATAAAAGCCCTAAACATTATTAAATGGTAATCCAATATCAATTGGGTATCAGATAAAGAAACAATACTGAGGCTGTATAAAGCATTGTTTCAATTGAAATTCGACTGAGGATGTATTGTATATTCATCCGCTAGAAAGTCCTATTTAAGAAAGTTATACGTAATACATAACGGCAGAATAAGATATGTTACAGATGCATTCCGTACAAGTCCAGCGACTAGTCTAATGTCAAAAGCCGGAATAATGCCACTACATTATAGAAGAGAGAACCTATTGCTAAGATATGCGGAAAATATACGGGCCTTTTCTCCAAATATAAATAATAAAATATTTAACTATCATTTGGCTTTGGCTGCATTTTACAAACATAGTACTACATATTCCAGACCAACCGGAATACAGTATCACGAATAAACAAGAAAATATGAGATTGCTTTACCAGATATATCAATTTCTACAAGAGAAATATCCCCATGGCTGTTAGCAGCGGTAAACACAAAACTTGATCACTTTCGTGAAGAAATAAAAGACAAGCCAGCAGTAATCATCCTACAGGAATTTTTATCAACTGTCAGTAGTTACGAAGAACACATTAAAATTTATACTGATGGTTTTAAAATCGAACAGGGTACTGGGTGCTACATATATGTAAATGGAGAAACCAATTTTTGGAAACTTTCAAGTATGGCAAGTGAATATACGGCAAAACTTATTGCCATATAGCAAGCTCTTTGCTACCCGGAATATTTCTGCAAAAAGAGAGAGAGATATGTTCCTACTAGTTAAGTGCACTTACTGCGATTCGGAACAAGAACATTAAAGACGTCCGTACTACAAACATCCTGTCCATTTTATACGTTTTAAATCGACAAAGACAGTGATGTGTATTTTTATGGACTCCGGAGCATGCTGGTATTGCAGAAAATGAAAGCGCAGACGAAGCTGCCAAAAAGGCAAATGTCTATGTAGCTTGGATATAATTCCTCTACGAGTGGCTGATGTCAAAAATTGTCTTATTAATACAATAAGAAACAGGTGGAGTAATGAATGGAGAAGATTAAATACGATTTAATTTAATTCGGTTATACGTCGCTCTTCCAAATGGAAGAGCGACGTATAACCGACTCGCCGAGTTAAAGTGGCGGTGACCAGACTCAGAATCGGTCGGACGCGATTAACAAATTCATGTTTGTTAACTCGCGAAGAAAGACCAATGTGCGGTATTTGTAATGAACCACTAACAATCCTGCATCTAATGGAAGAGTGTACCATATATAACCCTTTTACTTGCCTAGGACAGGAGTCGGCAACCTGCGGCTCGCGAGCCACATGCGGCTCTTTGGATGTGAAGCTGCGGCTCTTTAGTTACATTAGGCACCGATTCTATCTCTTTGACACTGTACTCGCTTTTCATTGCACCCCTCCGCCGTGACACGCGTCGTCACTGTCGTCAGTCCGTCAGAAGCTCTCGAATGACGCCGTCGTCGGATGTTTCTATGTAGGTTTTAATTCGCTTTCGACGCAAGACAATTTGGCATCTTCACCAGTGCTTTGGCTGTGACGTATAGTTTGTTGTTTCAAGTAAAAGAGTTAGAAGCGATTTTTCTTCTAAAAGTTATGTATGTACATATATATATAATAATAATAATAATAATAAAAACAACCGAAGCAAAGATAGATAACATAATAAGTATTATATTTTTAAAATACATATTATACATATTTTTTTTCCAAATAAGTCAATTAGAATTGTCAAAAAAGAAACAAAGTACTGCTGTTGGATATTACCGCGAAAGTGTTTTTATTAAAATATATATTTAATAAATTACCTATTTTATTATTTATCTATTTTATAGCTTTTATTATTTAAAAATTAGCGTTAAAATAATAATTATAAGTGTAAATACCTATAAATTGTTATTTAATAAACCTATTTTTGAACTCTGAGGATCAAAGTAGGTAGGTATTTGCAGTTTTAGATTGTTTATATGTTTGGCAGTTTTCATTGATTTCGGCATAGCTGGGCATAACACCTTTACTCGTAAATTAAGTATCTAATATTTGCCAAAATTAAAAAAAAAAAAAAAAAAAAAAACCAAAATGTGCAGACTGCGCCGTGATAAACACGTTCTGACAAGTCCGTTCGTGCCAGTCGGCGATCACCCCACACGGAAGGCGACCACAGATACGACGAAACTATGTACTTTAGTCAATCAGTACGTGAGAGAGTGAGACAAACACTGTTTCGTGTCTAAATTATTTATTTTAATAATTAAATTATTATAGAATTATTAATTTTATTTAGGTAAGTATTTTTAATTGGGAAATATCGTTGTAAAATGTTTTTTGATAAATTATATTTCATTATGTATTTGCTTAGGTATACGTTGACATAGTAAATAATTGCAAAACTTGTCATCTGCTGTTTTGGATACCTAAATAATAATTTTAAAAATTCTTTACTATAGCTTCACTGCAAGCATGGCATCTACAAAAAAAAAAGAGAAGAACTGAAGAAGAGCATCGAGAATTCAATCGGGATTGGACGGAGAAATCAAATTTAGAGAGACACTTCACTAAAAAACATAGTCAGTTTGCTAGTAAATATCCAGCCGGCGAAGAACGAAAAAAAGCTGTTGACGAGCTCCAAAAACAAAAACAGCAATCAAGTTCCATGTTAAGTAACTGGACGCAATCTACAAGTAATGGTAATCTGACAAGCTTCGCAGTATCACTAGAAATTGCAAAAAAGACAAACCATTCACAGATGGTGAGTATGTCAAAGATTGCTTCATACGTGCATCTGAAAAACTGTCTCATGATTCAAAAACAAACCAGAAATCTTGAAAAAATCAAAGATTTGCCACTATCCGCTAAAACAGTACAAGATAGAATAGCTAAAATGTCTTCAAATGTAACATATTTGCAGGTGGAAGATATTCAACTTTCTTCTGCCTTATCACTTGCTATAGATGAGTCTTGCGACGTAAAAGACACGGCACAAGTTGCCCTTTTGGTCAGGTATATGTCTTCCTAAGGTCCAAAGAAGAATTTCTAGGATTGCTACCGCTCTCGGGACAAACTAGAGGGGAAGATATAGCGAACTCCGTGCAAAAATGCCTTGAAGACAATAAGATCGATTTAAATAAAATCGTTTCAATAGCAACTGATGGAGCCAGAAGTATGACAGCAAAAAATAAAGGGGCAACAAGATTCTTCAGAGCAAAATAAACCACGAAATTGTTACGTTTCACTGCATAATACACCAAGAAGCGCTTTGTGCCCAAACATTTCCAGCCGAAATAGTTGAGGTCATGAATTTGGTAATCAAGATTGTTAACAGCATCTTATCAAAAGCACTCTACCATCGTCAGTTTAAAGAATTCTTAAACGAAATTGAGACTCAGTATTCCGACCTCCTTCTTCACAATAAAGTGCGATGGCTTTCCAAAGGTAAGGTGTTGAAACGTTTTGCTTTGTGCTTGAATGAAATAAATACATTACTAAATGAAAAAGACATTAATCACCCTGAATTAGAGAATGACAAATGGTTGCAAAAATTTTACTTTATGGTGTGTATCACAACGAAATTAAATGAGCTGAATCTAAAACTGCAAGGAAAGGGAAACCCAGCCTATGTTTTGGTAGAAGAATTGGTTTGTTTTGAAGAAAAATTAATTCTTTTTGCAAAAGATATTCAGAGCGGTAAATTACTTCTTTTTCAATTTCTAAAGCAATATCGCGATAAAACCAGTGCAACTGTTGACACGAATTACGTCAGCACAGTTATAAAAAAAATTAAAGATGAATTTGCTGACAGATTTGAGCGATTCAAAACCAACAAAACCACTCTAGCATTCAT
This sequence comes from Lycorma delicatula, assembly GCF_047948215.1. Lineage (NCBI taxonomy): Eukaryota > Metazoa > Arthropoda > Insecta > Hemiptera > Fulgoridae > Lycorma > Lycorma delicatula. The sequence continues at coordinate 38,003,256 of NC_134455.1, forward strand.
AGTAAATCCTCTCAACACAAATAGTAACGAAATCCACATTGAGCCATTTGGAATTGATACTGGATCTTTAAAAATGCAATCGATCGATTTACAAAGTAAAGCTTTCTGGAGTGGAAAATTTACAGAGTTGTAAAGCAAGTTGGAAGAGTTGGAGGTCCAGAAATGTATGTACGTAACGCAACAAAAGTGAACAGCTTTAAAAGAAATGCCGCAAGTTGAGGCACTTACATTCAACGCATGGAATAGTCTTCCAGATTGCTACAGTGAGGTGAAGAAGTTGGCATTTGGAGTGGTGACTATCTTCGGATCGACACATTCGTGCGAGCAAGTGTTCTCTTGCATGAATATAATTAAAAGTAAAGTAAGAAGCCAACTAACAAATGAAAATTTAGAGTAGTGTTTGAAACTTAAAACAACAAGTTATGAGCCAAATTTATCTAAACATTCTAAAACCGTGCAAAGCTAACGCTCCCATTGAATTTGTTTTCTCAAATGTATGTTATTGAATTTTTTTAATTTTAAATACAAGTTACATTGTTTAGTAAAGTTTAAATTTTCTACTTAAATAAACATGCAAAGCCATCGCTCCCATTGAATTTGTTTGCTCAATTGTTTGTTGTTGAAGTACAAGTTAGTGTTGCAAGTAAATATTTAATTGTTTTAATTTTTTACTTAAATAATAAGTAATTATCTAATAATACCATATATATATTATCTAATTTGTTGTGAAAAACACAACTTATATATGAATAAATAGATTAGTTTTTTTTTTATCAAAAAACTTTATTTATGCGAGTATTATTTATTGTTGGCAAGAAAAAATTTTGTGGTTCTTTAAAAATTTTGAAATTTTCTAAATTGTAATTTTTGACTCTTCCGACTCAAAAGGTTGCCGACCCTTGGCCGGGACGATCGGGCTCGCCTGCACGCAACAGTTGGTGAGTCGGGTGGTATCCGATGATGGCATGAGGACCCTCAATGGTGAATAGTGGGTGCGGGGCAAAGGGTATGCGCAAGGCATGCCTGGAGCCAAGTAGGTCAGAATCGGGGAGGGAAGCCTCCCCGCCGAGTGGTTCATTGGACATCCTGAATAGGTGATCGAATTGCTTCTATGACGCGGGGAGGGACCACGATTGGTTAACTCCTACGGGACAATTTATAGAGGGGTAATCAACTGCCACGGCATCCTGGGCGACTGGACTGATGTAATTGCTTAACGGCGGTTTCGGTTACTCAGGGGGTGCTTAAAAAAAGAAAAGGGAAAAACGATTATTTGTATTTTGAAGACATTATTTTTCATTTTCATTTTAATAATATATATATTATATATATATATATATATATATATATATATATATATATATATATATATACTCATATATTACAAATTAAACACTCGTATATATGAGTGTTTAAATGTTTTATGTTGCCAATTTTAGCGTTTTTAAATAAAATGTAAGGGTCCTTTCGACCGTTATACATAACGAACCTGATGGTGATTTAAACACATTTTAAAGAATGTGAAGAGGGCTAATGACCTTATTAAGTCGATGCCCGTTTAAAAAAAAAAATGCATGAGCATGAAAACAGAGCCATTAAATAACAGTTTTTTCCAAGATTTAAAATAAATATTTAACTTATACTTTTAAGATAAGTAAAAACTAATAAATTAGATTTAATTATAATGTCAAAGGATCAAAGGGTAATGCTGCTCCTTTTCTGTTTATTGATACTTATTATGAAGTACAATTTAAAAATAATAATAACCAGTAGAACTATAAATGAACTATTATGTTATAAAAATTTCATTAGATATAATTTACCCATCAATTTGGATGAAAGAGATAAATGTCACGGATTCCAATCATTTTTATAATCTGACTTACATTTCAAATTGAAACCAGGAAAAATGATCAAATATTAACCTCTATTTTTGGCAATAAAATACATTCATTGAATACTTGATCATCTTCTCCAGCCGTACAGCAAAAATTATTATTGAAGAAAATATTAGTCCGCAATATTTTTCGTAAACGATTAATGATATTTTACCATGAGCATGTGTACACAATATATTTTTGTATTCTCTTGCCTCTGATATAGTAAAATTAATTTTTTTTTTAGCAAAATTCCTAAAGCGAACCTTGTTCCAATAACAATATCACAAGCTGAACAACTTTAAAATATTTGTAAACTCTGTTTTCAAATTATTTATAAGCAAAATAGAATAAAATTAATTACCCATGAGTGAAAGAACATTCAGAGGCAAATAAATTGAAAAATAAAGCTCTTTTGAAATATTTCACGAATTTTTTAGTTGATAAAAATCTTCTTTCTGTGCAAACAATGAAATTCAGTCTTATACATATATTATTTTCTCTACACTAAATACTTACAAAAATAAAAATGCAAAAATTTATTTCATGTAAAACAAACAGGATATTATTTTTTTTCTTTCACCCCATCTGGTAAATATTAGTTGCGTGAAATAAAAAAAAAAAGAAGGGAAAAATGGAGAAGGAAGGGAAAAAGGGAAGAAGGGGAAAGGTTAAATTTCTGGAAGTTCGGTAATGTTTAGTTTTTAATGTTTTCATTTAATATATATATATATACATATATATATATATATATATGTATACACACACTTAAATCTAGCATTGGCGAAGCATTAGTAGATTTCAGCTAGGTTGCGGGTCAACTTTGAATACTAGATCGTGAATACCGGTGTTCTTTGGTGGTTGGTTTCAATTAACCACACACCTCAGTAATGGTCAAGACTATCTGAGAATGTACAAGACTACACTTCATTCACACTCATACATATCATCCTCATTCATCCTCTGAAGAATTACCTAAACGGTAGTTACCGGAGCCTAAACAGGAAAAAAGAAAGGTTGCGGGTCAACTAGTATTTTAATAAATCAATCACAGATACTGTGAATATCTTACACACAGATGTCTGTTACAACGGTAGATCCGTGAGAAATTAAATTCAATAAAAATAAATAATAAACAAAACCAGACAGAAATTATATCAATAGACAAAGAAGATAACTTTAAACGAGACTTCTAAACCAGAAATTATTTTAATCGGTTTTCCTATTTACATAAAGTGAAACACTATAAATACTCGAACAAATTATTCCGTTGTTACGTATACAGAATAATCTGTAAATGAACAAGAAACATCATATTTAGGCTTATTCTTAAGCGACTAAAAACAAATATTATACTTACAGTAAATATTATATTACAAATATATATTTACGATCAATATTCGCGCATATTTCTGTAATAAAAATGTTAATGTTATGTTTTTGGATAGTTGGAAAGATTTTTGTTCTCAAAAATCTTTCCAACTATCAAACACGTAGTCGTTGTATGTTTCGACTGCGTTTTCTTCTAAGCGGATTGTAATACAGGAACATGTTAAAATTACTTCTAGATACGTAAAATGCTATACGTTTTTACAAATCTTTCTATTTCAGAGCAATTTTTCCTTTGAACCATCAATTTTTATTCATCAGGATTTTTTTTTGAGATTACGTGCGTTGTAATAACTTTCAAAATTTTAATTATACTTTGAAACGTATAAAAGGAATAGTAAATCATTTTTGGCAAATATGTGAATATTTCAAACTTCTCAGCTAACTTCTCTTGTAATTAATTAGTAGAAATACTTTTTTTGTAAAACATTTTTAAGGTCTTTAAAAAAGAAGAGGATCTATCTGACTAAATTTACTGCTGCGCTTTAAATTTATTGAAATATTGCAAATATTCTAAGATCGTTATTCTTTTTCATTCATTTCCTAATATAACGTTGTTTTATTAAAATCCTGATCGATAATTCTTAGTCGGATAGTTTATAAATAAGCTTAGTCTTTCCACATCAACACTGAAATTCGGTCTAAAAAAAATCTATATATAACCAAGATATAAAAAAAAGACTAGATACATGTCTTCTAAATTTCTACTTTATATCAGTTGACATTGAATGTATTCCGTTGAATAAACTTTTAAAATGTAATTCTATTTTACGCAAATTCTCAATTTTTCTATCTACAGCACTAAAAATTAAAAAAAAAAAAATTCTATACTTGTAATTATTCGTACAGCAGTTATTTATTACAAAAGAGAGTTAATAAATTTAATGAAACTTTTCGATAGGCTAGTTATTTTATGACCTTTATAAATTAAATATTTTTTAGAAATTTCTTATAATATGGTATTTTAAAATATTTCTTATCGGATTATAAAATATCACTTTTTGGCCGTGATACATTCCTTGACAACTTCTCCCATTTATGGTTTCATATAAACAACTTTTTGACAGTACTTTTACTTGCTTACAGCTTAATTTCTTTTCACGCTACATATTCAATGTTAAATTTTTTCGACTGAAGATAGTTTGTTTCAACTTTAGTTACGTCTTATAACATTTACTTGTAATTATTTTTAGTTCGTTCACTTCTTAATTTTTTACAGGAATTGTTCAATATTCTGTTTGTTTTCTCCTTGACAGTAGTTCTAAAATTTAAATTATGATCTGAGAACGACTGCTTGTTATCACTTCAATTCCTCGCTCCTTTCTTTCTTTTTCATTTTAGCGTCCGGAACTACCGTAAGATATTATTTCAGAGGGTGAATGAGGATGATATGTATGAATGTAAATGAAGTGTAGTTTTTACAGTCGACCATTTCTGAGATGTGTGGTTAATTAAAACCCAAAACAAAAAAACACCGGTATTCAAGACCTAGTAATCAAATGTATATAAAAGTGCCTGCCTTTTCTAGGATTTGCACCTTAGAACTCTCGTCTTTGAAATCGGGTAATTTGCGATGACGAGTTCACTACTAGACTAACCCGGTGGATAATTCAGCACTCCTATGTTTATTAATCAATAATGAATTACTGATGCCCAACTTCCATCTCATATAAGTAATTTTTTCCTGCCGTAAAAAAATATTTTAGATAATTAGTTCAGGCTTTACGAAAAGGTAATATTTATTCCGGTCAGAACTGCATTTACTACAGAATGATAACGTAAAAGACTTTTTCGTCTCCCCCTCATTGCTAATAAATGTTCTAAATTTATAATGCCTATATTTATGTATTTGTATTAGAATTTGCAAAATCGAGGTCAAATGTACATAGCTAAATCGATTGTTTTAAATCTATTATCCGTACGGTGGTTTTAAATACCCAACTTGGTTTTTTTAATGTTTTAGTAGGAATCAGTAGTCTAAAAATGTGTTTTAACTTTTTCGCAAAGCATTGCAGAATATTTATCTAGTAATTATACAACAGAAAAAATATATCCTTAATAAAGTCTGGTTTTATAGAAAAAAAAGCGCTAAAGCTTTTAACCTGTAATGAATTTTTTTTCTTCCATGTATCCTTCTGCAAGCGGTTAATTATTCTAATTAACTTTTTTGTTATTTATTCGATAATAAATATTTTAAACACCAGAGTGTTAGTGGATTTTTGTTCATGACGTATAATTACGTTACTTATGGAATGTGACGGAAGGTGAATAAATTATAGCTAGATTTAAAACCACATAAAACAAATTTCGCATTATAGTACTGATTTTATAATGTTAGTGTTATGTTTGAGAGCGCGGCGCAGGTGTCCAAGGCTTATTGTGATGTAATTACAACAGAAATTTAACTCCCCTCGTCCCGGTTTGGTTGCCTTTATCCGTGCGTTGTGTATTCATTAGCTGTGTACTAATGAATAAAATAATTAATTAGAAGGAGTAAGGGGGGTTAGTCCCAATGAATGGGTACATTTCGTACCACAAGGGGTGTCCGGGGGCCAATTATATTTCATTTCAACCCGGTACACTAAATCGCTTTGAATAAACCCCACACTCAAAACGTTTCTCTTCTGTTTTATGAAGTTAGTAAAGGATAACCGGTCGATCAACATTTTCTATGAGCTCCAACATATTTATTTCACACACAAACGTGCTCTTAAACACGCCATTCACGCATTCTTCGGCGCGAATAAAATTACGATGGATGTATTATGATATTACAACAGAGTGATTAATGTAATATATTACTGCTAAATTTTATTTGACGTGTGATTATACCAAATATAAATTTAATTTTTTTTTTTTTCAGCGGTTACTCTGAAAAGTTTACTCTAAAATGTTTGGCAACGAGTCTGATGATTCATTTATAAAATTAATTAACTATAATGTGGAACCAGTAATCGTAGATAAACCTATACAGATTAACCAAGAATTTATTATATCAATTGAGCCGCAACCGTTTTTGATACGAAAGGGTATAATATTTCTTAGTTATAGTTTTAATATTCTATGTTTTTCTCAAGTATCATCGACCCTATAATAAACATAGGAATAAATCTTTTTAACGGAGTCCATGTCATTAATATGCACAGCAGCTCATGAATCCTAAAAATTCTTCTTTACCCTTTTCAGAGTTTTTAATACGTAAGAATAAATATGAAAAAAAAAGTTATATTTTTCATGGAAGGAAATATTTTACAAAAATTGTTTAATATCATTTTAATGATTTAAATTAAAATTTATTTTATTTATTTGATTTATAATGATTATTTTTTGTAGGATCAATGAATTACTTATATTAGTGTATTTCGTAAATATTTCCACGACATACATTTTCATAATTGTTACAATACGAATGGCGATTAAAATGAAAACTTGGTTAAAAAAGTACATAAAAATAAATAAGTAAACAAAGTGCTGTGAAACATATATCAACAAATATTATTAAGTTGTGAAATTCTTTTGTTATCAAGCGGGTTTATTTTTATGTAAACGAAAATTTATGTAAAAAATTTGTCATTTTACGTCATAGGATAACATCAAGCTTCAAAAATATCAAAATTTTATTAAATCATACATAAAAAGTTTCAAACAAAAAATGAGTAGGTTACAATAATAATGTAGTAATAAAAATTATATGTATATATAAATATTGCAATCTAATGAAAAAATTTAAGTTTTGTTACAACACCATTTGAGATAACAACATTTGCGAAGGTAACTGTGAATGACATTTACGAACAACATTCAATCTTCTCTTACAATTAATAAAGAAGTCTTCTCTAATAATTAAGAGGATGATCAGCTCTCAACTGACCATATGCTGTTAACTTATCCCTCTATTTGAACACTGGAATCTTCTACCTATCGAAGATATATTCACCAACAACTTCGATAATACCTTCAACCTTGACGAATGGCGAGGAAGTTGGTGGTATTTATTTTTTCCCTGATTAGCCTCCGGGAATCATCGTCAGGTATTACTTCAGAGGATGAATGAGGATGATATGCATGAGGATAAATGAAGTGCAGTCTTGTACAGTCTAAGGTCGACCATTTCTGAGATGTGTGGTTAATTGAAACCCAACCACCAAAGAACATCGGTATCCATGATCTAGTATTCAAATCCGTATAAAAGTAACTGCCTTTACTAGGATTTGAACGTTGGAACTTTTGAATTCAAAATCAACTGATTTGCAAAGATACGTTCACTGTTAGACCAACCCGGTAGGTTGAGGTTGGAGATATTACCCACCTATTACCAACCTTAGTGTTCAAAGGATATCTTTTGTTATTCACGTGTCACCATAAACAGTGCAACTTCAGTCATTCAGCGTTCATTCAGATAATTTTATTTCATTATAACTAGAACGTATTTAACTAGTTGCCAATCAAAGACTAGCAGTTACTTAGAATATTTGCGGGAGGCAATTAACTGCCCGCGAAAAAATAATCGGTAACTCCCCGTTACCCGTGTAACTCGGAAATTGACCTGATTTGAGACCTACACACAGTACCTACACAGCCATCCCGAAACTGTATAATGCCATATTACAAGAGTAGTAACTCCTGTAATATGGCACTACAAAAATCTACTGATTTTTGTTGCATTAGTGACAAAGATGAAAAAAATATTTATAATTCGTGTAAGACTGCTGTCTTTATTTAGCGTTAATACTTCTTTTTCTATAATAGCTTCTTTTGAAGATTGAATTTATAATAAATAATAGCAATAATTTGAAGCGGTTTTATCATTACCATTTTGAATACTTAGTTTGAAAGACAATAGAAATTAACATACTAATTTTCCCAACTATTTGTGAATACGAGGTGCGACAATAAATTAATGAGACTGATGTGAAAAAAAATGTTGCTTACCGTTTTAGTCATGTTTAGTGTTGTCTTCTTCAAAGTAGTTCCCCTCTGATTGCACACACTTATTCCAGCGCTTCTGCCATTGATGGTAACATTTCCAAGACCCTCGTCACAGCTTTTTGGACATCATGTGTTGTTTGAAAATGGTGTCCCTTGACCGCCATTTTGACTCTTGGAAATAGAAAAAAGTCGCACTGAGCGATATCTGGTGAATAAGGGGGCTGTGGTAGTACTGAAATTTGTTTTGAGGTTAAAAATTGCTGTACTGACACAGCAGTATGGGATGGCGCATTATCGTGATGCAGAATCCAATTATCGGCGATGTTGGCACGGACACGAAGAACTCGTTTACGAAGTCTTTCTAAAATTTCTTTGTAGAAATATTGGTTAACTGTTTGTCCAGGAGGCACCCACTCTTTATGAACAATTCCCTTAGAATCAAAGAAGCACACAAGCATGCATTTCACTTTTGACTTTGACATGCGAGCTTTTTTTGGTCTGGGTGATCCCTTTGAGCACCGTTGCGAACTTTGGCGTTTTGTCTCTGGATCGTATTGAAAAAACCAACCTTCATCACCAGTTATAACACGGCTCAACAAATCTGGATCGATTTCCGTTTGCTCTAACAGATCGGCTGCCACGTTTTCCCGTGTTTCTCGCTGTTGTGTGAGATTTTTGGGAAAATTTTTGCACAAATCTTTCTCATACCAAGATCTTCAGTTAATATTAGGCGAACCGTTTCTCGATTGATGTTGAGTTCTTCTGCAATCATTTTCACGGATAATCTTCGATCAGATCGTACGATTTCACGCACCCTGGTCAAGTTGACATCTGTCCGTGAGGTTGATGGTCGTCCACTGAGGTCTTTATCTTCAACATTCGTTCTGCCTTCACTAAAAATTTTATGCCACCGAAAAACTTGAGCTCTTGACATAACCTCCTCTCCAAAAGCCTTCTGAAGCTTAGTTGTCGTCGCGATTTCACCCGATTTAACGCAAAAAGAAATGGCATACCGTTGTGCAATATTTTGCGGTTCCATTTCTGTAACGAGAGACTCAAACACGTGTTCACTTATTACAGCGCAACTCACGACTGAGCAGTTGTACCAATGTGCCGCTTGGACTAGAAGTAGCTTGTAGACCAAGGTCAAAGATAGCATGCCTACGCAAGCTGCAGGGTTGCCACATCTTGCAAAGAAAAATCAATTTGATTATTTTATTGTCGTACCTCGTATATGTTCTTGTATTGCAATCCTTAAAACTCTTAATTTAACTGTTCAAGTATTGTAAACTGACCCATTTAACAGATATATACGAGTATATACATATATATATATATATATATATATATATCTAAGTTTATTCTTGATATATATAAATATTAAAAGTAATAAAACTTAACAGACAAGAGTGCGCGCCAAATCTATTAAATTACAAATTTTAATATTTATTATTTTAATGAATTTTCGTCTAGAATGATGAATAAGCCCTTACTAATTCTAAATCAAATTTTAGATCATGAATTTTATTTTTTTAAATTTGAACATAACACAATCGTAGGCTTTATTGAGGCATATATTTTACAACGTTAAGGAAGTAGTTTCCTGCCCCCTCACTGGAGAATGAAGTATGACTTATATTTATTAAATTCAGGATAAATGTATATTATAAATTTATAAGTTAATCTCCATAAATTGAGTTTTATATCATTTCTTAATGTAAATTAGAAACAAATTTTTTAATGTTAAATTAATTTATTGTCTTATTTTTACTTTGGTGTTTTAAATGATAAAAAAATCAATAATATTTAAATTACAAAATACAAGAAAATAGTATTACCCAGTACCCTTATTTTTTTATTTGACAAAATTTTTTTTCAAATAAGGCTACAAAAACCATGTTTTTTTTACGGTGGAATCCACTGAATTCAAATGGTTTCTCCTATAAAATTCGACAGTTATTGTACATAAATTGAGGCTTAACACATGTAACGTTTAATATATTTCGTTTGAAGTCGGTGTTGGTAGTGAAATTTCTGGTTCGTCATCCTCTTCCTTGTTTTAAGTTTCAACATTTTATACTTTAAAAACAATGCATTAGCAGTAAGTTTAGAAGCAACAAAATTTATCATTGAGAATAATCAGGCGAATTAATTTATTTTCTTATTAAAATTCAAAACTTTATAGTATCAGTTATGATTCTAGATCAGTTACCCTCTGTTCCGCATTAGCTGTAATTATAGGAAATAGTTTTTTTTTCTGAATGAAATCAAATTATTCAAAGTTTATTTTTTAATGTATTTAATTCACGTAAAATTATTTGCTTAGTCAATTGTTAGTTTTCTTTTCATCTTTTACATATTTTACCAATAATTTCACGTCCTGTCTGAACATTTATTAAAAGTTTTGCTTCTGTTTAATTGTACTAAAACAGATAATTTTCACAATTAATACAGAGTAAAATAACTTTTAACTTCTCAAATTCTCTTTTTGTACTATACTTCACAAAAGTGGGATTCAATAACAGAATTATGATTACACCAATAATAGTAATACCGATATATATATATATATATATATATTTGTTTTGAAAGAGCGTGTATCAACAGTTATGGTCATTAGCCCGGTGGAAAGTGGCAGCGGTAAGAGAAGATAACATTTCTGACAAGGATTATTTAAAACCAATAATTAAATTTTTTTAATTAAGTAAAATAATTTAAGATTTTATATTTTCCATATTCATCCATTAAATGCTCTAAAATAAAAATTCACATATTCAACAGATTATTTGATAAGAATTTTATCTGAAAATTCAGTAATCTAATCCCATAAAGTGTGTAAGCCTATGAATCAAAAATGGAGATAACTTCTTTTAATTATCTTCTTTTTTTTTTTTTAATTTTAATCTAGATATGAAGGAATAATTGTAATTTTTACAAATTATATTCATACAATTAAATAAATTAAAAAAATAAAAATATACTTCTGTAGCTGTGATATTTATTAATGGGTGCATAATTTTTATTCTTGTAACTAAATTTTAGATAAATGCGAGAAAATTAAAAATATAATTTCTAAAAAAAAAACTTCATTCGAACTTTATTATAAAAAAATAATATTGGGTCAGCATCGTAAAATAATTAGTAATTTAAAAAAAAAAACTGAAATAAAATTAAATACAGTAAAAATATCTAAACAACGTCCGCTGGTTTTATGGTTTAGAGTAAAGTATTATTCAGTATTGAATTACTTGGTTAAATTATGGAGTTATAATGCTATTTTCCCAAAGGTAAGATACAAATTAAATAGATTTAAAGAATTATATCTGTAAGCGCAATAAGCCTTTAACCGCATTAAAACCGATGATTAATTTAGTTCAATTCCCAATTATTAATAATATTTTATAATTACCCTCCATGATCAATAATTTCTTTAATTCAACAACTAATATTTTACTAATAAATAAATGCATGCTTACTTAAATAGTGATTAATTTCAAAATTGCAGAGAATAAAAATATTTGTTACACTGTGTGAAATGAGATCACAATTCCTTAATAACAAAAGTTAAAAAAAAAAAAAATTATATAAAACTTACTTTTATTTAATTATTATCTTAAAAAATTAGTCATTAATTACTTTAAAAATGATGGCGGTAAATTAAATTAAATATTGCAAAGAAAAAAAAATAGTTTAGTTGTACTTGAAATACGTTAAAAATTATCATTAATGCAGTTAACAACTAAAACGTGTTACTAATTTAATACCTTATTAAAATTAACAAAATTTATATTTTCATAAAATTATTATGCAAGATAAACACAAAATTTAATTAAAAAACCTTTTTTTCAAACATACATAATTAAGTTCGATGTGATAAAGAAAGGAGTAAGTATAAAGTGACGTGAACTTTAATCTCTAATTTAAAAGTAATTATTGAGATAGTGATCGCAAAAATCTTTAATTCAAAGTATAGATTTTTTTAATTATTACACTCAACCTGTGTGAAGTTTTCAATTTTCCTTTTGTAATATAAATTGTACTGAAATTTGATTTTCGGCAGTGATAAATAATTTAAATTCCAAATTTGGATTGTTAAAAACATAATTTTAAGGAAATTAGCATTCTTCACTTAAATCAATAAACATAAAATCAATTTCTACAATAATAATAATAATATCTGAGTTGTTTACCATAGCAACGTATGTTAACAGTGACTATTTCTGTTTTTGATCTTTATACGTTGTTGTGTTGGGTGTTATTTATTATTTACTTATATTTATAATAGATTATATTATACTTATATATATATATATATATATATATATATACATTTTCTGGCGTTTTACGGCAACTTTAGTTGGTATATATTTGCATAGTTTGTTTACAACAACTGTTTGATATTTCTTTATTGTTGGCGTTGGTGGATTATCCTATTCGTTTCTTCTGATGTCCGATTTTGAGGATCCGAAAAGTGAAGAGGACTGCCGTCCGGTTTCGAGGGGAGCGGGAAGGCCGTTGCGGGGTTGTAGATCTCGCAAATGTTCGTCTGGTGACTGTGAGTCTGGTCTCTCAGTGTCAGGCACTGGTTTACCTTCTAGGAAGGGTCATCGCTCGAGCCTGTTGAAGGTGGTATCGGAGGACACCAGTCGGAAGATGCGTTGTAAGCGGAAGGAATATAGGGTTACTCAGTTGGAAACCCGCCGGATTGCTGTAGCAGAGTAGGCTGGTTCAGATTCTTCTTCGGGGATGACAGTCCCGATCTCACGAACCGTTGTGTAGTTGAAATGGAAGAGTGTTTTGTAGTGGGAGGAAAATCTAGCCTTAAGCCACAGAAATCGCTGTCTCCACCGGCAACGTCCTCGCCTGCCATCAAGCGAAGGTCGTGTCCAGATGATGGTAGTTCTATGACTTTGACTGCTGAGTCCGGTGGTGATTCTGGTCCTGATCTCCAGAACCGTGGTGTCCAGGAGGTGTGCCCGGAGCTGCTAATCACGGGATTTGCAACTGTCCTGGAAAATCTATGTTCCCGAGCTGAGCTGTTGGATTCTCTTGTCAAACCGTGTTCTGAACTTAAGCATGATGTTAAGTCGACGCCTGCGGCCCTGGTTGGCTTGGTGCAGCGGGTTAGGCTGATTATTTCAACTGGTTGGCTGAATGAACTATCAAAGACAGAAGCGACCGCACAGGCAGAGGGGTCTGAGAATCAGAGGCTATGTAGCAGTTGTAGAGCGAGAATAAGGCCAAGGTCTGATAAGGCCACCCGGACACTCAAAAGAATAGGATCTGACGATATCATCAGGAAACTGGAGGAGGGCGTTGATGACGACGAGGTTCCTCTACTTGTTGCTCAACACTGGGGCGAGGAAGTTTTCAAGATGGTAAAAATGGTTGATACATCATTCACAGACAAGGAAGGACGAGACGTTGTATTAATACATGATTTGCGACCAATTTCAGCTAAGCGGACGAGTAGGGCTTATCCGATGGCGCCAAGTGTCAGAAGATTGGAGGACAAGTCGGAAATTAAGAGTGGACTATTATTGGTTGACAGTCGAGGGGCCAGAGATGTATTCGGTGGTGAGGAATACCGTAGTGAACTGAGAGGATGTAGATGACTGCTTCAGGAGCATCAGGAAACTAAGAGATAGGGCAGTGGAGGCTCCTTTTGTGTCCCTGTCCGGTAGAACTGGAGCCGTCTTGAAACGATTGCTGGAGTGCGATGGTAGACAGGCTGGTAGGGATGGATGTTATACATCGATGTGTCTGCTGGAGAACGGAAGGCTTCTCGACAGGGTGAGCCGTCACGTACAATGTCGATCAGAGCTGAGGGGCGGAGCTTCGGTGAACTGTTCAAATGTGAAAAGGACGGAGTGGACAACAGTGTGGCTGAAGTGCTGTCGGTTAGGAAAGGGAACGCCGATGAAGTACAAATACGTGTCAAGGCGAAACAAGCGGGTCTGATAGAACAGTCCATCAGGCAACATGTTAATGGGGTTGCGGTCAGAGAGGTAGGTCGACGAGCTCGCCCTGCATACTATTATATAAAAGATTTGGATCATGACGCGACAGCTGCTGAGGTGGTCAAGTCGGTGGCGGCATATGCTGGCTGCATGGAGGCTGATTTGAGAGTTACATCCTTGCTGCCAGCTTACGGAGGATCGCAGAATGCCACGATAATAGTGCCTGAATTTGTGGCGCGTAGGTTATCCGATGTTCAGAGGATACAGATAGGCTGGATTAATTGCAGAGTGTGCCGGAGGGAGGAAACATTGAGGTGTTTCAGGTGTGGAGAGAATGGCCATATGGCTGTGAAGTGCGGAGGGCCAGACCGGTCTAGACTATGTTTTAGATGTAATGGAGAGGGCCATAAGAGTAGTGGTTGTCGGGAGCAGCCAGTTAACACAGAGGTCAAAGGGAAACCACGTGTTGGAGGGGAAGGTGAGAGCTGCAATGGTGGGAAATTCGCATGTTAATGCGAGTTTTTCAATTTAATGCGAACAGGAGTAGCAGGGCTATGGATGCCTGCTGGATAATATCTATCCGCCGGGGTTGTGAGATTATATTACTGAGTGAGCCGGATCGAAGAACAATCGACGATGACAGATGAGTGGTGTCGGCTGATTCTGGTGCGGCTATAATGGTCTCCTGTGGTACAGCAGCAGTAAATAATAAGGGCGCAGGACCCGGGTATGTATAGGTGGAACTGGCAAGGGTGGTGATGTTTAGTGTATATTTGTCGCCTAATTCTGACTTTTTAGTTTAAGCGAGAATGGTTGAAGATTTGGTGGAGGAAATTGCCAGATGGAGGTCGAAAATCGTCGTGGTGGGCGGAGATTTTAATGTTAAGGTTCGGAGTTGGGAATCAGCCATCGATGATCGAACAGGCAGACTTCTTGAGGACGGTATGGCTTCAGTGGACCTTCAGTGCGTCAATCAAAGGGGCGAAATAACGTTGGAGAGAGAAGGAGTCGGGATTTCTGATCTGACATTTGTGAACATCCAGGCTGGCAGAGGTTGTAGGGAAGTGTTGGGGGAGGAGACCCTCAGTGACCACAGGCTAATAACTTTTGAAATTGGCGATATTATCCAGGAAGAACGGGCAGGCACCAGGAGCGTGAGGTTTCATTTAGGCAGTGTCGCGCAGTTCAGGACGGCTATAGCTTTTGAACTTGGCTGTAGCGAAGACACGGATTTGAATGAGCTTACTGACACAGTTTTCAGTGTGGAAGTGGAAACGGGTGTAATTAAGGAAGTGACTGCAGGGCGTGCAGGGGTATATTGGTGGACTCCCGAACTCGCCGAATTGAGAAGAAGATGTGTAGGTGAAGATGTGAGTAGGCGCTGCCTCAAGCAATCGCAGAGGCGGGTTGAGAAGATCGAAGAGGAGCTCGGAAGGTTACGGCTTGCTAGACGGAACTTTCGTGGAGCAATTTCTGTGTCCAAAAAATGCAAGTGGCAGCAACTGTGTGATGCTGTGGAAATTGATTCGCGGGGTGATGCCTATCGTTTCGTCACAGAAATGTTTGGAAGACGGCTGCCACTCCTCACCGATGATGAGCTGAGGAATGGCGTTGATAAACTTTTTCCGAAGGGAGTGGACTTTCAAAGGGAGGAAATTGTGGTGGAATCAATGGTTCCATTCTCGCTGCAAGACCTGAGTGAGGCGACTAAGTTGATTAAAGGCGATTTCCGGTATACTTGCGAAGGGTGCTGCACAAATATTTTAAGGACAGATTCGCGGTGAGCAGGATGGAAGGTGGTGAAACGAAATTTCCGTAGGAGAGGGGTGTCCCTCAGGGTTCGGTGTTGGAACCGGCCTTGTGGAGCATTGCTTTCGATAATGTTCTAAGGCAGCACTTTTTGGTGGGCGTCACCCCGGTGACGTTTGCTGATACTTTAGCACTTGTGATTGTGCGCAAACCGGAAGAAGAACTAATGGGGGCCGGTGAAGAAGCGGATGACGTGGTTAAGACGTGGTTAATAGCTCATGGTCTACGGCTTGCTGAAGACAAAGTGAAAGTGGTTGTTATAGCTGGAAGACGCAGACTGCATCCATTACGTTTTAGAGTGGGATACAGGATAGTCCATCCCAGTCCAGCCGCGAAGTATTTAGGCGTGTGGTTGGACAAGAACCGATCCTTTACTATACATGTTGAGGAGGCGCCGAGAAAGGGCGAAAATGTGGTGAAGGTGCTGAGCAACATGATGAGAAATAAGGGCGGTCTTCAGAATTGGTAAGAGGAAACTGTTGGCCAGTGTGTACTCTTCTGTGGTGTTATATGGAGTTCCTGTACGGCTGGGAGCGTTGTCGAGGGCAAGGAACGTGAGGCATTTGGTTACGCAACAACGTAGGCTGAGCATACATGTCATCGCAGGGTATCGAACGATCAGCGCCGAGGCGGCTTCGGTTATAGCTGGAGTACCGCCCATAGACTTACAAGCGCAAATGAGAGCTGCAATAGTGAATGGATGGGACAGAAAGAAGGCAATTGACGGTCTGTGCATGGTTTGGCGTGACAGATGGCGAGATTCGGACAAAGGAAGGTGGACGTATGGGCTAATACGAGACGTCAGGAACTGGGTGGAGCGAAAGCACGGTAATACAGGCTACGAATTCACCCAGTTCCTGTCTGGACATGGATGTTTTCGAAACTACCTGTACAGGATGGGCAGATGCCATACAAGTCGCTGTCACAATTGCGGCGGACTGGATACAGCAGAGCATGTAGTATTTTTTTGCCCTAGATGGCGTTACTTCCGCGTAGTGCTCGAGGGTCAGGGTGTGGAGGGAGCCAACAATATAATCGAGGTAATGCTCAGCAATGGCAACAAGTGGGACTGTGTCTCGGCTACGATCGCATCAATCATACGAGAGAAGGCCAATGAAGAGAGGCGACGACAGGCTGAGTTGATGCGAATGTATGGAGGCTTGGAGTTCGATGACGGGTGATCAAGTGAGGCCAGCTTCTGGTGGTCGGCGGTGGGGGCTCCTCGGAGTCGGCGCTCGTCGATCGCCCCCTGGGGACGCCTTCCGGTCACACGGATTCGGATAGTGGAATGCCTGGGTGATCATGCAGGGGCTGTACATACCATATGGCTTAGATCCGGCCCCTGCATGGTAGAAGGGGAGGTTTTTTAGCGGGTGAGAGCCCGCAATGCCGTCAGTGCGGGCCTGAAGGCGGCTGGCCGAGCTTTTTCCTCCGCTACGGAAAAAAAAAAAAAATAATAACAATGATAATAATTTATTTGGTACAAAGAACCCCTCTTAAGCCTTGGTATATTGTATATTGAACACAAAATATGTAGACATAATGTCAACATATTCACGCAATAACAAGTTAACATATACTCAAATAACAATAAACGTAATTAATGCGATTAGTACATGTAAACTATTTCTATAAATTTCATGTGTCGTTGCTTGTTCAATTTTACATGAAATTTCATTGTTAAATTTCGATGCAAGTCTTCAAGTATCATCTTCCCAAACTCATTAGATCTTGAACCAAATTTATCGACGCCATTACCTTTGCTCAAGACGTTCAAAATTCGAACACGTCTATCTAGTGGATTCAACGGACCAGTGTCTTCGTGAACAAGCTAACCTTTTCTCCTCACATTCACATTTGGGACCCGAATTCCTAATTTCGATATATCAATATCAATTTCTCCATGAAGAACCTTATATACAAACATCATAACAAGAATTGCTGTTCTCTTTTCCAGGTTTAAGATGTACAAACCCTGACAATCATTCTCGTATGACAGACCTCCATTGTACAAACCTCGACAGCACAAAGCAGATTCCTGGACTACCTTCTACCTTATCACTAGTATATCCCCGAATGAAATTCCATATCGTTAAACAATACTCGAGTTTGGGTCTAAAAATAGCTTTATACAGCTTTTGTATTGTATCCGCAGTACGAAATCTTCTTCCGACCTATAGAATTAACCACAGATTCCTACTGGCCCTTGAAACAATACAATCAACGTGACCTTTAAACAACAGTTTTGAATAAAAAAGCACTCCCAGGTCATGTATTTTGGTCCTCTCCTGACAATATAACCAGCTATATTACAGCCATAATGTACAGTCGTTGTCTTTCTTGAAAATGTTACTACGACCATTTTATCGAGTATCGAAGTTCAATGGTATATCAAAGTTCTATTGAGAATTGACCATTCATTTGCATTGCCGTATATCTTAATGTCATCGGCAATCAATATATTCGTCTTAATATTGCTGGTTATATGGTTAATAAACAGTATAAAAAACAACGGCCCCAAATTCGATCTCTGAGGGACTCCAGAGGTAACATCATATTCATCTGATAATTCCCCAGCCACCTTAACTTCGAAATTTTTCCTATTGAAATAAAATCTTACCCACTTTAACACCCCTCCAGCAATACCAATTACAGAAATTTTCTGTGTGGAAGTGAATCGAATTAATTAAGAAAATCAAAGTAAACTGTAACCACAGCGTATTAAGTAAAATAAAACCTATTGTACAGTATCATACAAAATTCCTTTTCCATTTTCTTAGTTTTACATCACATACAAAATCTCTTCTAAATGTATTACACGTATTTTATAATAATAATAATAATATTTTATTATTGCCCTGAGGTAGATATTCCCCACGTCCGGAACACAACATCTACGTTCCACGTCCAGGTCGGAAACAGCTGTACTCAAGTACATTACATATAGTTTGCTAACGGGGTTCCGAGTTTTCTTTCTCGGATATGATTTTTTCGGCCGATTTACATCTATAGGCCGAATTACAGGACTGGACTTTGCGGCCACCTGCAGATACGAAATTCTTAACGATTACGGAAATGGATTAATACCGCCTTTAGAGCTGGCGATGTGGCGGCCACGGTCAAAGTTATTTGCAGGTGTAACGGAGACCTTTCGTCGTCCACATGCCCCCCGCGATGGCAAGCATGTAGTTAAGGTGCCCATGTTCGGAGCATGGGAGCCCTTGAAAGCTTCGGTGTGTAGGGGCCTGGAGTCAGTGCAGAGAATGCGCATCCGCTCTCTGCCAGGACATATGCCGGTTCCACCGGAGTACGGAATGGACCTCCAGGGTTGGTAGCCCAGGAGTGGGGGTGTACCCCGGCGGCTAGCCTTACTACAGAAGGGATTATTTGTTCATGGAAACTGAACAATTAAACGTAGCAGAGGGTACACGCAAACACCCTCGTTTAGAACCGGCCGTTTCGCCGGAGGCAAAACGCCGAAAGAGTGCAGAAACCAGAAGGATTGAGATTGAGGCTAGAAAAAGCTTGCAGAAAGCTTTTTTCAAGAGCAGCATTCCAAAACCTAAGTATTTGGTTATCAAGAAGGACGAAGGTAATTTCTCGAAGGTGAGTCCTTTCCTCATCGCTCGCGAGAAATAAACAAATGTGCTGGAGGCCCTGTTAAAGAAATAAGAAAAACTTTCACGGGATTTCATGTAGAGACTGTTAATAATATACAGTCTCAGAAGATTCTAGGACTGAAGAAAATTGGAGAACTAGCTGTACGTGTTGATCCCCGCGGCACGCTCAACACCTCAAGTGGTGTTGTGGTCTGTCGGGATCTTTTAAATTGTTCGGAGCAAGAGATAGTAGAGGAACTGGCAGCACAAGGAGTAATAGAGTGCCGTCGATTGAACATGAGAAGGAACGGTGAGGTTTTACTCTCAGCTTCTCATGTCCTCAATTTCAACCGGCCTACTTTGCCGGAAAAGATAAGAGCAGGGATTCACCGTTTGGATGTGCGGGCATTTGTCCCACAGCCAATGAAGTGCTTCAAGTGCCAACGCTTTGGCCACACCGCTCTTGATGCGAAAGACCGCAAATATGCGTGTGCGGTGAAGAGGTGCATGAGGGAGAGCCGTGTAAAGAGCCTCCTACATGCATCAATTGCAAAGGAGCGCATTCTTGTAGATCAAGGAATTGTCCTGTCTACAAAGATGAAGTAGCTGTGCAGGAAGTAAAAACCCTGCAAATGGTCAGCTACTTCGATGCAAAGAAGATAGTTAACCCCCGTAAGCCTAGAGCAACAACAACTTACGCTCAGGCTGCGGCTGCCGCTCCTATCCCTGCCCAGTTGCTGTCGATGAGGGTCAACTCATAAGTAAACTTGCTCCGACCTTGGCTAATATGATTGAAAGAATTATAGACAATAAAATGAAACCTTTCAATAGTAAAGAGCCTATAAAGCCAAAAATATTAGTACAGCCTCCTCCCGAAGATTAACACCGAAAGCTGCTCTTGCTCTGAAGAAAACTGACGCCAAAGCAGAATGCCAAGTCCTTCTCAGTGAGATTCTTGATGAAAAGAAAAAGGTGACACCTACAGAGACTGTTATGGAGGCTCCCAAGCCTCCTGTAACTGAAGTGGCCTCTAAGCCTCAGAGACCACAAAAAATTTCACAGGGGTGGACGAGTGTCCCCCCCCCCTAAGGTGGTGATCGGTGCTACCCCCTTGTCGGGGGGCGGCCCGGTTGCCGCCTCTCAATCGGCGCCTAAAACCGGCGCCGATCCATGTCCGTCGTCGTCGGCGGCTTCGGTGGTCTCCGATTCGGAGGCCGGAAGCTACACCGGCGATGGCGTTCTCCGCGAACCTGCTGCCGTTCGCAATATGGAGAAGAAGCGAAAAAAAAGATGGCCGAAAGGAAAACCCAGACAATAATTTAATTAAAAAAATAGTGAGTCGATAGTACAGTGGAACATCAATGGATGATTTTCAAACATCCATGAGCTCCAACGCTTGGTACATTATGTAGACCCGATTTGTATATGTCTGCAAGAAACGCATTTCCGCCGAAATGAAAATTTTAAATTAAAGAATTCGATATATTTCGGCGAGACCAACCGTCAAGTGTAAGAGTTAGAGGTGGAGTAGCTATATTAACATCGACTAGAGCTACCACCGAAGCGGTTATTCTAAACACAAACCTACAAGCGGTCGCCGTTAGAATGAAGCGTCCGCTTCAGATCACTGTTTGCAGCATATACTTACCGAATTTGTGGGAGTAATGATTTGGCTCCCATAACTAGCCTTCAAGATGAAGATGAAATAAAAGACACTCCATATGAAATTGCAGAGCTGTTATCCAATCACTTCGAAAAGGCCACTAGAACGGCCAACTACGAAGATGATTTTCGTACTAAAAAAGAACAACTTGAAGGTCTACTAAACTTCAGAACTGAGTATAATTACTCATATAATGTACCTTTTAAAATGGAAGAATTCGCAAAAGCGTTGGAAAAATCAGGTAACACAGCTGCTGGTCCGGATGAAATCCACTATAATATGATCAGGCAGCTGAATACCACTGCAAAACGTAGATTATTAGAACTTTATAATAAAATATGGCGGGATGGAATGTACCCGCAGCAGTGGAAAAAAGCTCATGTTGTTCCAGTACCAAAGAAAAATAAAAATTTAACGGACCCCAATAGCTATCGTCCTATTTCTTTGACGTGTGCTATGGGAAAAATACTGGAAAAAATGATTAATAATCGACTCGTCTGGGTTTTGGAAAAAGGAAACCTGATATCACCGTATCAAGCAGGTTTTCGGCAATACCACTCTACCACTGATCAAATGATCAGCTTAGAGAACGTTATATATAACAGCTTCATTAAAAGGAAACATTGTGTCGGAGTCTTCTTTGATCTTCAGAAGGCTTTCGATATGACCTGGCGTCATGGTATAATGCTCCAGATACATGAATGGGGAATTCGTGGCAATCTGCCTATACTGCTCAGCAACTATATGAATGACCGTACTTTCCAAGTACGAGTCAGTAGCGAATATTCAACTGTAAGAAATTTGGAAAATGGCATACCACAAGGTTCGCCGTTGAGCGGTACCTTGTTTACCATTGCCATTAATAAATTGATATTAGCCATTCCAGCAGAAATCAGCAAACGCGTCTATGTTGATGATCTGGCAATTGTGTATGCCAGCAACAAGACTGCTATGGTGAGGTACAAATTGCAACGAGTGATCAATGCTCTAAATGAAGTTGCAAAGAATAACGGATTCCAATTCTCACCAGAAAAAACGTGCTGTGTACACTTTTGTAGGAAGAGAATTCCCCATAAAAGTCCTGCGTTGACAATTGATGATAATCAAATACAATATAAAGACAGCGTAAGATATTTAGGATTCGTATTGGATAAATCCCTTACATGGGGATTACATATACAGGACTTGAGTGATAGATGCAAAAGAGCCCTAAACATTATAAAATGTTTATCGAACTTAAATTGGGGCTCAGACAAAGAGACATTATTGAGATTGTATAAAGCATTGGTTCAATCTAAACAAGACTACGGATGTATCGTATTTTCATCCGCTAGAAAGTCGCACTTAAGAAAGTAAGACGTAGTTCATAATAGCGGAATAAGATATGCAACAGGCGCTTTCCGCACAAGTCCGGCGGCTAGTCTGATGTCTGAAGCCGGAATAATGCCACTACATTATAGAAGAGAGATCCTCATTTTAAGATACGCAGCAAATATATGGGCTTTCCCTGCTCATATAAATAATAAATTGTTTACGAATCATCCCATGGCTGCATTATACGAACGTCGTGCTACCTATTGCAGACCAGCCGGAATAAGGTACCACGAATTCAGAAATAAATATGAAATTGCTATTTCAGATACATTGGCAATTTCTACTAGAGAAATACCGCCATGGCTCTTGCCAGCGGTTAATACAAGTTTGGATCTCTATCAAGGAGAAATAAAAAAGAAACCAGCAGTGATCATCCAGCAGGAATTTTTGGCAACCGTCAGTAGTTACGAAGAACATATTAGAATTTATACTGACGGTTCTAAAACCGAACATGCTCGATATATATAAATGAAGAAGCCCACTTTTGGAGACTGCCAGATGTGGCCAGTGTCTACACGGCAGAACTCACTGCAATTCAGCAAGCTCTTCGCTACACTGAACACTATTGCGAAGAGAAAGTGCTAATATGTTCCGATTCATGAAGTGAACCCGTCGCAATTTGGAACAAGAACATTAAGGATGTCCTAATTGCAAAAATCCTGTCCATTTTATACGTTCTAAAACAACGAGGACAGCGATGCGTATTTGTTTGACTCTGGGGAATGCTGGTATTACAGGTAATGAAATCGCAGACGAAGCTGCCAGAAAGGCAACAGTCTGCGATGAATTGGATGCATTTCCTGTAAGAGTGGCAGATGTTAAAAACCGTCTAACAAACATAGTAAGAAATAAGTGGAACGCTGAATGGAGGAGTTTAAATACAAAATTAAACTCAGTAAAAACTTCTCCTTATAATTGGAAAAGCGACTTTAAGTTGACTCGCCGTGAACAAGTAGCGGTGACCAGACTTAGAATCCGTCGCACGCGATTAATAAATTTATATATGTTAACCGGCGAAGTGAGACCAATGTGCGGTGTTTGTAATAAAACACTGACAATCAAGCATCTAATAGAAGAGTGTACTGTATATGAGAACCTCAGAAAGAGGTTCCGTCTTACAAATAATATTAGAGCTGATCTGAATAATGGAAATGAAGAAAATATAGTTGCATTTTTACACGCCAGTGGACTTCTTAAAAGTCTATAAAATGAATTTTTAAAGTTGTGACAAAAGAATCTCTAAGCGGTAGTTTTATATATACATATAAGGGAGTCTCGAAGCGTGGCACGTATAGCGACGGGAGGTAGCCCTCTTGCCTAGGCCATTTTGGCTCACCTGCATTCAAGAGCAGTTAGTCAGGGTGTGTCCGATGATGGCATGGGGGACCCTCAAGAGTGGATTGAGGGCGCGAGGCTATGGGTGTACGCCGTGCATGCCTATAGCCTGATTATAAGAAGGGTTCAACTGCCACGGCACCCTGGCGCGACTGATATACTGCTCAACGGCGGTTCTGGTCGCCCCGAGGGTGCTTAAACAAACTATAAATGAGACTCGTAGAAGAAAGAAAGATATGGTATTGATAAGTTTAATTTTAATTTTAATTTCATGGTCTTTTGAGAACCTATCTCAAATTTTAATATTGGGGCCCTTTACACCTTATAAGTGTTTGTGATTGTCCTTGTTTTTATCTCTTAAATGTTTTGTGTAGTTTGTGCTTTTAAATAAAATGTAAGGGCCCTTTACACCCTTACATATGACGATCCAGATGGTGATAGTAGTTTCTTTTACTGATTTTGTCGAGGGCTAATGACCTTAGCAGTCGATGCCTATAAAAAAATAAAAAAAATAAAAAAAAATAAAATAATAATTATTTATTTATTTTATTTTTTGTGCAACAGAACAGCTTGACAAAGCCTTCATATGTTGCTCAGTATTACATAAACTTATATACAATAGTTACAATATCTTTAAAACAGTTATAAGTAACAATTCACATATAAATTGAAAATAAAATATTTAATACATAAATATCGGAATAATAATAATAAGAATAATAATTTACAACAATGGAAATAATAATTAAAGTTTAAGTCACTATTTACAAAAAGTTTACAAAATACACTAATTTCGTTCAAGAAACGAACTTGCGGCAAGAAAATCAGACCATCGCCTTTACCATCTTATAAAGCAATAGCAAATTTACATATATATGTTGATAAATGCAAGTTATTAGTCTGTGCATAATTATAAAATAATATTAATAAAATGGTTCATAACAATTTTTATAATAATAACTGATATCTATCACATTATTCAGTAATAATAACTACAATTACAAACAATAACAATTTAGTATTTTACAATTAAAAAACACAATTCAGAATTTATAATATACATAATTTTATAATAATATATTTTAAAACGGTAAGAATTACAAAGTAATACAAAAGAATAAAATCAGAGTATTAATTAATTGTGATTATTATTAAGCAGTAAATAATTTCTATATGCAGAAATTCATTCTGAATAAAACTATTTTAACTAGTATAAAGTTAAAATATAATTACACAAACACACACACACAGACATATATATATGTGTATATACACTATCCAGCATAACCTAGTCAGTGTTACTATAGCTCTAACTATAGCTCGATGTATGTCATCAATAGATGGACGAGAAAAAAGATCTAATAGATCAGCGAAACTATTTGCCAGACCAAAGCATCTTAATACTGGAGAACACTCAGAAACTCTTCTAATGAAGTAGGGCCTAAAGCTCCTGATGTTCCGAAATGGCACCCGTAGTTGTAATTCATGACATTCTGGCAAAGTACCATGGAGGAGATCTGCAGCAAACTTCAAATCGAAAGCAGTTCGCCGATCTTCCAGTTTCTCTAGCTTCAAATCTCCGCATTGAGTAGGGTAGGAAGTAGTATCAAATTGACCAGGAAACCTGCATCTCAACGCCCAAAGCAGTTGGGATATAATTATATTTATTATTATTTTTGTAATAATAGCTGCTTACAGCCTGTTTGAAATAGTCAGATGAAAAAAATGATAATTTTTATAAATCTATTTATTATAAATATAAAATATTTGTCATAAATTTACAAAATTTTGAGTAAAGCAATAAATCTAAAAAAATGCAATTATAATTTTATAGAAAACAAAATCATATTGCGTTCGTTAATAAGTTTTAGGTTATCACGAGAATTTTTTAAAGCTTTCATGTAAAGATTTATAGGTGTGAAATTTTAATGAGAATACATTTTTTTTTATGAAAACGTGTTATATTATTTAACTCTTTATTCCAGTTATAATGTTCAATTTGAGTTAAACCGATTAAAATGTAAATTAATGTAAATTATTCACCCATTATTAAAATCATACAAAATCCCTTTTCCATTTCCCATGTTTTTCATCAGATCCAAAATTTCTTCTAAACATATTACACGTATTTTATTTAGTAGTTTGTGTATGTTTTTTCTAACTAAATAATTGTTCGTAATTAAATATCTTATCTGCTAAAAAGTTATAATTAAAATAGATTTTAGGAATCTAATAGATATATGGGTTCAAGATACCCAAATCTGAGTTCTTTAGTTTTGATCTAATTTAAAAAAAACCTCTGATATCTGTAAAATTAACCATGGTGATATATCAGTTTATTGATTCACAGTACCTAACTGTGTCTTAGTCAAAGTAGTAAAAATTTTAAGCACATGAGGTATACATATAGTAGCAAGAGTCTGAGAATTTACTCTAAGATTTATGATATTCATTACAAAGTTAATCAATTTGTGTTGAACCGAGTGAAAGTGTTGTTACATATTGGTCTGAACATTTTCGATACAAGAGTGATTCTGATATTCATCAGTATTTTTGGCCCAGATAAGATAATACGAAATCATATTTCACTGTACTTTACTTTGAAAACCTACATGAGATATTTATTACTCCTTTGAATTGCTGGTCATTTTCAGAGCTGACTAGTCACTTATGCAAGGTCAACCATAATCATTACGGTTTGGCTTAAAGTTATCTTCTGAAATAATAAAACATGAGTTTGGAGAATCTATTTAGAAT
Organism: Lycorma delicatula; assembly: GCF_047948215.1. Classification (NCBI taxonomy): domain Eukaryota; kingdom Metazoa; phylum Arthropoda; class Insecta; order Hemiptera; family Fulgoridae; genus Lycorma; species Lycorma delicatula. The sequence continues at coordinate 38,029,948 of NC_134455.1, forward strand.
GTTAATTTCAGTTTTGGAATAGTTTTCAGAATCTTATAAAATCTATATTAAACGTACTACATTTTCAGCAAAACATTTTAAGTATTTTGGTTATGAAAATTGATTGTAAAGAAATCATTATTTGCTTTACCAAGTTTTACTGTGTTTCAAATAATTTTAATTCATTCAGTTCAGTTTCCTATCAAAAAATTAATAATATTAAAAGGTTGGGATGTGTTTTATTAGATACTATTAAAAATAAGTTAAATTAGATGGTTTGAATGTGTATATTAGGCTGACATTTTGGAACTGTTAAAATTTCTTTTTTTTTGTGTATGTTTTACAGAAGCTCAGTAATTCTGAGTTAATTAAACGTATGCAAAGGTGTTAGTTACTTTAGATGAGTATTAATGATTTACTATAAATTCCTAGTTATTATTTTTTTCTCAGTCGATAATTGTAAATCAAAATATTGCGTATAATTTTTTTTCAATAGGAATGCGTCCATGATGATTATCACAACAATAATTTTTTTTTTTTTGTCTTCAGTCCTTTGACTGGTTTGATGCAGCTCTCCAAGATTCCCTATCTAGTGCTAGTCGTTTCATTTCAGTATACCCTCTACATCCTACATCCCTAACAATTTGTTTTACATATTCCAAACGTGGCCTGCCTACACAATTTTTCCCTTCTACCTGTCCTTCCAAAATTAAAGCGACTATTCCAGGATGCCTTAGTATGTGGCCTATAAGTCTGTCTCTTCTTTTAACTTTATTTTTCAAAATGCTTCTTTCTTCATCTATTTGCCGCAATACCTCCTCATTTGTCACTTTAACCACCCATCTGATTTTTAACATTCTCCTATAGCACCACATTTCAAAAGCTTCTAACCTTTTCTTCTCAGATACTCCGATTGTCCAAGTTTCACTTCCATATAAAGCGGCACTCCAAACATACACTTTCAAAAATCTTTTCCTGACGTTTAAATTAATTTTTGATGTAAACAACTTATATTTCTTACTGAAGACTCGTTTAGCTTGTGCTATTCGGCATTTTATATCGCTCCTGCTTCGTCCATCTTTAGTAATTCTACTTCCCAAATAACAAAATTCTTCTACCTCCATAATCTTTTCTCCTCCTATTTTCACATTCAGCGGTCCATCTTTGTTATTTCTACTACATTTCATTACTTTTGTTTTGTTCTTGTTTATTTTCATGCGATAGTTCTTGCGTAGGACTTCATCTATGCCGTTCATTGTTTCTTCTAAATCCTTTTTATCAACAATAATAATCCTTTTAACAACAATAATAATTTAACATAAAATACAATTTTTTAATTATAAACGAATTATTTAGTTATCTATTGCACGGTTAATATTAACGTTTGAAATATAGACTAATTTGAGTTACCTCACAACATGATTCTTTTAATCACATGATGCTGAATCTGATGTAGTATGGAATACAAATCAGTACATACTTAATCATGGAACCCCATTAAAATACTTTCCTCAGGGCTAACCTCTATGTCTTTTCGTAAAGCTTTTATCACATTATTTATTACTTCATCGTCAAAAACAAATACTGCTTTAAAAATTATACTTGTGTCTCACGGGTAGAAATAATTTGCTCGATGCTTAAAATGAAAAATAAAGAAAGCATTTATAAAACGTGGTCAATAAATATTGGATCACGATCAGGGATTGAGACAAATCTAAATAAATCGGAAATGTTGGTTAAATATTACCATAAGCTGTTAAAATACTATGTTCTTAGGGCCTCAGTTTATACTACAGGCACCTGAAATAAAAACTTCTTTTTAATATCAATTTTGTAATCAAAATAAAGATTAACAAGTTTAAAAAGTTTACGGAAGTTTGTTTGTTAATTTTCAGAAAATTTATAAATAAACAATTGGATAAATTTGTAACCTGCAATAGAGAAGAAATTCTCTTTCAAACGAAGAATGCGTAACAAGTAGGTAATTATTCTCTTAGAACCAAACAGTCATATATTAAAATTTAGTTAAGAGAAATTATTTGATAGACATATATTTTAAAGGATGGTACTTGGTAAAATAAATATATCTATTTACCGGCGTCTGAACATTTTTTAGAAAATTATTTTTTCCCAGTATTAATACCGAATTACATTCAATGTACTCGTAATAACAATTATTTTTTGTAATCAGTTATGGTAATGTGAACGATATTAGTTAAGGACGGTTTTTAACTGTTGCAAGAGTGTGTTTCGTAAGATACGTTTAATAACATGATGGATTGGGAGTTCCATTTTCTGACTGGAAACTCATTACGCTTAAGCTTCTCTAAAGATCTCTAAGTTCTCATTTGATTGCACCATCGATTAAGAATATTCATTAGAACTCGGATCGTATTTTGCATTAGATCATCCTTAAACGTTTACATATCTAAGTCGATGACAATGTAGTTGTTTAGGATAAGAAGTATATAAATTTAAAACGGGTTATTAATACAAATTTCTTAAATAAAATTTAATAGTCTAGTACTACCCATTCAAAGCTTAAATAGACAAAATTAATTTACTGCTTTTTAAAAGTAGAAAATAATAGTGAGAAGTATGTATGCTATTCGCATATCTTCTAAGCTTTAGTGACTTTTAAACTTACTAAATTTAACCAACTTATAATTTATTGGAGATATTCATGCTGTAGCTTTCACAATTAACTTAAGTGGGGATACTACGAGAGGATCTATTTTCAAAAGCGGCTTTCCATTTGATGTTCTTATTGAGCTCATTGTCCCACACTTGGATTATAATGGGATTAAAAAAAGGCCTAGTAGTAACAACTGCTAGTTTCTTTGTTTTTCTTAGAAAATATTGTTTTCTGAATGTATTTTATTCCTTCTTAGTCCAATGTTATGTTATTCTTTCTATTAAGTACCGAATAAATGGGCGTAGTAACTACTTGTACGACAAATAGTTTTTAATCTAACATTTTTAACAATTAAAATCTCTGTTTTGCATAGATCCCTTAAAAGAATATTAGAATAATTGTAAGCAGTATTGATTTCAAAGATTTTTAAATAAGAGTGCATTTATCTGTCTAAGAGTTTTGCAATACAAGTAGAAAGGTGGAAAGTCACTTTTTACGTTAAAAAATCAGTTAGTTTCGTAAACTGTTATCCATAATTGTTACATTTGATCCTCTCCAACATGCATATCATAAATAATAACAGCCTACGCATGTAAAGGATATTAATATTTTTAACGAAAAGCTCACGAGTTTAAAAATATTTAATGAATGTACTAAAATGTATAAAAACAAAATAAAATTCTCATAGTTAAGATTGCATGAATTGAATATTCCCAAAAAATATTTAGTGTAATAATTAACTTCGTAATAAATTAGTTTAAAACGATCAAAGTGAGTTTCGATTTGACATTTATTTACCTCTATCTGCTTTGGAATTCAACTGATTTCTTTTAAGAACAAATATGATACAATTAATTGTGTTTTGTAAAATTAGAGGTAACGGGATCAAATTTAATAATTGTAACTGGTATTTTAAATATTAAATTATGGTTATATTGTTATTAAACAACTAGTATGTTTATGTAACAAATTAGTAACCCTTATGATAAAGGAAATGAAACTTATCCTGCATTAAATAAATTTTTTATTTAATTTTTTTTATAAAATCTCCTCATAAATATGCTTACAGTGTTACGGGAGAATTGAGAGGAGAGTGAAAGAAGTGTTAGGAGAAGATGGATTTGGTTTCAGGAAATGTATTGGAACAAGGGAAGCAATTTTAAGCCTCAGATTAATAGTAGAAGGAAGACTAAAGAAAAATAAACCAACATATATAACATTTACAGACTTAAAAAAGGCATTTGATAACGTAGACTGGAATAAAATGTTCAGCATTATAAAAAGTTTTATGATCAAGTATAGAGATAGAAGAACAATTTCTAACTTTTTCAGGAACCAAACTGCAACAATAATAATTGAAAAACTAAAGAAAAAAGTGTAATAACAACGGGTCCGGCAAGGATATTCCCTATCACTATTACTTTTTAATCTTTAAATAGAAATATCAGTTATTGATGTTAAACAATTCTTTAGATCCGGAGTAACAGTGCAAGGTGAAAATATAAAAATTTTACAATTTGCTGCTGATGTAATTCTAGCTGAGACTAAAAAAAGATTTAGAAGAAACAATGAATGGCAAGGATGAAGTCCATCGTAAGAACTACCGCATGAAATCAACAAAAGCAAAACGAAAATAATGAAATGTAGCAGGAATGAAGTAGGTGGACCCCTGAACTTAAAAATACGACGAGAAAAGAGTATGGAGGTAGAAAAATTCTTTTATTTGGGAAGTAGATTTACTAAAGATGAACAAAGCAGGAGAGATATACAATGCCGAATACCACAGACGGAATGAGCTTGCAGTCAGAAATATAATTTACTTACGTACATTAAAAATTCATTTAAATTTTACGAAAACATTTTTTAAGGTACATGTTTCGAGTGTAGTTTTATATGGAAGTGAAACGTGGGCGATCGGAGCATCTGAGAAGAAAAGATTAGAAGCTTTTGATAAATGATGTTGTAGGAGAATGTTAAAAATCAGATGGGTGAATAAAGTGACAAATGAAGAGGTGTTGCGGCAAATAGATGAAGAAAGAAACATTTGGAAAAATATACTTAAAAGAAGAGACAGACTGATATACCACATATTAAGGCATCTTGGAATAGTCAGCTTTGATATTAGAGGGAAAAGTAAATGGGGAAAATTGTGCAGGCAGGCAACGTTTGGTATATGTAAAACAAATTGTTAGGGATATAGGAAGTAGGAGCTCTACCAAAATAAAATTCGCACTAGGTAGCGAATATATTTTTTTTCTTATAGGGAATCTTGGAGATCTGCATAAAACCAGCCAAATGACTGAAAATAAAAAAAATATATACTTTAAAGATTTATTTTTATCTTTTTGGTAATTTCATAAACATTGAAAGTTGTATCTTTCCAATTAAGAAATTGAAGAAAATAGAAGACCAAATAATTCTTACAATATTTATGCATTGGTACATGTAAGATTAAGTCATTTTGTTACATCGTTTCGTTTATAACTATAGATTTAATAGTTTAGAGCTAAGTATGTATTAAAAGTTACTTAGATTTGAAAAAAAACTGGCATAAAGAAAACTAACTAAATCAATAAGATAATTTAAACCTATATGCTCTGTTATTATTCCGTAACTCAATATTAATGAATAACCGAAGAAAATACATTCGCTACCAATAAATTTAATAAGTTTTTGTAAATTTGATAAAAAATTTTATTCGTTCTTTACTTCAAGGCAATAATGAAACATATTTAAAAGAAAGAAAAGGTTGCAATTATTTTTAATATCCACGCACTACTTAAGACTCTTAAGCGATGAATTCTGAATAGGTATTTTCTGAATAATAATAGCTCAATGCTAGTGAACAGCTTTATTTTACGAATTATATAGCTGGTTGCTATCCATTTAACAGAAATTCTTAATTATATGTTTAATAGTTTTATATGTCTTATTTATTTTTATGAGAATAATATTTTGAAAATTGCTATGAACATTCAGTTTGTAAAAAGGATAACTTTTCAGAATTTAAAATATATATAAAACTTTATAATTGCTATATAATTCTGAAAAAAAATTCTAACTGAATACGTAACTTTTGATTTGGTTCTGCTTAATTAAAAACCATTTACTTTTTATCAATATGAATCATTTAAAAACCGTATATCGTTACTTGTTTTATCTTAACAAAAAGAAAGCTGAATACGATAAAATTTCTAAGTTTTAATTAATGTTAATTCCATGAATAACCCGGGTTTTTATTAAATATATTGAATCTGGCGTCTGATGGAATTCCACTAGAATGTTGTCTCTTTTCTTGCCTATTTTAACCATACCCACTCCCACTTACCATACAAGACATTTAGGCTTGTTTCACACACTCACGGCAACCGTGAACACGTCGCGTTTTCGAGGTAATAGGTTGAAAGAACAGGGGGAGCCCTTGAGAGAGCAGGAGCCCTTCATATACTCACGGGAACATTTAGACGACAGTCGTGTTATTGTCGTCCTTTCCGTCACCGTACACGGCATCATTCCATCTAAATGGCGCCAAGGATGATGCTACTTTCACACGTGCTGTGTATATTTGCTACGTGTACGTTGTAAAATATTGTGTTTTTTTCTAAAATATTGAGTTGGTCTTCATTTTATAAAGTTTATTAAATGTTTATTTTCAATAGTAACTAAATTATCATAAAATAATATCTGGTTTCCAAAAAAATAGAAGTTGTAATATAGGACTATTTTAAAAGCTAGTTTAAGAAAAAACAGTTATATGGAACAAGAGATGATCATATAAACATAGGATTGAAACAAGAAACCAACCGGGTTAGTCTAATGGGGAACGCGTCTTCGCAAATCAGCTGATTTTGAAGTCAGAGTTCCACTACTAGTTCCAATACTAGATCGTGGATACCGGTGTTCTTTTGGTGGTTGGGTTTCAATTAAACACACGTCTCAGAAATGATCGTCCTTAGACTGTACAAGACTAGACTTTTTTACACTCATACATATCCTCTGAAGTAATACCTGACAGTGATTCCTGGGGGTTAAACATAAAAAAAAATGATTGAAACAAAAAAGCTTGTAATAATTATTTTTCTTGCTTCGCAGTGAGTTTGAGGAACTGGAAAATTATGAAAAGAAAACGTTTCGTAACTTGTGTTATTTTTGTTTCTAAAATTATATAGAAGTTCATGATATTCTATGAGTAATATTTTAGCACATCTCGATTCCCCCCCGAGGGGAGAAGATCCCACCTCGTAGCGTGTCCGGTTGCTACACCACCCCCTCCGTTCCTAGCCAGCAGTGGCTTTAACGGAGGACTTCTTCTCGCCCTCAAACTGATGCACACCACAGCTTACAGTTTAGGCCCCGCAGAGATGCCACCGATGCAGATGCCCCAAGGGACATCTACATCGGTAAAGTTCACCCCGAGATAGATTTACAAGTTTATGCCTTCAGAATGAAGACAACGGACACCTGCAGCTACCACGTCGCCCTCAAGAACTAAGCTAGAAACCTAACTGCGGAAAGAAGACCCCGCGCCTAGATCCTACTATAAAGAGCCACTTTCTGAATGTCTCAGATCGCACTAACAGCCTCAACAATAAACTTCCCACTAAAGTTTAACATCGAAATTTTGACCTAGTTCCCTTAAGAACCCCGATTAATACTCAAACGAGTTTCAATCTGACGCCGTTCCGGTCTGCCCGGGAGAGGAGAATAAACGCCTACTCCCGTACAGCGCCATCGCGGAGTCCCGCGTGACATTCACCATCTTTCGCAATTGCCGTCGAGACTCCCCTACGTACCACCTAAGCAGCACCCAGAGAAGCCTCGCCGACAGTGATTTAGCTCAAAACGCCCTCGTCGGAGCGCAACCGCACCCGCCGGGCAAGAATAGTCCGGCCCACCGACAACGGTCGCAACTCCGCCGACAGCCTGATTCAATGCATACCACAGATACATCTAACCGAGGCACGCTGCCTAAGCGCCTACCTTCGGCCAGTCAACTGCCCAGGCGGTCCCTAGCCACCCAGGTTCCTAACACCTACTAAATTCCTTCGGCGGTCCTGCTCAGGGCGAGGAAGCGAAGGAAGCCAGCAACTATTTTCCACTCACTACGAGTCCTCCAGTTGACTCGTAGATCCAAAACAGAGTTTACTCTCTCGAGTTCCCTACTAACTCTGGTACGTTCAGCTTCGTACCGGGGACATATGTAAAGGACATGGTCCACAGTTTCATCGACCCTACAGTCCGGACAGAAGCCGGAATCAACCAACCTAAACTTAGCCAATTTGTCCCTAAATGCACCATGTCCTGAAAGGAACTGAGTGGTATGCCGATTGGGGGATACCCAGCTAATAGCTTGCAACTCCCTAACATCGGGGAATATACCATGCGTATAACGACCTGTTAAAGAAGTGTTCCACCTATCTTGCCAAGAGTCAAAACCTTGGTCTTCGATCTCACGCATACGCCCAGTAGTAAGAAGGCCAGCCTTCTTTGCAACATACCGCTGGCTACGTTCCGTAGCCGAAATATCCGCAGGTTTGATGCCTGCAATCACAGTTACTGCCTCTCGCGAGACAGTCCTGTAACCACCGACAACCGCTAACAAAATAAGACGCTGGACTCGTAATAGAATGTCCCTATAACATTGGTACCGCAAACGATGAGCCCAGACGGGCGCAGCGTACAACATAATGGCCTCACAGACGCATTTATAAAGAATCCGCATGGTACGGAAATTCAACCCCCAATCGGGATGGACCACTCTTCGGACACCGAAGAAAGCATCAATTGCCTTCTTCGCCACATACTGGAGGTGCTCCTTGAAGAGAAGCCTCTCATCAAGGATAACACCCAGATACTTCTGAAGGGTGACATACCTAATTGAACGACCGTCCATCACAACCCGCGGATGGCGAGTTGCAACTAAACGGCCCTTCAAAAACATCATAGTGGTTTTCTCCGCACTGAAAACCATCTTATGCTGAAGACTCCACAACCGCAAAACCCTACATGCCTGTGCCGCTCTAAGCTCGATCTCAGCACGCGAATTACCCTCAACCAGCAGCAGCCCATCGTCGGCATAAGCCACGACACGACAGCCGCCAGGCAAGCGCAACCGCATGAGAGAATCAAACTCGATGGTCCAGACGAGTGGACCTAATACACTGCCCTGCGGACATCCTTTAGACAGGGTCTTTCCTACTTCCGAACTGCCGTCACGAAGGACGACAGTTCTGTCGCTGAAATAACTGGAGAGAGTTCTAATTTATTCCTGCGTGCAACCACGCTTCTGCAATTGAAACAAGGCAGAGGGCCACCAAAAGTTATTAAATGCCCCGCATATGTCCAAAAAGACACCGAGTACATACTTGCACTCGCTGCCCGAAGCCAGATTCAGGACCCTAATAATCGCATCCTCTGTGCTCTATAATATTTTAGCACAGTGGAATTGGTGTGTTAAAGGTCATGAATGTTTTTATATTGTAAAAAAAAATATAAATATATTTTCTTCAATTGCCATTTCACAGGCCCAATATCTGTTTCGAAGTAAACACATAAGAGTTTTTCACCTTAGTTGCAGTTCCCCTGCGCTGTGAATTTAGTTACTAATATGTTTAACCCTAGTTATAATTTATACACTACCTCGAAATCATCTTTTTTCCGAAAAATATTACGGAAGACAATGCAAGCGTTGAAAAATTAATAATATGATGAACATGCACATAATAAACTGTGACTAACTCGAGTATGAACCGTTAATGAGTGGAAGAGCGCGTTATTATGGCATATCGCGGAAACTGCTTCGCGGTCACGGTTACCGTGCATGTGCGAAACAAGCTTTAAATAGTAACAAAAATTTATTTTAATAAAAACTCTTTTAACAAAAGAACTTTTGTAGAAATGACAAAAGTTTCTTAATAATTTACAATTAATTTTTGACACAAAGATTAATAAAACTGAGTTTTTTGTGCAGGAAATAGGTAACCTATTTACCAGTCTGGTTTCTTACCAGTCTTATTATCAAAATCTGTTATTGACTAGATGTTTGAAGGTAGCGAAATGGAATATCGATGATCTTGCTGGTCGGGGAAAGGAATAGAGGTTTTAATATTTACCGAATCCTTGGACGTTGTCTTTCTTTCAGAGAGCAGTTCACAAAAAGTAATTTTTTTTTGTCTTCGAGGGAATTTGAACTACCATACCAATCATCCTGATGGCAGAAGGCATAGAGGTACTGCATTACTTATCACAGATGTGGTTAAGCATTATGAACTAACGAAGTACAAAACATTAATTCAAGTTAGATCGGTTGAAGTTCAGGACTAGCTTGGACCGCATAGGTTATCTGCAGTCTACCCTCCTCCTCATCAGTTGATTTCGGTAATTTCTTTACATGAGTTTATTTGTGGTGGCGTCGACTAGAACGCTAAACATCTACTCTGGGACTCTAGGCTTTTAACAACTATAAGCAGGGCTTTAAAGGGATGTGCATTGTTAACGTGCACCTGGACGTAATCTTTAGATTGCAATCAACCTACTGGCCGTCGGATCCAACTAAGATGCCGAACTTTGTGGATTTTTGCATCACTTCGTTTGTTTTGTTGATTTTTACCAAAGTTGAAAATAACTACGACCATACAACTGTATTGCTGACAATCAGTACAACTGTAGTAAGAAGGAACACATGGCCTATCCTTTACAACAAGAGTTACTGGGATTCATATAGCACTATGGTTGAGGAAAAAATGATAGTGCCTGTTTTACTGAAATGTTTTGTTGATATGTAAGTCAAGATTCAATCCTTCATTCCTTCCTATCTATTTCTTTTTCTACTTTAATTTTTAATCGTTTTTTTATTTTATTTTTTATTTTCAGTTTAATTTTGTATTAAGTATTTCATGAATATGATATGTTTTTGATTCTTGTTATTGTTTTCTGCTATTTTACTTCAAAACTAACCTGCATATAGTCTACGTTCTATCTTCTGATGTTCTATTACTAGTACGTAATTTCAATGGGGATTTCTCTTTATTGTAGATGTATGAACTATAATTTACTTAATTTTCCTACAAAAATGTACCGATTGTAAAAAAATTTTTTTTTTTTGTCTTCAGTCATTTGACTGGTTTGATGCAGCTCTCCAAGATTCCTTATCTAGTGCTAGTCGTTTCATTTCAGTATACCCGCTACATCCTACATCCCTAACAATTTGTTTTACATATTCCAAACGTGGCCTGCCTACACAATTTTTCCCTTCTACCTGTCCTTCCAATATTAAAGCGACTATTCCAGGATTCCTTAGTATGTGGCCTATAAGTCTGTCTCTTTTTTTAACTATATTTTTCCAAATGCTTCTTTCTTCATCTATTTGCCGCAATACGTCTTCATTTGTCACTTTATCCGCCTATTTGATTTTTAACATTTTTAACAAATTTTATTTCTTACTGAAGGCTCGATTAGCTTGTTCTATTCGGCATTTTATATCGCTCCTGCTTCGTCCATCTTTAGCAATTCTATCTCCCAAATAACAAAATTCTTCTACTTCCATTATCTTTTCTCCTCCTATTTTCACATTCAGTGGTCCATCTTTGTTATATCTACTACATTTCATTACTTTTGTTTTGTTCTTGTTTATTTTCCTGCGATAGTTCTTGCGTAGGACTTCATCTATGCCGTTCATTGTTTCTTCTAAATCCTTTTTACTCTCGGCTAGAATTACTATATCATCAGCAAATCGTAGCATCTTTATCTTTTCACCTTGTACTGTTACTCCGAATCTAAATTCTTCTTTAACATCATAACTGCTAGTTCCATGTAACGATTAAAAAGTAACGGAGATAGGGAACATCCTTGTCGGACTCCCTTTCTCATTACGGCTTCTTTCTTATGTTCTTCAATTGTTACTGTTGCTGTTTGGTTCCTGTACATGTTAGCAATTGTTCTTCTATCTCTTTATTTGAACCCTAATTTTTTTAAAATGCTGAACATTTTATTCCAGTCTACGTTATCGAATGCCTTTTCTAGGTCTATAAACGCCAAGTATGTTGGTTTGTTTTTCGTTAATCTTCCTTCTACTATTAATCTACTATTTATTTCTACTATTATTCTGAGGCCTAAAATTGCTACTCTTGTCCCTATACTTTTCCTGAAACCAAATTGGTCTTTTCCTAACACTTCCTCCACTCTCCTCTCAATTCTTTTGTATAGAATTCTAGTTAAGATTTTTGATGCACGACTAGTTAAACTAATTGTTCTGTATTCTTCACATTTATCTGCCTGCTTTCTTTGGTATCATTACTATAACAATTTTTTTGATGTCTGACGGAAATTCCCCTTTTTCATAAATATTACACACCAGCTTGTACAATCTATCAATCGCTTCCTCACTTGCACTGCACAGTAATTCTACAGGTATTCCGTCTATTCCAGGAGCCTTTCTGCCGTTTAAATCTTTTAATGCTCTCTTAAATTCAGATATATATTGTTTCTATTTTTTTTAAAAATATTATAAACAAAAAAAAAATTTAAAAGCCCATATTAAAGAATTTTTTATTTAATAAAATATTACAAAAATCTTAAAATGTTCTTGGAATGTCATTGCCATTTTAAGCTTACATTAAGAACTTTTGTTGTAATGGGAAAAAATATTTCAATAGTGTGCTACACATAATATGAAGTGGTTAAATATTAAAAACTTTGGAAACGCAATATAGGAAAGATCCAATGAAATATGTATTATAGTAAAAGTAAGAGATTCTTCTTGCTCGTGTGTATGAAATCATATTCTTGTATAGTAAATTTTAATTTTTCATATATACTTATGAATTCTATCATGATTTTAACCATATTTGTTTCAAGTTTTGATCTATTATTTATAACAAAACATATTTATTTATTTTTATAATAAAATTGTAGAACTATATTTCGCATTGATAATACGTTTAATATATATTTTTTGTTTGTTAATGAACATCTCTCAGATGTAACGAATGGTTTATTCAGTCTTTGTAAATTTTTGTGTAATAGATTTTTTTCTTTTTTTTAATTGTGTCGTGGATTATAATTTTATGTGAATAAGGGAATATAATAGTTATAAAATTTATAAATTTATTATTTGATTAATTTAAATACATATGAGTTGAATCAATTTAAACACATTTTAGGCTTTCAAAGAGAAAATATTTTGGTTAAGCAGTGGTATATTTTTAAAAAAAACCGTATTGGTTCAAGAAGTTTTAATTATCAAATAATTTACTTTTTCATAAAAGGTAATTACTCAGAAAAGTGTTTTTTATACTGTGTTTCCTGTAGTACAAAAAACGTCTGATTCATTTTTTGGGCCGGTTACCCATCTAACAAGTAACGAAAGGAAATATTTTAAAATTTTTCGTAGTATGAAAACTTAGTAAGAAATTTCTTATAATTATAAAATTGTAACATCTATTCTACTATTGCGGTTTAGTTTTCTTTCTTATTCACAAGAACAATAGCTGCGATTCTAAACAAATTTACTTAAACAAATACTGTGTAAACGTTCTTATTTGTAGTTCTATTCTCCAAATAATCTAATATAATTTTTTTGTATTTAAGTAGGCTAAATTACTGTGCAACTGAGCGAGCAGTGGCTCAATTTTAAATTAATGAACATTAATAAATTGAACAAATTTTACAATCAGAGGTTAATAATTATTAACAAACTAATATATATAAATTTAAAAAAAAAAGTTATAAAAGAAGTCAGATTTGAACCTGTTTGCCTGCCTCTTGTAAAAATCCAAATATTTCATTAATTAAAATGTTATTTTTCTATAACTCTGGAACCAATGAAAATAATTACCATTTATGATATATTGTTGAAAAGCACTAAATGAAGGCTTATTACTGCAGTTAAGAAAAAGTCCAAAATAAAAAATAATAGATTTTGGGCTTTTTAGACACTTTTTTTTCAGTCGATTGCAATCAAAAGGGGAGTTGCACAACTAGATGTTACAACAGTACTAAATCCAAAATTTCAACATTCCACGGCTAATCTTTTTTGAGTTATGCGAGATATATACGCACCTATGTACGTACGTACCTACTGACGTCACGCCGAATCTAGTCAAAATGAATTCAGGGATGGTCGTAATGGACGTTACAGTTAAAATCTGAAAATCGAAATTTTTCGCGATTACAATACTTCTTTTCCTCGTATAAGGAAGTAAAAAGCACGGTGCGTTTTTTGTTTTCTGTATGTGCTTTAATTTTGAAAAGCGCACGAACGATTCATTCACTGGAATTATTTATACTTCTCGAACAATTCATTCGTTCGTACGATTTACTCTTCTTGATACGTAATATTTACCTAAAATCATATTTTTGTTTTGGGGATAAAAATGGATAACACTGGGGTTAAAGCTGTGTTAAAAAAATCACAACTCAAGGAACAGCTGAAAATGTTCAGGATTTCGTAGCTTTTCGTTTTAAAAGTTTTTTTTGTTGTTAGTTTCTTAGTTACAATTGGCAAAAAACATTTTTTCTAGTCAGTTTAACAAGTTCCATGTACTCGGGAATCATTTATTTTAACAGGGCTTTTTGTAGATTTACTTAAAAATATTTTTGTTACTCGTACCTATACGCGCGCGCGCGCGTGTGTGTGTGTGAGTGTATGTTTTTATTTAATAAAAGAGCACTATACTTATATTACTACTGCAATAAAATAACTATATTCACAAATATTGTGTTGTCGGTTTTTGGATAAATCCGCTTCTCTCTACGATACCCATTTAAATGACGATTGAATCGAATTGAAGATTGAGGATTTTCCTTGGATTAATATGTAGAATATATATGTAGAATAGGATTCTTAATGTAGAAGATTGGAATTGTGTATGATGAATTTTCTGCGACGATCAGTTTCTAACGAGTTAAAAATGTATGTTCGAACAGAAATATAAATATCAATATCTAAATTGAGCTTTATAGGAAATTCAAAAACGGCACACAATAGTCATGTTTCATCAATGAAAGCATTTATTATTTAAATTCACACTATCGTAAAACTATCACTTTCTTTCATGAAGTCTTATTTATTACTTATTCAATTAGTATTTATCTGGCTTACGTATCCTATTTTCTGAAAATGTAATATCACTATTATTTCGAATTTATTTTCGCCTAATCTATGGTCTATCTACTTTTGAACGCCAATTTTGAAAATAATTTATCATATAGTGTATATCCTCCAGGCTGACTGCTATGTATTCAAAGAATAACTTTTACCAGAAATACCGACTCCTGAGTATTATTTGTAAAATAGTCTTAATTTGAATTATGAAAAACGGGAATTTCCGTCAGACTTCAAAAAAAGTGTTATAGTAATGATACCAAAGAAATCAGGGGCAGATAAATGTGAAGAATACAGAACAATTAGTTTAACTAGTCATGCATCAAAAATCTTAACTAGAATTCTATACAGAAGAATTGAGAGGAGAGTGGAGGAAGTGTTAGGAGAAGACCGATTTGGTTTCAGGAAAAGTATAGGGACAAGGGAAGCAATTTTAGGCCTCAGATTAATAGTAGAAGGAAGATTAAAGAAAAACAAACCAACATACTTGGCGTTTATAGACCTAGAAAAGGCATTCGATAACGTAGACTGGAATAAAATGTTCAGCGTTTTAAAAAAATTAGGGTTCAAATACAGAGATTGAAGAACAATTGCTAACATGTACAGGAACCAAACAGCAACAGTAGCAATTGAAGAACATAAGAAAGAAGCCATAATAAGAAAGGGAGTCCGACAAGGATGTTCTCTATCTCCGTTACTTTTTAATCTTTACATGGAACTAGCAGATAATGATGTTAAAGAACAATTTAGATTCGGAGTAACAGTACAAGGTGAAAAGATAAAGATGCTACGATTTGCTGATGATATAGTAATTCTAGCCAAGAGTAAAAAGGATTTAGAAGAAACAATGAACGGCATAGATGAAGTCCTACGCAAGAACTATCGCATGAAAATAAACAAGAACAAAACAAAAGTAATGAAATGTAGTAGTAAATAACAAAGATGAACCACTGAATGTGAAAATAGGAGGAGAAAAGATTATGGAGGTAGAAGAATTTTGTTATTTGGGAAGTAGAATTACTGAAGATGGTCGAAGCAAGAGCGATATAAAATGCCGAATAGCACAAGCGAAACGAGCCTTCAGTAAGAAATATAATTTGTTTATATCAAAAATTAATTTAAATGTCAGGAAACGATTTTTGAAAGTGTATGTTTGGAGTGTCGCTTTATATGGAAGTGAAACTTGGACGATCGGAGTATCTGAGAAGAAAAGGTTAGAAGCTTTTGAAATGTGGTGCTATAGGAGAATGTTAAAAATCAGATGGGTGGATAAAGTGACAAATGAGGAGGTATTGCGGCAAATAGATGAAGAAAGAAGCATTTTGAAAAATATAGTTAAAGGAAGAGACAGACTTATAGGCCACATACTAAGGCATCCTGGAATAGTCGCTTTAATTTTGGAAGGACAGGTAGAAGGGAAAAATTGTGTAGGCAGGCCACGTTTGGAATATGTAAAACAAATTGTTAGGGATGTAGGATGTAGAGGGTATACTGAAATGAAACGACTAGCACTAGACAGGGAATCTTGGAGAGCTGCATCAAACCAGTCAAATGACTGAAGACAAAAAAAAAAGTCTTAATTTCATCCAAGTACAAGAAAACCATTCATTGAATTTTTGTTTTATAATTTTTATTTAACTCTTTTAAATTGTGATAATGTACATAAAAAGCACTTAAAAAATATATATATAACATTTTGTAATAGTCATAAATTTTCAATACCCTTTTCTACGTGTAATTACTTTTAAAAAAATTTATCCATTCATAAATTATATATCTCATTTAAATTACATTAATTTTTTAACAACAATACAATGAAGATCCCCTAAACTTTTGAACATTTTAATGGTTATTATGCTAACATTAAACTTTAATATTAAAATTATGATGAATATGAATTTCATAAGTATTCGATTTAGCTATTAGTGAAAACTTTAATGGAATGGGCAACAGTGTATATCCTTTAAAAGTTTTATAACTTTTAAAAAAATTCTTAAATAAAATCAAAACGGTTAGCATAACAGTTTTCTGCTATTATTTCTTTTAAGCAAAATTTTTTTCAAAACGTTTTACAATAAATGCATTAACAATAATCAACTTTTACTATAAATTAAGGATACTTTTTATGCTTGATTAATTCCTGAAAAATATTCCTTAATCCTTTTTTTTTTGTCTTATAAGAAATTTGTTTTTACATTCGGTTGCCAACCATAACGACCGTAGCTCTAATTTCTTGGTAAGAGTAATGTGTCAGGAGATCATCCAACAATAGCCCACCTCAAATACAATAACATGCATTACCACTCATAATACAAAATAACAATTAATTAACAAAAACAATGACAATAGATAACAAAAAATAAACGCATATGATAAATAATAGTCACAAAACATTAATGTAATTGAAATAAGTCGCAAATATTAAATTCTAATAAAAATACTCTTGATTCTAACATTTTAAACTATCACGAAAGTAAAATCCACAGTATCATCCACGGGTCTTGCACTCCAGTGATCATCTACGTCCTCAAAAATCAGCGAGAACCTCCTCAATCATCCTACTTCCTCCTCATTGTCAACTAAATACTGTGCCGGTTAATTTACATGCTTGTCCAACTTTGATATGTATTCCCTATTAGTCCTCCGTATATCCTCACGAACAGGTAATATCCCAGGATAATCGTGCACTTCACCTTTCTTAGTAAATTATGGAGCTCCTGATATCATCCTGAGCACTTTGTTTTGAAACCGATAAATGATTTCAAAGTTTTTATTACAAATAGTATTCAATACTTGTGCACCATACCACCATATTGGTTTTAGGAAAACCTTACGCAGCAATACTTGATTCGTCAATGACAAGTGTTACCGTCTACTAAGAAGCCAACTTGCACGAATGTGCAAGTTAGCATTGAGTTGTCGCTTCTTTCTGACGTTATCCTTAATTAGTTAAAATTAATAAATTCATAAATAAATAACCTTTAGAGTAAAAGTAGTATATATAGATTTTTTTTTATACCGTTGAAAGACTATATGTATTCATAAATCTGTCTGATCATTTAAATAAACAATGAAGACTAATTTATAACATTTTTCATGTTTCTGTAATTTATTATTTATTAGATTTAATAAAGAAGATACAGAGTGAAAGTAAATTTTTTAAATTCTTTTTAGGTTTTTAAATATATGGATATATTTTAAAAAAATTGTAACTTAAAATTAAAACTAAAAATTTTGTTAAGTAGCGTGAATTTACTTAATTGCAAAAAAAAAAATATTGTTCTACTCTGTATACTTTTTGTTAATTTTCATAGCCTGCAATTTCAAATGAGAAATTTATTATGCAATTAATTTATTTAAAAAACATGTTTTTAATTTGCATATCAACCCGAGATCCAACATGAAAAAGAAATAAAAATGAAATATTTCTCGATACAGTTATTCATGAAACATTCCTGAATAGTTTATACAACATAGGCTACATGTTTGCATGTTGATTTACTAATCTTTGCGATTTACATTACAATGAATATTAAACAGCGTAACCGTACAAGATAACAATGTTATTTAATTAAAACAGAGATATTATTATTTCCAAAAATGTGATTTCTATGAATAATGCCGCTCCTCATTGTAAGCAATCAATTATATGTAGCCACCAATCCTACCGACCGTATACGTATATAATATATATATATGTAAATCCTTTGTGTTTCCGCTTAATTACTCGTACATGAATGAAACTAGCTTTATGCTCGTACTTCAAACAATTGTTTCGATATCTATAAACTTTCTCCTCGGTTAAAATTAAGGTATAATTTCCAGATCCATAAGAAATTCGTGTGGAGAACCGAAAACAAGATAGAAAATATTTGACTAGAATAAAAAATCTTGAACTGAAGAATTTGAATAAAGTTAAAAACAAGCGAACAAATTAGCTTTTGAAATTCTATTAAAATAATACGTTAATTAGCATCATTATTACAAACTACAAATGGATGTCCGTTTGGTGCTTCCTTACAGAGAAATAATTAAATAGTAGTTCTGAAGTAAATTATGAAAGTTATTTGCATATCGTTTATTAAATTCTGTTTTCAACTGCATTGACTTCATGTAAACATTGCGTCCACTATTTTATAATATCAAAGTAAGGGAAAACGTTTTATTAAATAGTCGAAACGAAGGTTTACGTATCGAGAATAAATTTAAAATCATAAAGGAAAAGGTATAAATAAATTCATTATACAATATGATATTTAAATAAAATTAACAATATTTTAAATTAAGTTGAGGTTGTATGTGTATGTAAGCCGTGCTTCAGAAAAAAGCAGCTTGACTGGAAGTTCATCAACTATGTTGTCAGCTTTTTTACAATACATGCAAGTAGAAGTTTTTTTTATTGATCTTTTATGTTTTATTAACAACATTTTTATAGTTTTTTTTTTCGTAAAAACGATTGTTTTTCTTTCATACCAATATCTTATTTTATATAATTTCTATTATAAAAAAAACCGTAAAAAGCGGCCAAATGTACTATACATCGAAGTGGATGTATTAGAATTTAGTGATATAATGAACAAAAAACTAACAGTTGTTTATTAGGCAAATACACTAAATACTATGTTTGTTACAGAGTTTGTTATATTATATGCAAATAACTTTCATAATTTACTTCAGAACTGCTACTTAAATTACACTAAATTGATACATTTCGAAATAAAATTACGATTATAAGTTTGCAGTTATGAATTAAATGAATTTTTAGCCAATTTTTGTTCTTTGGAGTCATTACTGTTACTCTAATTTCAATCTCGAGAAGGTAACTATTAAAAAAGGGGAACTTTTGGTTTGATTTAAGTCATTTTGATTAAAATAAATTTACGTCCTTTATCTCTGATATAAGAGTAATTAACTCAGCGTCAAATAATGGGCAAGCAAGAGTAGGTTTCGTGATGAACAAGAAGATAGGGAGGAGAGTGAAGTATTTCAAGATGCATAGCTATAGAATCATTGTAATAAGGATAAAATCAAAACCTAAACCGACAACGATTGTTAACGTCTATATGCCTACAAGCGCCCATGATGATGATGATGAGGTAGAGTGTGTATACGAAGAGATTGATGAAGCAATTAAACACGTAAAAGGAGATGAAAATTTAATAATAGTTGGAGATTGGAATGCAAGCATTGGAAAAGGCAAGGAAGGAAATACAGTGGGTGAATACGGGCTGGGCAAAAGGAATGAAAGAGGGGACCGACTTATAGAGTTTTGCACGAAGTATAATTTAGTAATTGCCAACACCCAATTTAAAAATCATAATAGAAGAATATACACTTGGAAAAAGCCAGGCGATACTGCAAGGTATCAGATAGATTATATCATGGTTAAGCAAAGATTTAGAAATCAACTCGTTGACTGCAAAACTTACCCTGGAGCTGAAATTGATAGCGCCCATAATTTGGTGATAATGAAATGTAGATTGGGGTTTAAAAACCTGAAGAAAAGGTGTCAGATGAATCGGTGGAATTTAGAGAAGCTTGAGGAAGAGGAGGTAAAGAAGATTTTTGAGGAGGACATCGCAAGAGGTCTGAGTAAAAAAGATAAGGTAGACAATGTAGAAGAAGAATGGGAGAATGTTAAAAAGGAAATTCTTAAATCAGCAGAAGCAAACTTAGGCGGAATAAAGAGAACTGGTAGAAAACCTTGGGTTTCAGACGATATATTGCAGCTGATGTATGAACGTAGAAAATATAAGAATGATAGTGATGAAGAAAGTAAAAGGAACTTTCGGCAATTAAGAAATGCTATAAACAGGAAGTGCAAACTGGCGAAAGAAGAGTGGATTAAAGAAAAGTGTTCAGAAGTGGAAAGAGAAATGAACATTGGTAAAATAGACGGAACATACAGGAAAGTTAAGGAAAATTTTGGTGTACATAAATTAAAATGTAATAATGTGTTAAACAAAGATGGTACACCAATATATAATACGAAAGGTAACGTCAATAGATGGGTGGAATATATTGAAGAGTTATACGGAGGAAATGAATTAGAAAATGGTGTTATAGAGAAAGAAGAGGAAGTTGAGGAGGATGAAATGGGAGAAACAATATTGAGATCTGAATTCAAGAGATCATTAAAAGATTTAAATGGCAGAAAGGCTCCTGGAATAGACGGAATACCTGTAGAATTACTGCGCAGTGCAGGTGAGGAAGCGATTGATAGATTATACAAACTGGTGTGTAATATTTATGAAAAAGGGGAATTTCCGTCAGACTTCAAAAAAAGTGTTATAGTAATGAAACCAAAGAAAGCAGGGGCAGATAAATGTGAAGAATACAGAACAATTAGTTTAACTAGTCATGCGTCAAAAATCTTAACTAGAATTCTATACAGAAAAATACACAGGGACAAGGGAAGGAATTTTAGGCCTCAGATTAATAGTAGAAGGAAGATTAACGAAAAACAAACCAACATACTTGGCGTTTATAGACCTAGAAAAGGCATTCGATAACGTAGACTGAAATAAAATGTTCAGCATTTTAAAAAAAATTAGGGTTCAAATACAGAGATAGAAGAACAATTGCTAACATGTACAGGAACCAAAGAAAAAATTGTGTAGGCAGGCCACGTTTGGAATATGTAAAACAAATTGTTAGGGATGTAAGAGGTAGAGGGTATAGTGAAATGAAACGACTAGCACTAGATAGGGAATCTTGGAGATCTGCATCAAACCAGTCAAATGACTGAAGACAAAAAAAAAAATAGGATTTATTTTACAAACAAACAGAAATAAGAAAAGTTTCAAAACAAAGATATTAATTTGAGATTATGAGATTAAAAAAAGAAATTTTTGATAGATTACTTGAAAGAGGTTATTGGTAATACTTGTATAAAGGTTTTTGGATTTTTGGCAGTTATGTCAAAAATCACTCGAAGAGTAGGTAGATTTACTTTCTTTTTTCCTTCAATTTTCTGATCTCAATTTGAATAATGCAAAAAAGGGGAAAAAATTATAATTATCAAATAACAGCTTTGACATAATTAGGTCGACAAAATCGATCCTGTTTTGACTTTCAAGAAATAAAGCCATTTTTATTTCCAAATTCATTAAATAATGTGTAGTCTGTCTGATATAAATTACTAAGAAAATTTCTGAAATCGTACTTAGTGATGTTATTTGCCTAGGCAGATACAGAAAATTCTATAAATAGAATATAAAATTATATTCAAAAGCAATTCTTGATATAGTAATAAATTATTGTATGTTTACAAGTATTATATGTATTCTTAATTTACTATTTGAAGCGAACTGTTAAATTTTAATATCATATTTAGAGAATAACATTGGTAGTATATACTAAAAAGTTTATTGTTAATAGAATATAAACTTTAAAGTAATAGGTACCTTATCCAATGAATATATGAATATTATTGTTTTATTACTGCATCAATTAATTTACAATTTTGAAATGGAAAAATACTTTATTACAAAAAACAAAAATAAACAAATAATAAAAATTCAAGTCACTTGAATTCAATGTTGTAGTGATAATATGTAATAATCGTTTAATAAAAATAATTATTGCAGTTACTAAAACATATCAAATAATTACGAATATTCACTTGGTTTATTTAACCGGAAAATCAGCAAAATAATGTTACAATTATCATGTTCAAATTCACGTTTATTTATTTGTGACCTTGTTCCCCGCAAATAGAATAAATAAAAAAATAATATTACATTATTTCCCACAGAATGTAGTGGATTACATACTTCCTGTTCCAGGTATTTTATTATTATATTTTTTTATCTGTATAGATTTAAAATATATGATGTACAAGCAAGCACAGTTGCTTTATTTTCCATAATAATGTTTTTTTTTTTTACAATTAGTTTTTACGGAAAACAGAATAAGAAGTTCATGCAAAGAAATTACTATTATCAAAATTTCAGTGTATAAAAGAAAACTCCTATGAACCAGTACTCGTATGTAACATAATATTCAGCTCATTAATGGGAACAACGATAAAACTAATCAGTCATCATTCTTCGTAGAAAGACTGATGTTAGGTTTTTCAGATTCACTGTGCTCTTTTCTAAAATGATAAGATTTCATTCAAAATAGTTGAAATGTAACATAACGTACAATAACATGCATTATCAATTTATTTCCGTTTTTTTTATGGATTGTGAAAGCGTACATTACTGAGGCAATTGGACTTCTCAGTTACAATAGATGAGAGTGTTAAGCAAACGCAGATATTATTTGAGTTTTCAAATAAAAAATAATTATTTTTAAAAATAATAATTGTTATAACATTGAAGTGTAGGAAATCAGTCAATGTTCAAATTTTTGCAGCAAAACAAGAATTATGGTCGTTGAAATGAAAGAAGAAACAAAATTAAACAGGGTAGAACAAGCAATAATTATTGTTTAAATTTAACAAAATTTCTATTGTAGTAGTATTTTTATTTGGGGGAGTGGGGTTAAGGGCATCAGCTGCTTTGGTCATTATCCCTTTCCAAAAAAAAAAATATAGTAATATAGTAAAAAAAATATAATGTAGTATATATATATATATATATATATATATATATATATATATTATGTAAATAAATATGTATGTAAGTATATACATATATATATATATATATATATATATATATACATACGAGGTTAAGTCAATTATTATTCGTTGGTAGTCATCCAATCATTATTAATGTTGGTAGTACTGTCGTGTTTCGTAGATGACACATGCGTGGTTTAATTGTTGTTATGTCTGTGCAGGTTTGATGCTGCTAGGTTAGTTCCATTAACCTACCCTGCCCTGCCGTTAACATGGCTGCTCCGCTTTCTGTTTGCACCGAAGAAGAGCAACATTCAGTGATCCGTTTTTTAGGTCGGTAGGTGTATCAGGGGCCGAAATTCATCGAAGACTTTCAGTACACTACGGTAACAGTGTGTTGCCGCAACTGAGTGTCTACGAATGGATTGAAAAATTCAAAAATGGTCGTACAAGTGTTACACACGACGGAGGAGCCGGACGACCGTTTACCGCCACACATGAGGAAAACATTGAACGTGCACGTGCCATGGTTTTCTTAGACAGACAAGTAACTATTGATGAAGTGGCACGTCGTCTGCAAATTAGTCACGGTTCTACCTAAAAAATCATCCACAACAGACTTGGGGTTCATAAAGTCTGTGCAAGATGGGTCCCATAAACAAACTCACACAGTTGCGTAAAAAAACGAGCTTGGACAGCTGCCAAAAACATTTGGATCGCTACGGTAACGTAAAATATCTTCTTAGACAGAATCATCACAGGTGACGAAACATGGATCCATCATTACGAGCCGGAGAGTAAACGAAAGAGTACCTAATGGAAACATTCCGTACTCCGCCAAATTCGTCCTCCAAATTCGTACCCCAAATTCGTCCTGCAAAAAAAAAGTTTAAGGTCCAACCATCCGCAGGAAAACTTATGGTTACAATTTTTTGGGATTCACAAGACCCGGTACTGGAACATTATGAGGAAACGGGCACGACAATAAACAGTGGACGTTACAGTGAGATGCTTACTGCCAAGCTGAAGTCTGCAACAATTCGAAGCAAACGCCGAGGACTGCTGTCGAAAGGCGTTGTTGCACGACAATGCCCGTCCACATACTGCTGCCCACACTGCTGAAACGCTCCAGAAATTCATTTTTGAAGTACTGCCTCATCATTCGTATAGTCCTGATCTTGCCCCTTCTGACTACCACTTGTTTGGTCCACTCAAAGAGGCATGATCGAGGGGCCGTCGATATACCTCGGACGAAATAGTGTAAGAATCGGTGCATTTCTGGCAGCTCAAACTAACTTACATGTAATTTTCCTAATTGTATTGCAATATAATTTATAACTACATTGCTGGTAATAATTGAATTACCCTCGTGTATATATATATATATATATATATATATATACCGAAAAACCTTTATATCCTAATAATAACTAACAATTATTTAAAACATTTTCGAAAATAAAATATATTAGAAAATGTAGAAATCTATATTGAAAACACATTCCATGGTTATTGCCTATGTTTCCTCTTAGGCCATTCCTTTCTACTTCTTTCCTCCATTCTCTTGACGGACTCAACCTCTGATGACAGGATAACTGGGGCCTCAACAATGGTATTTTGATCCTTCTCTGATACCAGTGAAGTTCTGCCGTCAACACCAGGTGATACCGATCCAGATGGAGCGGTTAGCATTGCTGTCTCTAAAGTCTTATAGTCCACACTTTATGCCTTCCCCAATGACGTTTTTGGGCTGGCTGAAGCACCTACCCTCTCTGTAGGTAACGTCTTGATTTTTGGAGGTTTCCTAACTGCATTTTGTATAATCTCTGTGTCCAAGGTCTTCTCTGTCGTTACTTGAACCTGAATTGCACCATTCTCAGATTTCTGCGCCCTTGCCACCCCTTCATTCCCCTTATAACTGGTCGAAGGATCGGTGTGTTTGGCTTTTACAGATGTCTCCTTAACATCCTTATGTACAACGACCATTGGTCACTGCATTTTTGCGGGTTTTACTGCTTCTTTTGTTAACAAGATTCCATTCTAGTATCTAGGATTTTCTCAATCATAAAAGCAAGGCTTGGCGCAAGAGCAGAAAGCAACATCTCCACGTTAACTTTGGATGAAGAAGGAGCAGAAGCCGCTTCTGCATGTCGTTGTCGATCCAAGGTATTCGACTGCTGACAATTTTTCTTGCTTCATGCTAACTTAGTTTTTGGACCGTTTTAACCTTCTGAATCTCCGTTTTCTTTTTGTAAACCAGACAGTTTCTTAAACGGCAGTTGTGATACTCTTTGAAGTTAACATAAAATGAGACTTTTTCATCTGACAACAGTGTGTCCAAAACGTTGGCACATAAAATACCGTATAGGTTGCCATATGACTGCATGCATATCTATGCGATGTATGCAAGCACGTATTTTCCCGGGCAGATTAGGTTTGTTGAACGTTAACTCATGCGAAACAGAAGAAAGAACCTCACCATTTCTCCTCATCAAAACGGATTAAAATATTGTGTTATAAATAAAATATCCTTGGCGTGGGATAGATTTTTATTAAGTCCGTAACTTGATTGTCAGATATGCTTTTATACAAAACATACCTATTATATTGATATTTTTATTTAAAAACACATAATTTTTTCATGCAGACTCCTTATGTTTATAATGACCATTGACATCAATGTAATTAAACTTTCCATTAAAAAAAAATAACTTTTATTACAAAATATTTTTTCTATTTTAAAAATTTTTGAATTAATAATTATAACTTTCGATAAAACAACATTTTCTTTATTTACTATAATCGCAACTATTGTGGTATCTCTACATAACCGACCGAACTGTTGTCGCTGGTATAGTATACAAATATATTCAATCTTATTTAACCTTCCAAAAATTCAATTTGCGGTAGTATAGAAAAAACCCTCGAAACAAATTCACATGCATACAAGCACATTATAAGAGTTTTATCCTATCGATGGTATTTATGGAACTTGAATTGCAGTTTTAGAAAGTTTAAAATATCCACTCGCTTCAGGAAAAAAGTTTAATTTGAACCGAAACTAAGCCAGTGAATGGAATCTAAATTTTTTAAATTGCTTTCAAACATTTTTAGGCTTTAACTGGTTGACTGCTTTTAGAGGAGGATTTAATGATTTTTATTTTATTTTATTCATTTACTTTTTAATCTTCCGACACATAAGTATTATAGTGTTTGGCTTTTAAATTAAGAGAAAAAATCTAATGTAGCCACTACATGACTTTCTTCTACACGTACTAAATTGCATATACACATTTTTTTCAAATGAAAGTACATACAATTTTATTCAATTATTAACTTCTGATATTTTTTAATATTTAAAAAAAATTTATTATTATTATTTATCGTAAAAACGTTTTTACAATCAGATGTTAATAAATCAATATATTTAAATAAAAAAAAAAAAAAAAAAAAAAAAAAAACTTAAAAAGGATGAAGTCCCGACCCGATGCATCTTCCCCATCTAAGACCCAAATATTTCATTAATTAAAATTACATTTGGATATAACTCTGAAACCAATGAAAATAAGCACCACTTATGATAATCCAAATTTGATTTGATTTTGGCTTTTTTGGACACTTTTGATTCAGTCGATTGGATTCAAAAAGGGAGGTGCACAAGTAGATGTTATGACAGCCCTAAATTCAAAATTTCAACATCCTACGGGTAATCGTTTTTTAATTATCGGAGATACATACGTACGTATTTGTATACATGGAGACGTCACGCCGAACTAGTCAAAATGTATTCAGGGATGGTCAAAATGGATATTTTCGTTGAAATCTGAAATTTTTCGCGATCATCATACTTCCTTTACTTCGAACAAGGAATTAAAAAGTAAATTTTTTTCATAAGTAATCTATTTAAAAACCTTTTCCGCCTCATTGTTTATCTTCTAAGAAGATATCACAAATAATCGTTAAAAATATCATACATCTCATAATAAATTTTATATAAGAGATGTGCTCCCAACACTGATAGATATTTGGGATTTATTTCACACCATTTGAAAGTTACTGGAATTAAAATGTAACGGAAGTAATGTAACGAAAATATTACTATAAAAGTACACTATAATAATATAATATTACGAAATTATATTGGTAAGCCAATGTTGGTGGATTGGAAATATTTCTGAATTTTCTTTTAAATTTATGTAAAAATCATAATACATGAAAATTTATGTAGAGGAACATTCACCTCTGAATTTTGCAAATGCAAATCCTAGTTGAAAAAATAAGTAGATACTTAAAAACTGATAAGTCTTAAATACTTTTAAATTTTGAAGGAGTTTTGTCTGATTATTTACTAATTTAAATTATAACTCATATAAAATTGTGGAAATTTACTAATTATGACATTATGACGTAAAATAAACAATTTACGAGGAGTATATTGGTGCTGAGAATTCACAAAATATTGAAGTCTTTCTCCATTCAAATAATATAATCGCAAGAAGAATCAATAATATATTTCAAATGTCAGAAAATAGGAAGTATCAGTTTAGAGAAAATAGACTTTTATAGCTGATCAGAATTATTCTATGATGTACTAGGTTATCACAAATCAACATGTGTTAAGGTTATGAAAATAAGCTGCAGGTGCTTATGGAAATATTAACAGGATGAGGATATTTATGATGTGAATGAATTAAACAAGCGTCTTCCGAGGAAATATTCAATACTATGGATACGTGTACATAAAAACGGCAGTCCAGAAATTGAATTAAAATGTAAATTTTGGCCGACAAGATATAGGTAGTGAAAAAATTCCAAATAATGAACTTATACTAATCGTAAATTCAAAAATCGTACATCAGTGATATAACTAAACGCTTGGAAAAGCGTTTATCTATTTTTTGAAATTTGAAATTTCTTTTTTAAATTATCGCGGTAGTTTTTGTAATATATTAGAAGTTTTTCGAAAATATTGTAAAAACATATTATAAACATGTAGTGTTGATTTAGCCTCTTATATAATTTGTGTTTCTTTTTTGAAGATTTAAGGAATTAAGTGCTTAACCATGGTTTTTCTTTCGGTGGACGATATGTTATTTGAACGTTTTCTTTGCGTGTAGAAAGTTAAACGCAGACTTAAATCTCTGCAATAAAGCTAAATCAACTACTGTGGTCATTAACCCTTATCTCTAGCAATAACTTTCCTGCTGTCGTTAAAATAAACAACTAAGTCTTTTCAAGCAGATTATATGGAAAAAAGACTTGACATAAAACAATAAAACTACAGAAGAACACAAGATGACAAGTTGGTATAGACCACTTACCACTTAAAACTACACAATCTATTACTAAAACAAATGTCGTCATTACAGTGAAAAGCGAGTGTAAAGGACCTGCAACTATTAATAACACATCCATAAATAAATTCGTCATTAGCTGAAAAGAAACACAAAAACACGGTTAAAAAAAGAACTTCAAGAAACAGTCATCCTGACATAAAACTTATTATACGATAAGGTGATATTCGCACCGATAAATCACTCTTTCTTAAAAACTTGGTAATTTCCTGCTCTCTTTTTTCATTATAAGATAAATAGATCGCCAAATTTCTGATCAGTTCTAACTTCAGTCTGTGGTCTCTGTATAACGTGCACTTTTCTATTATGTTTCACCGTAAGGTATGAGTTCCATCTTGTAAGCCGAAGTAAGTTTGGTAAAACCAATACGATATCTTTTAATGACAACTTATTCTCGACTCGTCAGAATTCTTGTTTTAATGAAAAATGTTTTTATGAAAAATTCTTAGTAGAATTAAGCTTCCTTATAAGCGTATTGTAGCCCAATTTCAATATTTTTTAATATTATTACCGGCGGTCCATCCCGTTGACGACCAGGAAAACAATAACAGTTATCGATTTGTTGATGTTCTAGAGCATTTCCCACCGTCTTAACTACTCTCAGAAAGTTTTCGTTTTTATGCACGGGTTAATTATATTATTCAAGACAAGTAGCTCTGAAATATTGTTGTAATTCGGAAACAGTGCGATGTAAGATTTTGTTTTCCTTCTTAAGGTGATTAATTTCTCCAGTTTGGGGTTCGATCTTAAGAAATATGGATAATTGTTTTTCTTTAAGATTAATTTTCATAAGGTCATCTTCATTAACTGTGTGACAAAGTTCGATAGATTTTCCTAATTCACACTCCACTGCTCTGTTGTTATCTCTCATATCATTGAGTTTTTGGACCCCGTGTGTTAGCGAGATTTCTTCTTTTGATGCAGTCGTTTCCAGAAGAAAACTTTTCTTTTTTCTTTTGTCCATGTCCATTTATTTTTATTTTTTATGTAGGAATTGATTTTATCTATCTAAGATTATCTAAGTTTATACAGCCACTACGAATCTGGAAGTTACATTCACAAAAAACTATTTCTGGATCTTTTCACTTCTGAGAGATTTATTCAGGCTTTGCAAGACATTGTTGCCCTTAAAAATTCAAGTGTATAACTAATAAATTCAACACAATTGAGACCATAAATATATATTAAATTTACAGCAAGTTGTACGAATTAAAATTATCAGCATAATATAAGACGCAGAGCAAATAGAACCGTTCGTCTTGACTACTATTCATCGAAATATTTTTTTCATCAGAATTTAAATATTTTGAGTCAATATCTACAAGTAGTTGAAAAGAGTAATTTTCAGTATGGCTAGCGGTTTTAACGATTTTTTTTATAGATCATTCTCATTAGAATTTTATAAAATGTTTACTGCCATTTTAATTATCAAGAAATTTATTATACATCATATCTCTCTACTGCAACCAATCGTATGGTTTATATTTTATAAACTCGCATGAGATCATATTTATGCATTATTCATTTTCCTTCTTCCATGCTTGTAACACATTCAGTAGTAAATTAGTATAAATTATTTAATGCAAATATCTATATAAATAACTTTCGCTTAGATAAAGTGTCGTACTGAATTCCTTTTTCTGTTAATGCAGTCAAGTGTATACTTTCTTTCTTTCTTTTTCCTGTTTAGCCTCCGGTAACTACCGTTTAGATAATTCTTCAGAGGATGAATGAGGATGATATGTATGAGTGTAAATGAAGTGTAGTCTTGTACATTCTCAGTTCTACCATTCCTGAGATGTGTGGTTAATTGAAACCCAACCACCAAAGAACACCGGTATCCACGATCTAGTATTCAAATCCGTGTAAAAATAACTGGCTTTACTAGGACTTGAACGCTGTAACTCTCGACTTTCCAAATCAGCTGATTTGGGAAGACGCGTTAACCACTAGACCAATCCGATGGGTTAGTCAAGTGTATACTAAATTTTATTTATTTATTTATTTTTTGATCTCTATTGTCCTCCAAAAGTTAGTACTTTGTCTTCTGTTTTACTGAAGATCTAAAAATTGGAATAATTTCTTCCGATTAAATTTTTTAAACGCTAAAGCTAGATGAATACCTTTTGTTAAAAGAAGAATCTTTGCATCTGTACTGTAACATCTACACTCCTCACTGACCAAAACATTCTACAATCGTTTTGTGTTCGTGCCTCTGTAAGTAATTATTCGCTTCATACATCTTTTCCTACTTTACAAAATGTTTGTAAATTTGTGGTATATGTTATCTCACGTCTATTACAAAAAAGTGTAAATAAATAGATTTTCTCGTTTTGCTTTTGTTTTTCTTATAAAAGTAAGTATTTCCCCAAGTAATACAATTTATCCCGCTTTAAAGAGTCTGTAGTACCAATAGTTTCATGCTGAATATATTTAGTGAGACATAATGCTGTATATTTCGTTGATTTTAATGATTTTCCTAGACAAAAATATCAGGCAAATAACTAATCTACAGAGGCTAGATTTGACCACAATCTAATCAATTATTTAAAGCTCTTAGTGTAAGCAAATCAACATCCCTTTTATAACGTTATATATTATTTATCCAATTAAGATTTTCTATTGATTTTACGCTGATTAATATTAAATAATTATTACATAAAGAATCTATTATTGGAATTAAATCGTATTTGATTTGATTTTGTAAGGTAAAAGGTTGGAAAGTAAAGACTCATTCCCTCGACCGCTTTGAGTTATCCCCAGTGTATTGAAGCTTTGGTATTTAATAAAAATTTCATTTCTTCTCCCCTTTTCCTTAGTATACTTTAAATATTAACTTATTTATTATACTAAATATAAACTATGAAAAACAAACGCCTCTTATAAAGAAAAAAAAATTTTCAAAGTGAGGTCAGTGAGTTTGAATTATCCATGAAGATAGAGATTGTGTCCGTGTTATCCTGAGTTTCAGAATGATAATCAAAAGCAAAATTAGTTGCAAAACATTCGACAATTGCTGGTTCCTTCTACTTGCATTTACCTTGCTTTCGATTTGATTTTTAATTTCAGCCACCGCAAAAATATTCAAGATCAACTTCATACTTGTTCGATGATATGAATTAATTGTGGTCAGAGCTGCTACTGAGAGAATTGGACCGAGTCTATTCAACCGAAAGTAATAGTATTAGTTAGAAAGTATTAGTTATCCGTAGTTAACCTTCTGCTTGAACTGTGTATCTTTTGATCGATCAAAAACTTTCTTGTTAGCCTTACTGATATCCCCGAGAATTATTTTTAACAATTCCCTTAAAAAAAATATTCAAAATCGTTTTTATTAAAAATGCAATCCATAAATTTCAACTTTTTTAAATAGTACAAAAGAGTTCTTATTTCTTAATTGCTGAAGTTGTAATATTTTCGTTCCCAAAATTCTCGGTTATAATGGTATTTCAATTTTTAAAGGAATCATATTTTCGCTGTTGAGTTGTTTCTTCTAAAAGCAACAGCTTTAATTTTAACTTTGATTAATCATTTAATCAACGGCAACTGTAAAAGTGTCGATCAAATTATACCGATACTATTAGAAGTGTGTGTCTAAGAACTATTTCGAAACGTGTGCAAAAACCACTATCTAAATAAGAATGTTACTGTTCGTTTGTTCAAAATATTAAATCTCTGAAAGTTCTTTACCGATTGGGTTAAAACGTTGACACAATCTTGCATTCGAATACGCGCGTGTATTTATATATCTACTATTTATATAACTAAGATATCACACCTGCGATAGGTAAAAACTTGCTTTTTTTGAAAAAGAGTGCTATCTGTTGGACGTAAAAGCAACACATGCTATACTAAATATTTTACGATTCCGTTTCAAATGTTTCCGATATGTGTGTCCGCTATAGACTACAAAACCACTACACCGATTTATTTACGTTGAGAAAGGGAGAAGGGAAATAGGGTAAAATCGAAAAAGGTAAAAGGGAAGAAGGTAAAAATGGAAAAAATAAAAAAGGGGAAAAGGAAA
Organism: Lycorma delicatula; assembly: GCF_047948215.1. Taxonomy (NCBI): domain Eukaryota; kingdom Metazoa; phylum Arthropoda; class Insecta; order Hemiptera; family Fulgoridae; genus Lycorma; species Lycorma delicatula. The sequence continues at coordinate 38,062,615 of NC_134455.1, forward strand.
AGCGGGAAATAGAAAGGGAAATAAGGGAAAGATAGATTAGGAAGGAAAAGGAGAAAATATTTATTTATTTTTTGTTTGTGGGCGAAATAAGCCTGGGCGTTATCATCGCCCGGAATTTTAATTATAAAAGGGTGAAACAACTCCAAAATAGTAAAACTTATAAGATGAAAAATTAATATTAAACATATAATAAAAATTTATTAAAACAAGAGTGAAGAAGGTAAAATAAAACTCAAAACTAATACTGCAGACGAAGTCTTTAAAATATAAAAGTTAAAATAATCGAATAAAGAAACTATGTAAAATTTACCTAATTCCGTTGGGTTCTGCAAAAGGCTCCCTTCTCGGATAATAAAATTAAAGACATAAAACCAAAAAAATAAAAATTTAAAGGTTAAAAATTATCAACAACTCTCCTAGCATAAAAATATATATGATAATATTAAATTTTTTGAAGTAACCTGGTACTATGCAAAAACAGAAACATCCGATCCAAAATTTCGTTATCATTGTACAAGACATCACGGATGTTTCCAGGTAGATTAAACTCACGACGCAACGCCGCATAACATATGCAGTCCACGAGAATGTGGTGCACAGTCATGCGGCGGTTGCATCGTGTGCATATAGGTGGGACTTCTCCTGACATTAGGTATTCGTGTGTGATCCTCGTATGTCCTATCCGTAACCGGCAGAGGACCACTTCCATACGACGAGATTTTCTGCAAGAGGAGCCCCATGGTAACACTGAATCTTTGATCCGTCGAAGTATATTATCGACGGTAATTGCCCAGTCTCTTTGCCACCTTGCTCTCACTGATTGTTTTACACGATTAATAAAATCAAAGGTAGTAACTCGGGTGGTGACAGGAGGTTGAATACACGCTTCTTTGGCAGCATAATCTGCTCTTTCGTTACCTAGAATCCCTACGTGGCTAGGGACACAGCAAAAACTTACTTCTATGTTGCGATTACTTAACTCAGCGATTGCGTCGTAAATTTCAATGACGACAGGATGTTTGGAATAAATTTTTTCTAACGCCTGGAGAGCACTACACGAGTCACTGCAAATAAGAATGTTTTTATATTTAGGGTTAACGGCATTCAGAGCCCTATTTATAGCGAGTAGTTCAGCGGTGAACACACTCGTAATACCGGGTAGGCCAAACATATAAATCCTTTCATTGACGGCAAAATCACAACCAGCGGTACTGTCTTGTTTCGACCTATCAGTGTATATCATCGCGTCTGGGTTCGTCTTGGTGAGAATATACTGAAACAGCTGGCGGAAAACAGTAGGCGGTGTCGATCGTTTATTGTATGTTGTAAGATCAAATGTAAAATTTACAAGGTTTATTCTGCACGGAGGATATGAACACGGAGAAGATGGAAAGAACGAGGGAGCGTCAACATTTATATGCTGCAGCAGACGTCGGGTACGGACACCCACAGGCGTAGTGCAGCGTGGACGGTCCTCATACTTCCTTAAATTACGATTTCTAAGAACTGGGTCAAAAGCCGGGTGATTTGGCTGTCCTTTGAGATGGGTAAAATAAGATAACAAAAGCTAGTCTCGTCTATCCCAAAGTGATGGCTCACCCCAGCCTACAAGTAAGCTTGCGATAGGGCTTGATCTAAACACACCTGTGGCAAGCTGAAGAAAAGCATGATGTACACCGTCCAGCATTTTAAGCACTGTTTGACGAGCTGAAGAGCAGGCGACACATCCATAATCTAAACGGAAACGAACAAGGGAATAGTAAAAACGTAACATACATGATCGATCGGCTCCCCGATTGGTGTTACTAAGGACCCGCATCATATCTAAAAGTTTGGAACATTTTTTCCTCAATTCCTTTAAATGTTTGACCCAAGTAAGACGGCTATCAAAAAGCAAACCTAGAAACTTGACGTAAGGAGAGACAGCAATAAGCTCTCTGTTCAGAAGAACCTGCGGAATAGAAGGGTTGCGTAGCCGAGAAAAGACTACATATTTCGTTTTTTCGGATGAAAATGTGAAACCAGTAGTTCTGGTTCAAGCTTCAATGCGAAATATAGTGTTCTGTAGCAGTCACTCTGCAGTGGGCGTTGAGCGGCTCGCAATGTAAATAACAAAATCGTCAACGAATAGAGAACATGAGATAGGAGCCTGTACACAATCGGTAATGCTGTTTATGGCCCCAGAAAACAAGGTGGCACTTAATACACTACCTTGAGGTACTCCATTTTTCGAGACGACACTGTCTGAAAGTGAATCGTCTACACGAACACGAAACGTTCGGTGATTTAAGAATCCCCGGATAAAAGGAAGCATATTGCCCTTGATTCCCCATCTCTTGATGGTGTTACCACGTAGCCAGGCTGTGTTTTACGCCTTTTTTATATCGAAGAGGATAGCAACGAGGTGTTGACGGTCAGGAAGGCGTTTTGTATGGTTGTCTCCACTGACACTAAATGGTCAATGGAAGATCGTCCTTGTCGGAAACCACACTGTTCCGAAGAAAGAAAGCCATGGAGAAAATATAGAAATGGGAAATGGAGAAAGGTAATATGGTAATAATTACACGGGAAAAGAAAAATAGAGAAAAGTAAAAGGGGAAATGGAAAGGGGGAAGGGGGAAAGGGTAAAAGGACGAAAGGTTAAAACGGAAAGGTTAAATTTTGTAAAGTTTCGTAATGTTAATTTTGTTAATATTTTATAAAACTTTCAATTGGGTTCATTTAATCTATACGTATACTCAAATCTAACAACATCGAAGCATTGCCGTGTTAACTAGTGGTAAAATAAAAACCTAGTTGAAATCAGCTAACCTAAATTTTGACAAATGAAATTACAATAGTTCTGACTTACTTTTTTATATTTAAAACTTTCTGGTGAATTTTGTTCTGAAACAGTGTTTAGAATATTTAGCAAATTTAGGCGATATAATATGAAAATCAATTAAGTATTAGAAGAAAATAAACCAAATAATAAAATAAGTTTATCGAAAAAGTATTACCAGTGAAGAATAACCGATAAAACAGTAATTGCAAAGTCAAACTAGGTAATAATCTAAGTACAAGCACGTCAATAATAAGTGAAGTAGTACTCTCAAGTTTCAGCCCTCTCTATTACTCTTTCTTGAAACTCTTATAATAGAACAAAATATATTACGAAAACTATTTACAAACATCTCGAACATCAATCAATTCAGGAATAGAAATTCTTATCCCGTCGATACTTGTACTTCTATAAGTATCGTAGTGTACTTCTATAGGTATAACTAATTGTATTATACATATAGTAAAATTCAATTATATAAAAACTAGCCGGTCCGTGATCTACACCTTCGGCCATCGTATTCTTCGTGACCCTCATAGTTGAGAGAACAATGCTGAAAAACAAAAATTAAGGTATTCAGGCTTTATAGAAACCTGAAAAAGAAACTAAATCAGATATCGCAGAATAGCAGTAACTATAGTAATTAAAATATACACATATTTGACAAGGAAAACTCCACAATTTATCTAGTTGCCATGGTGACGGAAACATAACGAATTAAATGGATCAACTTTAATTTAAAATTTCATCAGAAAGGGAACTAGAGCCTTGATCTATGGCTTAAAGACTTCCCTTGGATAAAATAAATGTATCCTGAAAGTTTGAAAGGGATCAGTGGTTGGTTCTCGCGTGATCCTGATACAATCGGTCAAACTGTCGCATTTATATATAAAATTTCAATTATCACATTTGTTGTAGTAAAGATAGTAATAGGATTTCCTTTGGAGTACATAATTGTCTTTATTTTACAATCTAAAAATCGTAATATATCAACGATATTTCATTCATTGATATTACCAGCACTATTATATATTACTTGTGTTATATTTACATTATCATCACCATTTTATCATTATACGTGTATATGTTAAGATTAATGTTAAAAATTAATACATTAATTAATATAACGTGTAATAATATGATTATTATTATTATTATTTATATTATTCAACTATACAGCTCTATTCTCTTGAATTGATTGATACTGAGAACTTGCAAAATAAAGCAATTCCATGAAATGAATAAAACCACATCGTTTTGAATAAAATAGATAAGAAGAAAGTTCGTATGTTGGCATCTGTTGTGAATTAGTAAAAATAGCTGATTCTCTAACTTATCAACATGGCAATATAAACATTTTAACTGATTGTTGGAGGATAAAAGGAAATACTGAAAATGGAGAAAAATTAGATTCTAACACTTGCAGTGTTGCACAGGAGAAATTAAAATATTTTTATTGAAGTGAGGAAGTAGAGGTTACTAGAAAATTAGCCTTGGGATAGTGTTTAGAAGGTCAATCTCTTTTTTATGTAGATTATCAGGCTGTCTGTAGAACAAATATGACGTTAAGAACTGTAATTGATATGTTACGCAGAGCAGAAGTGATTTTTATCTTTCCCGTTTGACTCTTTTCCATTTTATTGAGAAGTCGATTTTAATGTACAGCTGCTCTATTTGAGAACGAACACAAAGTGTGCAACTTGAACACTATAAGAGATTATTGATTCTGAGAAAAGTAACTTATTCTTTGGCCATCAGGATCTTTTTTCTCAGACGGTAAAATACGTTAATAAACGCATAGTTTTTACAGAAAATTATAAAATGGAGGAAGGTTGAAGACTAAACTGTTTAAGAAAGATTAATAGTTTATTTCTTATAGATAAACCTCGTTACAATAAATTAATTAGTATTTTTTTTTTTTTTTGTAATTAAGATCAATCTATCTTAAAACGGAAGTGAAACTTTCAAAAAGTGCAATTCCTTTTTGCAAGTGAGGGGTTCATAGAACTAAACAGTAATAGAATTTAGGATCGATTGTTATGAGGATTAATAAATTACACGTTAACATAGCATAGTCTTAGGCAGCGGAGATAGACTAAAATATTTACAGTTCTACTCTTGTTCCTAAATAATAACTGAGAGACAATAGCTTTATCTTTTAGAAAATGTAATTTTAAAGTAATGAGGATTTTTGTAAATATCTGGTTGATAAGTAACCATTGTATTAAATTTTCTGGGAGGAATTTTTACTCGACTTAAAACTGTTAGTAACTAACTAGAAAAAATAAAAAATACAATTGTCATCTTCTGTAATGTTGTGCATTTTAGTCGTTTTTGACTTGACTTATTAACGGAGTTGATTCAAAAAAAATTATCATTAAAAACAATGCTGTACTTTCTAAATAAGATAAGAATATTTATTTAACATGCTTAATTTTATTAGCAGTATCCACAGATGTTAATTTTGGATTAGTTGAAAGTAAATCAGTGAATTATTAAACAAAAATAAAATAAATAATTTGTATTTAAATATTTATTTGAATTAATATTTTTCTTATATTGTCGTGTATTTGCTACTTTTATAAGAAGTACAATGTAACTCAGTAGAATAAATATGTTGTATTATTTTTTTTTTGTTTTTTATGAAATTAATAAAGGTCCCTGGGATTGCAACAGACAAACGTTCTGAATGATGAGTTGAGTTGCAAGATGGAGAGTTTAAAATGGTTGATCGGCATAAAAACTGTCATAAAAAGAGTGCTTTTCATGAAACTTGCTTGTCAGTTCACTCACGTAGATTATGAATACTGTAATAAATACTACAGATGAAGAAATATATTATATGATATTATACTATTATTATTATAACGCGTAATAGTAAGTACTTTATTGATATTATTGGAAATTTTATGATGATATTGAAACATATTATAGAATTTCTTGATTGTAAGAATAAAAACCATTAAACTATTAAGAAATCTGAGGCTTAATACTTTTTTGTGAATAATAATAATTTGAACATTGTAAATTAAAACTATTTGCAAAATATTTATTTTACAATGTTGGCACTACAGATTCAACATGGATTATTTAACAGATATTCACTTGATTAATCAAAGTGCATATTACCTATTCATTTTTTACAACAAACTTCTCTAACGAAAATATCGTGAGTATTTGGTTGAATAAAAAGATGAGTATTTAATTTAAATTTATGTCTGGTTTACTTACATATATTTTACAAAACTTAAAATTATTGCAAAAATAAAAATAATTACATTTTCCAGTTTATATATACAAAATGAATATTAGATATATCTCAATATAATTTGTTTACATCAAAAATTAATTTAAATGTCAGGAAAAGATTTTTGAAAGTGTATGTTTGGAGTGTCGCTTTATATGATAGTGAAACTTGGACGATCGGAGTATCTGAGAAGAAAATATTAGAAGCTTTTGAAATGCGGTGCTATAGGAGAATGTTAAAAATCAGACGGGTGGATAAAGTGACAAATGAAGAGGTATTGCGGCAAATAGATGAATAAAGAAGCATTTGGAAAAATATAGTTAAAAGAAGAGACAGACTATATAGGCCACATACTAAGGCATCCTGGAATAGTCTCTTTAATATTGGAAAGACAGGTGGAAGGAAAAAATTGTGTAGGCAGGCCACGTTTGGAATATGTAAAATAAATTGTTAGGGATGTAGGATGTAGAGTCTATACTGTAATGAAACGACTAGCACTAAATAGCAAATCTTAGAGAGCTGCATCAAACCAGTCAAATGACTAAAGACAAAAAAAAAAAAAAATCCTGAAGGTGTCGAAAACCCCTATTTTAATTATTATAAAAACACTGTCGCCGCCACTCTCTCAAGTTGTCATATTTGCCACAGGGAGCGTTAGCGACGCCCTTATACTCATTCTATAAACAGGTACGAAAAAAGGAAATGTATAATTCATTGTTTCATACGTTGTTTTGATTACCCAGTCAAATTAAACCATTAATTACCAGCGTTTATTAAATCTGAAAACAAGGATGACATTTTTAAAAATAAGAAAATATTTTAAGCACTGCCTTAGGTTGTTTTTAAAGTTATGATTTCTGAGGGATTTTATACAGGAATAGTTTCCAAATTACTTTTTTTATAACAAGTCTGAAACTTGGTAATGTTTTCCATGATATTATTTCAAATAAATTGCACGTAATTTTGACGTATTTCACACAATCTGTCATACATACCATTACTTAAGGCATAATGTTAAAAAAACCCTATTTAGTTAAATGTTTAAAGATCAATTTTTACTAATGTAAACTCAAATATCATTGGGCTACATTTGAATAAGTATTTCTCGGTACATCAGGGCAAGAATAAACTTGTGTGCTCATTATTTTTCTATCACTGAAAATAGATTTTTTTATGTATTAATTATTAATCAACAATAAAACTAAGTACCGATGGATTCTAGTAGCACAAGTTTTCATAGGTTCATCTGATACTTTAAATACAGGTTAATGTAATATCAAATCTAATTCACTTACTCGCTTACGCATTTATTTGTATTTAATGAGTGAATGGGTCATACTGATTCAATGCCTACCCAAATAATCTATCTCTCGTGCCCAAAAGTTTTGTCATATTCATTAAAACAATAATCCATCAGTAAATTTAGCAAAACTAAAATCAAATATAACGGTTAGATCTGTATTATGCTGTTTAATTAAAAATATCATAGAATATAAAAGATATCTAATATATAATCTAGAAATTAACCTTTAAAAACAATTTTTCATATCTCGTGTCTTTTAACTTTTAAATAATATAATCAATAAATTAATTGTTGTTTTGTGGATTGCATATTTATTTAGCGATTTGAACGTTTTAACATTTTCTTGGCCACTTCAGTCTCTGAAAAGGCAAAATTCATAAAAAATTATTTATGTCAGAATAAAATATAATCACAATAATACTATCGTACAAAATTACTTAATTGACATTTTATAGTTATTTGGCAATTTTATTTTAAATTTATTAGTAATATTAAAAAAAGCCTTTTACACTTTAAAAGAAATTCGCAGTACTACTAATATTGCAAGCGGTTTAGATCTGTTATATTCAACGGAATATATACATTAAGCATTCACACGCCAAAATATATCTGTAAGTTATACTCCAGAAAAACTGAAATTTATGTTGAATTTTATCCATGGAGTTACAACTTTGGTAACTTAACCTGAGAATTAAGCAGTCGGAGTGAAAAGTGTAGTCGTGGAGATTCGGGTTTTAGAAGGTTTAAAGGAATGATGTCAGAAACATGTTGAAATTGAAATTCAAAATGGGATAAGGTAGGTAGGCAGCAGGCAAGTAAGCATTTATATAGGAGAACTAACACAGTTACGTTGTGAAGGAATGATGGCAGGGGTGGGCTGTAAGGTCGGTGGTTTCTTTCATAGACGATTAACCTTGCGCGCTCCCTTGCGACGTACTTAACAATCATCGAGCGAATAAAAGAGAAATGGAATGGGGAAAAAAGGAGAAAATATTCAACTAAAAATAGGGAAAATATTTTTAGATGTGGTGGCATATGGAACATCGTCGCGTTTAAATACGAAAGATACATATGAAAGACCGTTGTGTAGTGAACGCGTATAGAATTCCACTATACGGTATTCTCATATAAAAATGTACGGATGGAAGTCCTGTTTAGCTCACTTTTATGTATCGTTTTGATATACGGATACCGAATTCAACTTTTCTTTATTCAGTCGTTTCTAAATGCATCACGCTGATTTCAAATTTTATGATCCGGATAGCTAAATATTGCGCATTTCTTTATTCGGGTTATAATCATGTTTTTTGTACCCTGCTGAGTAATTGTTGAAAATGTTGAGTTATTTTCCGTATAATATCTCTTCTGTAGTATCCTGAAAATATTTTCAATAACAAACATGTTTATCTTATGAAAAACAGATTGTTTGTTATTATTTGTTTTAAATATTTCATACGTTTATTCCGTGATGAAAAGGAAATATCAGTTCTTCTTATTGGTAGCAACAACAGACGTGTTTTCTGTTTTCTAAAACTTACTTCATATGTAATCATCTTCTGGTTTACAAAAATGATTCAGAGTAACAACTCTGAAAACAATGAGGTAAATTAATATGCAGCATACCCTCGAGGTATAAAATGTTATAGAAATTTATTTTGAACTATAAAACATGATAAATATTTTATGACAGATTAGTTTAGGGTTAGCTAACACACAGAATAATCAGTAACGTTTAACGCAGAACTATTACACTAAGCAATTTTGAATAAGCATGACTGAATATGTTATCCGAAATTCTATAACCCTAAAAGTATGAGCTGAACATTAAAATATTCTTTTACCATAATATTAAAAAAATGTACCACTATGTAAAGAAAAGATGTGAATCTTTATAACTGAAGGTATTATTTAAATAAAAAATATTAAACATTATTTTAAATTATAAACATACGACACGTTCAAAAACTCAACAATAAAAAATCAAAAGATCTATTGAAAAAAATCACAAAAACTGGCAGATTAAAAGGTGCGAGTAAATTCTGAAATAAATTCATTCTACCAGCTTCTGCAATGAATTATAATCAGACAAAATGTAATTTTATGTAACCTCGTAAGTTTTCCATTTTACAAGAAGGCGTAAAAGAATGTGAAGAAATTCTGGTGGTTCTTCAAAGGTAAAGAACTCTTATGAAGATAAAGAACTCTTATACGAAAAGATAATTAACGTTAGATTTGGTGTGAACTCTAAAAAATTGACTTCCCCTTCTAAATATTTTGTTAGTCTATAATGAAAGAAACCTTTTTAAACTTTTTAAAAAACGTGAAATCATATGATCATATACTGAGTAGTAAAAAAAATTAGAATTTTTGCATTAAATACATTGCTAAATTTTTATTTGACTAAATATTCAATATATCGGATTGATTATATTACCCTAATCTACTAGTTTCAATATATTATTTCATTAAAAGTATTATATTTATCAGTGAAATATTTAAATATGGTTTATTACTAAATCAATGTCTAATTAAGATGTTGCATTAAATTTCAAGTAACGGATTATTTAAAATTTTGATAATATATAAAATTATTATCGAAAGGGACTTAAACGAGAAAAAAGGTTGGTCGGTAAAGTGGAAGATTCTTATACTTGGCATGTTATGTCTTCGCGGATGAGCTTAAAGCAAAATTATTCCCGTTTCATTAAATTTAAAAAATCTATATTGATATTAAATTATCCCTATGAAATTTTCTTGTCTTATTTCATTATACTTCTGTGCCACGTTAAATTTCATATCACAATAAATATTCGAATTGAAAAAACTGAAGATAAACTAAATGGATTGAAACACATCTTTGTTACGTTTAGAAAACTACATTATTTGTAAAATAAAATTATTTTTAAATTTCTATAACGTGGATTGCACCGTTGAGTTACAATAACAAATGTACTCCTCTAAATGATAAAAGCAAAGATCAATGTGTTAGATAGTTAAGTAACTCGACCATGTTAAATGTTTATCCAGAAGCAGCATCAATGGTACTATTACAGCTTGTTTGTTCAGTGTAGGTAGATAAAAACTGGGATGCGCCGTACCATCACAGCAATAGTTTGTGGTGGGGTTAAACGACTTATCAGTTGAGATCAGAACTCCGAGCGTAAAACATCGCTTTACGTACTTTTCTGAAAACATCGTAGATGTTTTCTTAAAGCCAATAACTGGATTCATTACTTACAATATCAACTTTTGTTGGCAATTGTTATTTGTTAATAAGATTATTATTAGTGTTAGTGTCGTTAAAGGAAATTTATTTTTTGGTTAATTTTATTTGAATTGTTCGTAAATTTAATTTATCGACGTAATAAACATAAACCCATAATGTCGGAAAAAACAGGTAAAATTGGGGAAAAGGAAATTATAAGAATTATATTTCGAGCAGATATTCCCAATATTTATCATATTATGAAGGAAGAAACCGAAGAAGGACAAGCACTAGATTTACAATAAATTCAGACTCGTGTTACTAAAGCGACCGGTTTACCCATTAGATCCCTTCAACACATTTTAAAGCAACAAGAACAACAGAAAAATAGTGGAAGTGAATTCTGTACTTCTCGTAAAATACAGCCAAGGAAGACGTTGAAAACTGATATGGATGATTTCAAGGAAAGTGTTATGGAGGACGGTAACTGAGTTTCATTTACGCCATGAAGAACGCCCCTCTCCGAGGAAAATTTGCCATTAGTAAAAGAGCAAACAACGTTTGAAGGGGGAATATGAGCTCTTCTTGTAGTCATGAAACGTTTAGACTTCCACGGGAAGAAAGCTGAAAACAACAGTAAAACACTGTTCAAGAATTAAAGTTCTCGATCAAAGATAATTGGACTGATTGTTCTTCAGAAGGCTCAAAGCTTTGCTTATAAAGGGATTTGAGCAATAATAGTTAATGCGGATGAAAAGACGATTTTATCGAAAATCCTCTCCTAATATTTAAGTCGGGTCAAAAAAGGGGGCGATTACCCATGATGGTACGAACTTTAATAATTTTAAAAAATGGGTTTTCTCAACTGCTACTGACTCTGTTACTGAGATCTGTAATAGTCAAGTACAACGAACCGCACCACGCTGTTCAAATAAATCAGCCCCTAATTCGGATTCCAAAAAAAAGTCATGATTGAAATGAAAAAGGTGTCTAATGATATGCCGAGGGGCTCATTAAAAACAAGATATCATTATCACATGAATGTTCAAACCTGACATGTAAACGCTGATAAAACTACATAAGTGATTTAAAACGTTGAAAATATATTCTTTGCTGAAAAATGACATACTGTTGTCACATTACAACCTTATAATCCCGACTTAAATGCTATTGAGAATATCTGGGCATGTGTTAAAAATTACATTCCACAAAAGAGTGTAAAATTCAGTTTAGAAGACAAAATAGAATCGGAGAAAGAAAAATTTAAGAAATAAATGTAAATTTCTGAAAGGCAGTTTACAAAATTACTGGAATTGTGATACACATTACTTAAAACTTGAACCGATGTTACTCGAAATTTCCGAGCTCTTATTGAAAATTACATGATATTGATTTCAGTTCCGACTATTTCATGGACAATGATGACAAAGAGCAGGGCTACTAAGTGGAGTTGAAGAAATAGTGCAACTTGGAAAGAAATTAAATATATTTTGTGTTTGGTAATGTGTTAATTTAGTGAGTCTAGTAAAAGTTACTAGTGGAACCAATTTGGAAATTGTGCAATAATATAATGTTATTAATCTTGGAATTAAGGTACGCCGTTGGTTTTTTGATAAGTTAATTTGTTACAATGCTATTATAATCATGATTATAATATTTTATGATTACTTTATTTTTCTTATTTCGCTGACAAATTAGATTTAACATCAAATATGTTAAGATTTATTACATGATTTATAGAGTATGATTTGTGTTTAGTGTTGTTAATTGTGTAGATGGACATGTGGTAATGATTCTTAGAAATAAAAAATAATCATCAATTAATGTCACCATCCACGATCATATAGCTAAATATAGAACTAAAACTATGCATAATTAAGATCAAAGACAAGCTTTGTTTTACCGAAGTAGATTTATGATTAGCTACTGAGGTGTAATATAATTATATGTAATATATTAGAGATAGAGAACTTTGGCGAAAGCGAAATTATGGAGCAGTGTTGTTAACTACGATTGTAGATGAAGGTTTGCTCTACGTGCCTTGTCTGCAGACCGAAACTCTACTGGATCGAGATAAATAAGAGGTTGCGCAGCTCATACGCCAAACAAACTATACGTAGTTGTAGACAGAGAGAGAATAGTGAGAAAGTCTTTCGAACAGTGGTACAGTCGTTTTTACTGCATTTTAAGAATTACTTATTTTGTATGAAACGCTACACCTTAGACTATCAAAATTACTGCAGCATATAAAATCTGCATAATTGCAGTAAAATTTTTTCTTACATTATTCGTTTATTAACATTACATGTTACACGTAATAGAACGATTAAAAATATGTAACCAAAATATAACTTAAAAAACTTAACAGTAAAATTTCTTTATAAATAATTTAACTATTATCAACTGGATATTATAGAAAACAGTAAGTAGAAACATTCTTTCAGTTGTGTATTTATACAAGATGATATTTTACAATGTAATGTTGTCAGAGCAGTAAAACAGTTCACCAAACCGACAGTTTGCTAGTCGGGTTTTTCACCTAATATGCATAACTTTTTCCTTTCTGTAGTTTTGCCTACTTATTAACATTTAAAAAGATGTTATTTTAAATGTATACGGTGTTGTAAAAAAAGTGTATAAAGAAAATAACCAAATAAGAAATAATTTTTTAAATTAAAAAAAACTTTTCCCGATTTCTAGTTTTTTGGTAACTTGGCCATCGTGTGGCCGAACCGCTTACTGGAAACTTAGGGTTTTATGTTTTGATATCGATATTGAACTTTTGTGTTTGTTAAATCATTAAGCAAATTTGTGGGCCAAGTTGTTACAAATGATCTATTTATTTAGAATAAAACTTATTCTGTACAAATCTCTTCTTAAACTCGTCTGGATGTATGATTTTTCATTTCATTTAAAATCACAGTTACATTCTCATTTAAGATGTATTTAAGGTTTCAGTCCAAAATTTCGGGAAAACAAAATCAATCGGTCAGATGGTTAGCAAATTCAGATATCCACTGTAGTGTTTTGTTCCTTAAAATTATTCATAAAATATTGGGAAATGTATGTATTATTTTCATGTTTACATAATATTTTTCTATAAAAAATATTTTTTAGTTCTTTTAAGTACAATACTAGATTACAATTAAAGGTAAAAGAAATTTAACATTTTTTTGAGCGTGAATTTTTCAGTATAATTTCTTTTTTTCTGAAATGTTATTTAAATTGTGTAACAGTCTATTAAAAATATGTATTTTCTTTTTCATAAAAAATAGGTAAATCAGTCTGACTCATAGAAATGATTTAAAATTAAATCAAGAAATAAGTTACTTACAAACAGAACAATGTTAATTAAAGTTAAGCATAAACAAATAGAAATATTAATAACATATGGTATTATAAGATATAAGTAATAGATTTGATCAAAATCTATTTAAATATATCAAAAATCAAATTAAATATAATTAGGCCTAACTAGAAATAACACAAGTTATAAATAAATTTTACTAATAAAATATGTTAAAAGATCAACTTTCTAAATGAAAATCCTAATGGAATTTTATATGTATTACAGATTTAGTAATTTACTTTAAACCGTTTTCAGTCCAGTATATACAGATTTACAATATTTTCTTGATATAATCCAGTCATAGCCATCGTAAATTTAATAAATTTTTTCAAGATTTAATTATACTAATTCAATTATTTGCAGTTAGATTTACTGAAAATTACCAATTACGCATGCAGAAGAAAATGACTAACTTTCTCTAACATAAAATTCTAAAGATGGACGAAGCAGGAGCGATATAAAATGCCGAATAGCACAAGCGAAACGAGCCTTCAATAAGAAATATAATTTGTTTACATCAAAAATTAACTTAAATGTCAGGAAAAGATTTTTGAAAGTCTATGTTTGGTGCGTCGCTTTATATGGAAGTGAAACTTGAACGATCGGAGTATCTGAGAAGAAAAGATTAGAAGCTTTTGAAATGCGGTGCTATAGGAGAATGTTAAAAATCAGACGGGTGGATAAAGTGACAAATGAAGAGGTATTGCGGCAAACAGATGAAGAAAGAAGCATTTGTAAAAATATAGTTAAAAGAAGAGACAGACTTATAGGCCACATACTAAGGCATCCTGGAATAGTCACTTTAATATTGGAAGGGCAGGTAGAAGGGAAAAATTGTGTAGGCAGGCCACGTTTGGAATATGTAAAACAAATTGTTAGGGATGTAAGATGTAGAGGGTATACTGAAATGAAGCGACTAGCACTAGATAGGGAATCTTGGAGGGCTGCATCAAACCAGTCAAATGACTAAAAACAAAAAAAAAAAAAAAATTCTAAAGTTAACGTAATTTTGAACTATCGCGTTAGACTGCCTACTCAAAAATAATTCAGTTCGGTACCTAAAAACTAACATACATATACTTTCTTTGCAAACCATTAGTTACTCTAGATTCTAGTTCAAATCTTACTAATTATTCACTTTCTACCACTTAAACGAATGCAATATCTAAATAATTCTGAATAAATTTTTAACTTACCCAATACCATTAGTGATTTTAAAAACCTTTTTGAGAAAAAACCTGTTGATCCATTTCTATTGTGTGAATAACTATTTGTGTAAATAATGCAATAAATTTTGATAGTAATGGCGGATTTATTTAAATTAATTTTCATTTAATTTTAATAAAAGAAAAGATTTTAAAATTAATTTTATCCAAAAATAATATTAGAAAAGTTACTTGTTTTTGTGTTCTACCTAAATGAAACCATTTATTAAGAAGATATTAGAGATTCGTTGTTAATTTTTAAAGAATAACTTGTAATTTTTTATGTTATTGGAAAAAAATAATTGATCAAGACGTTACCTTGGGTACCTCTTGTTTAATATTCGATTAAGAAAAAAGTTCCCTGCTTTTTATTATGACACACACACATATGACACACACAAAAAATGGTTAGCTGCTTTTTATTTAAAATGTTTATTATAATCTATGTTCTAAGTAGGCGCCAAAAGTATTAAAATTCTCGTAATAATAATTTTACCAAAAATAACTGTTTGATTAATAAACAAAACAAAAACTAAATTAGAATACATTATTTAGAACTCATTCCAGTTTTCCAACTCAAATACCAATGGAATTTTTTAAAGAGATGGTTAATAAATTTTTCATTACGTTTTATAAAAAATTTAAAGTTGAAGTAACAATCGATATTATATGGTCTGCAAAGAACTACAGTTATGAATGTTTATAATTATTTTGACAGTACAAAAGTGATTATTTCTCTTTGATGGTCATAAACCAGGTTTATATGTGAAGCCGCTGAAATATACGTTCAAAAGCATTAAAAAATATCTAGCGCCAATGAAAAGATGGAACATAAGTTCTAATTATCTTAATACCAATGAAGAATTGGAAAATTAGTAGGTATTATAGATGGTTATGATTTCCGTCAATTTACATGTTAATCTTGATAACTTTAAAAATAATTTCCTCAAAAGAAGCTGCCATCGGAAAACATGTTTTTGTATCTCTTAAGGAAGATGAAATTTTTAACTCCTAATGTACTTAAAAAATGTGTAAAAAATAAGATTTCAATTTACGAAACTAAGCTGATTAAAATACTTCTGGAGAAAAAAAAAATATATATATACACTTACATCATCGTTACGGTTTCACCAGCGCTATATGTTTACTTGCATTTTCCGTCGAGGTCAGGGAATGTTTATCTGTGACTCCCTTTTCTTTTTCCTGTTTAGCCTACGGTAACTACCGTTTAGATAATTCTTCAGAGGATGAATGAGGATGATATGTATGAGTGTAAATGAAATATAGTCTTGTACAGTCTTAGTTCGACCATTCCTGAGATGTGTGATTAATTGAAACCCAACCACCAAAGAACACCGGTATCCACGATCTAGTATTCAAGTCCGTGTAAAAAAAAGCTGGCTTTACTAGGACTTGAACGCTGGAACTCTCGACTTCCAAATCACCTGATTTGGGAAGACGCGTAAACCACTAGACCAATCCGATGGGTACCAGCTGTGACTCCCACTGTGTTAAAAAAATATTAAATAAAACTTAAAGCATGTTCAATTTGTAAAACATCAGTGTATTGTAATATCTTCAGAGCTAGAGTTTGATCAGTAAACGACCCACTAATTGATTTATCGATTTCCCACCACAGAATCGCTCGTGAAATATATAATGAGAATTACAAACATAAATTACCATCACAATACTATCAAATCCCATAAAAATTGATTTAATAGCGGTAGCATAAAACGGCAAACATGTCAAAAACGATTTATGTTTTTTACTCCGTGAAATATTAAAATTCCAGAAACTCGAAAATGGTTTTTTCAAATATTTTGAAGAGTATTTGCGAGAGTAGTATGTTTTGTTTACAATCGGGTGTAAATTCTCCCCCCCCCCCCCCCAACCGATTGGTCTCCATCACTTTACACCCGAATGTAAACAGTTGTCCTAGCTCAATTCTAACAAGATTTTAAAAGGTTTGACTGAAAGGGTACTTTCCGATTTTTGAATCGATTGCCTGTACTTTCATCCAGCTAAGTTTGGCCGTTCTCGAGTTACGCCTTTTACACAACATTTTTTGAAATTGAAAATGTGTTTTTTACCACTCGGTCAACATTTTTAATCACTTTTAAAGTAATTAAAAAAAATCCGACATCATTACTTTCAGCGAGAGCGGGATATTTTCTTCAATAATCGGTTTCAATAAATTGATCCCGAATGTGCGTAACTTATTCAAATACATTAAAGAAGATTACACCCCAATATGTGTAAATTATTCAATATATTAGAAAAGATTCTGCCGAATTTTCACAGCATTTTTTGAAATTGGTGCCGAAATGAATTGAAAATTGCTCAGTTAACAGTTTTAGTCACTTTAAATTAATTTTAAAAAATCGGACATCATTACTTTCAGCGAAAGCGGGATAATTGATCACAATAAACTGACGCAGAACCTGCGTAACTTATTCAAATATATTAAAGAAGATTGTGCCAGTATACGAGTAAATTGTTCATTATATTAAAAAAGATTCTGCCGAATTTTAATATTAGGCCATATCTCGAAAAACAGTGCGTCCTAGGCCATTTTTAACGCGATTTTGAAAGGCTTAACCGAAATGGACTTTCCGATTTTTTGAATAAAATATTATTTTTTAAATATTTTCAACTTCTTACAAAATTGTAAAAATGTCTAATAATTCTTCCTTGAATGAATTATTTTGGTATTCCAAATTTCGACCACCAAATTATTATCAATTTAATAGATTTTAAAATATTATTTAAAATTGCAAAAATATTTTTGACAAAATGTTAAAAAACAGCGTTTTGATAATATTTGTGTAAAAATGTATTTTCAATAGTCTATTTGAATTAAAAAACTTCACTTTATATATAGAACAAGAAATATTGAATATTTTAATTTTAAATTGCTATACAGAATTCAAAAAACCTACTATTACCAATAGTCTATTTGAATTTAAAAAAATAAACTTTAATATACATACCAAATTGAAGCTTCGTAATAATAGAATTATTTCACCAAATCCAACACCTAGATTTTAATATTCAATCTATGTAGATTTTGATGAATATATTAAAAAGGAAATAGAATCTGAAATTAATTCTGTAATTGATTTGGTTTATTACTTCATAGAAGATGATTGTAAAACATTAAATTTGAAAACAGAATATTGTGACGCTTTTTATATCCTTTTTATAAATTTTTGTCAAATATTATGAGTTTGATGATGTAGACTAATTTAAAAAAGAATTTCCCATTGATTTGTCAAAAGTTAAATTTTCACAGACATACTTCTTTTTTTTTGTCTTCAGTCATATGACTGGTTTGATGCTCTCCAAGATTCCCTATCTAGTGCTAGTCGTTTCATTTCAGTATACCCTCTACATCCTACATCCCTAACAATTTGTTTTACATATTCCAAACGTGGCCTGCCTACACAAATTTTTCCTTCTACCTGTTTTTCCTTCTACCTTTTTTCAATATAACTTTAAATTGGTATTAATTTTTAATTTTAATTTTTCGTTAGAGAGAGATGAAGGAAATACAACAAAAAAACAAAATTCCCCATTGTAAATGTATTGGTTGGATGTACATTTAAAAATAAAAGAAAACCTGGTTCTCTATTTCCAAACATCATTAGATGTATTGTATGTGGTCCATCTAATTGTGGTAAAACAAATGTAGTTTTTAATCTTTTAGTTCCAGAAAACGGTGTTCGTTTTCAAAACTTGTACATTTTCTCAAAATCGCTTCATCAACCTCTCTATAGAATGTTGTCAAATTTAATGATGATGAATCCTAAAATGGGCTATTATGAATATACCGAAAACGATCAAGTCCTCAACTAGAGGCGATTGAACCACATTCGATAATAATTTTTGACGATGTAATAAAAGAAAAACAAAATAATATCGTAGCTTATTTTGCACGGGGGCGTCGTAATAAAATTGATTGTTTTTACCTAGCACAAACATATACCAAAATACTGAAACCCTAGCACAAACATATACCAAAATACCAAAACAACTCGTACGTGGCAATTGCAATTTTTTAATTTTATTCAAACAAGATAATTTAAATTTAAAATACATTTACGATGATCATGTAAACGTCGACATATCTTTTGATGATTTTAAATCAATGTGCGATCAAGTTTGGAATATAAACCAATATAATTTTCTAGCCATCAACAAAGAAAAGGGTAAAAATAAAGGTCGATATAGAAACAACATCGAAGAATTCATCGTTATTGAACGTAACGTTTAACGTTCTAACGTAACGTATAACGTTTAACGTTAATAAAATATTGTTTTTAAGTTTCTTTTTTTTCTTTATAGAGCAATGAAAAAGGAGAGACAAATGATTGAAATTGATAAGCTTAATAAAAATTTTAAACGTAAACATGCAGCCTTTATGAAGGGTGTGGCTGAAGAAGAAGCTTTATTTGCTAAACCTTTCAAACCAATAATAGATCCTATAAATGAAATTAAAAAAAAAATAAATAGACCAAGACAACCTCCACCTAAAACTGATGGAGAAATTGATGTAGACAGAGTAGGACGTGAATTGGGTGATAGATTGTCGGTTTATTTAGAAAGACACCAAGATAGGCGTGAACAAAATTTATTGATACAAGATTCAGACGAAGAAAATGTAGCCTCTTCTACATTATTATCCCAACGAACAACATTACCACCACATTCTGAACAATCTCAAGAAGAACAACCTGTAATATATACAAAATATACGCCTCTAATAAAAGATACTCAGTCTTCCGAAATTAAATCGTACTTCGAAATGTTAAAAACTGGTCCAAAAGTATCTCTAGACCATGTATGTGGTGTAAAGTATGATAAAAATACAGATACTTGTACTTTGGGTGACATTAAAATTGAATTTAAAAATGATAAATTTCATTTGAGGGATTTCATTTCATATCATGCTACACTAGGTCTTTTAGAATTGTTGGTTTATAAAAATTCAGACTTGCAAAAGGTTCACAGAGCAGATATGAAAGCTTATGATGAAATTATGGTTTATACTGGTGCTCATTTGATGGAACGACACGATACACAAACAGTCAAAACGAATAAGTCTTTTAAATATAATGAAGCGATTAGAAAATTGATTCCTTCAAAAAAACGTTTTGCCAATATCCCCGTACAAAATACCATCCACATCTTTTAGTGATTCTGGGTTGTTGCACACACAATTCAATTATAATCCAGTATATTTATATTGGGACGATCCAAATGAATTGATTGATAGGTTGTATACACTTGTGGGTGAATATGATGCTGGAAACAAGACCGTTTCAAATGAAATCATATCCATAATTAAAGAATTGAAAGATATGTTGAATTTCAATAGGTTTTTGAATGTTTATTTACATTTTCTTTAAATAGAGAAATGTCGCGAATAAAACTAGGTAAAGGCCGTCGACGTGGAGAACGAGGTTTTTCACTCACACCAGAAGGAAATTTTGATGTAAAACATCATAGAATCTTTAATGTATTCGATCCTATCGATGAAAAGGATGCGTTGAATTTTAAACGATGTAAACGTATGTTTGAGGAATACACAAATAGTCTCGGTGAAAAGTTTGTGGGTTTAGAACGATTAAATGAAGAAATTACAAATGTTGATGTAAATATTTTAAAAAAAATAGAGGATGAAGAAATTAAACTTGCAGATGTAAGTGTTGATTTTATGAAAGATTCCCTCGAACCTCTTAAAGATAAATTGCCCAGTATATAGACGATGAATTAAACGGTCGCATTACAGAAGATCTCATCGCAAACCAAATTAAATCCATTGTCGAGGCAATGATTCGAGAAAATGAAATGACTAAATTAAAAATACTCGATAAACCATGAAATATTTTGGTGGCTGGAATTCCATGTACCAAGACTAAGAAAAAAGGTCGTGGTATTATTGGTTCTATGGTGAATAAAGCTGTAGATTTATTACCGGTTGAAGCGCATTTACCAGGTTACAATTATTGTGGGCCTGGTACGAAATTGGATAAAAGGTTAAAACGCGGGGATAAAGGTGTTAATAAATTGGATGATGCTAGTAAATTGCACGATGTTGCCGATTCGAAATATTCAGACACCAAAACCAGAGACGAAGCCGACAAAGCACCGGCTAACAGAGCTTGGGAACGTGTAATTGTCCTGGATCGTAGTTTGACTGAAAGAGTGGCTTCATATGCTGTAACAAATGCGATGAAATTGGAATCTAAATTCAGTGGTCGATTAAAATTAAAGAAAACTGGCGGTCGAGTAAAAAATAGCGGACGAGTAAAAAAAAAATATAGATTCATTACCGAGGCGTGCTTTATATGACGACGAATTGATAATGCAAAACGATTGAAAATTCTACATTTCAGAGGTGTTTTTATGTTGGACGCTTTACCAAAAAAGATTGGAAAAAATGAATGCGCTATAATCAATTTGGACACTTCAATGGGTAATGGTACACAGTGGGTTTGTTTTAGAAAAGTCGGTAATAATGTAGAATATTTTGATGGTATAGGAAACATACACCCACCGCCAGAATCGATAAATTATTCTGGAAATTCCAATGTAACGTACAATTACAATATATATCAAGATGATTATGATGTAATTTGCGGTCGATTGTGTTTGGAGTTTTTATCCGAATAAATTGTACATTTTTATTTTTATTTTTCTCAATTTAGACAATGTCGTGTTTGTTGTCGATTGACGGAAACGATTCGTTGATTAAAAAAAACATTTTTTCCTCCAATAGACCCTTCAAAGGGCCAATATGAATTGGGCTTAAAATGGCTGATGACGGGCAACACGATTCCAAATGATGAAGAGAATAAAAATAATAAATTGTGTTTTGCATTCGACAAGGACGTTAGAAAAGATAAAAATAACAATTATGAATTTTACATAAGGAAAATTACATTTTAAGAAAAATTACATAAAAATACCGACGGGTAGTTATGAAATTGAAGATGTCGGTGAATATATACAGAATGAAATGAAGAAAATTAAAAAATCAATCAGATTTAAGGCGAATACCTATACTTTACAATGTGAAATTAAAAGCACCGTGTGGATAGATTTTTCAGATGCAGATTCAAGTATTGCCAGTCTATTGGGTTAAGGGGCGAGAATTCTAAAGCCAAATCAAACACATCATTCAGATTGAATAATAAATATCGCTCCTGTAAACGTAATACGTGTAAAATGTAATATTATTTCGGGCGAATATAAAAACGAGAAACAAGATTGCATTTTGTATGATTTCCCAGTGAGTGTCGATCCTGGTGAAATGATTGAAGAATGTCCATTTTATATTATATTTCTACCGGTAGATGAAAAAGAAATTACCAACTTGATAATAAAATTGACTGATGAAAACGATCAGTTGTTAAATTTACGCGGCGAACGAGTAACCATGTCGTTGGTGTTGAGAGAATGTAAATAAGTTGTCGCAATTTAGATTTTTTTTCTCTTTATTAGAAATGCCATATAAAAGGGATGACGATGACAATGATGTTAAAAAACATATAAATTGACAAAGGAAAGCATTAAGAAATTAAAATCTCTAGGATTTGAAATCGTCGGTGGAAAATTAAAAAGCAACAATACGTTATTGAAATGAAAAATAATTTTTTCTTATATAGAGATGATTTATTTAAATGTTAAAAAAGTCGCGTCTACTGACGAATCGATAACATGTAAAAAAATACATAAACACTCCTCATTTGAAAACAACTTTAAAACGGGTGACATGATTATAATAAGAATAAATCAACCGGACGAGTATACTGTTCCGGGCGATAGTTGTCTACGCATTTGTGGGAAACTTGTTGGTGAAAACAATAAAAAATCAACAACCTCAGAATTGGTTAATTTTGCCGGGGACTTTCTATTCCATGAAATTGTTTACAAAATAAACGTTCAAGAGGTGGCCAGTATGAAAAACGTAGGCGTGATCTCTATTATGAAAAATGTAATTTCAATAACAAACAATTCTTCGATTCTATTGTTGGAACAAGCCGGGTGGGTTCTGGTACAAATAAAATTAATATATTATTTTATGGGGCGTTTACTTTATACATTCCCTTTTCAATGTTGTTGGGTTTTGCCGAAGATTATAAGAAAATAATTATAAAGAACAGACAAAAATTGTTATTGAAAAGTGATGATGTAAACACCATACTGGCCGGTTTCAGATCATAAATCTAAACTAGAAATAACAGATGTTGCATGGCTTGTACCATATTTAAAGGTTTCGAGTCAATATCAGTTGGAATTGGCCAAATTGAGAAAAAAAATGACGAATTGCGTATACCGTTTAGAAGTTGAGAAATTCTTCAGAATTCAACAGTGCCACAGACAAAATCTATGGTTTAGAATGTAAAAACATCATCACAATTGGATAAACCTAGATACGTTATTGTAGGCTTCCAAACCGTTAGATTAAATAAAGCTACTAAGAATGCGTCCGAATTTGATTCGTGTGACGTTAAAAATATTAAAGTATTTATAAATTCAAACTTATCCATACGACGATTTAGAGAGTGGTCGGAGGTTGATGTACAAACCCACCGGGTTGGTCTAGTGGTTAACGCGTCTTCCCAAATCAGCTGATTTGGAAGTCGAGAGTTACAGCGTTCAAGTCCTAGTAAAGCCAGATATTTTTACACGGATTTGAATACTAGATCGTGGATACCGGTGTTCTTTGGCGGTTGGGTTAAAATTAACCACACATCTCAGGAACGGTCGAACTGAGAATGTTCAAGACTACACTTCATTTACACTCATACATATCATCCTCATTCATCCTCTGAAGAATTATCTAAACGGTAGTTGCCGAAGGCTAAACAGGAAAAAGAAAGGGATGTTGATGTACAAAATGTATATCGATTTTAAACAATTGTATTATAAATTGACCGATTCACTATATACGTTTTCGGATTATAAAAACAAATATCCCTTGTACGCGATTGATTGTTCACGTCAGGAGAAATCAATAAAAATGGGCATTATTGATTTGAAATTTAATATTGAAGTTGAAGAGAATTTTAAACCAAATACAATCGCATATTGCTTATTAGTATATGAAAATGTAATGGCTTACTCGCCGTTAATCGTCAAAGTAATTAAACAACTTTAATAAGTAGAAATTTTAATTATTTTGTTGGTTTTGCTGAAAATAATAATGTCCGATTTTTTAAATTAATTTAAAATTGATTAAAAATATTAACCGAGTATGTTTTCAATTCATTTCAGCATCAATTTCAAAAAATGTTGTGAAAATGACTCGAGAACGGGTTGACTTGGCCGGATGAAACTACCGGCAATCGATTCAAAAAATTGGAAAATACCTTATAGATTAAGCATTTAAAAATCGCATTAAAAATGGACTACGACGCACCGTTTTTGAGATACGGCCTATTTTTAAAATTTACCAGAATCTTTTTCTGAACCTCGGGAAAAAAACAAAGTCGCGTTTTGGTATGGTTTTTGCAGTAGAGAGACTCTTGCATATTGAAAAGAGGCGGAGAAGAAACCTCATATACGGCTGTAATATATTGGAATCGATTATAGAAAAAAACGAGTGGGGTTTTGGAATGTTTTTTGTCGTAGTTAGACGCTTGCATGGTGAGAATTTAATTGAAAAGTGGCAGTCGACTCGTGAAAAGAGACCTCGGTCGATTCTTTAATGTATTTGAATAACCTGTTTACATTCGGGTGTAGAGTTATGGGGCCCAATTGGGGAGGAATTTACACCCGAATGTAAACAAAATAATTACATGCGAGCCCGAAGTGAGTGAATATCTCTTTAATATAGTCGGAAATGGGGAAAATTTACAATCATTGGTCGATATATTTTACCTTTCTTCAACCCTTTTATGGACGTAATTAAAAAAAAATATATATTTTTTAGATTTTCACATGAAGATTACACCAAAAAACCAGTTTATATCTTCATTTTTATTTACAACAAATTAAAAAAGTAATAGATTTCACTGTTACCCCATTTTAACCCATTAAGCTGGGAATTAAAAAAAATTATCACGCAGTCAAGACAAATTGCTTTGTAGGTACAGAAAAAAAAGAAAAATATATTTATAGATATACAGATTTTTCTGCGTGTCAGATTAACTGTAGCAATGCGATTGAGTAAAATAAATGTAAAACATCTTCCGGGCTGGTTAAAGAGTTGGAGTAACCTTTATTTATTGCACCTGTTAAGAAAAACTGATGAAACATTGTGTTTCATTGCTTTGGTTAAAATCGATAGGCAGCAGAAACTTTAATTTTTCCCTATAGTAGAAAGAGCGACAGCAGCGTTGAAGGGAAACAAATTTTATATTTTTCAAGCAGGAGCTGGGGTAGATATGAGTTTTGAAAAATTTTTAATCATCTTTTACTTTGTATTTTCCAGAATATTTTCAAGAAGATAGGAAAAAGGTTGTAATAGAAAAAGGTTGATAATTGTAAATAGTATATTATTTCTACCGATTGATCTTCTAACATTTATTAGAATCTTCTGTGTTTCTCATGTTTTAATTGAAGTACATTTTCGGCTATAAATAAAAACAGAAAGATCTAACTTAATATGATTTCAATAATTAAATTAAAACAGATATAATTTCATGTAAATTATCTAGGTTTAAATTTGCAGAAATACTAATTTTTGATCAAAGTGGAAAGAAAATTAATGCAGCAAATATTGTTAAAAAGTCAGAAGGGAAGGCGTCGAGGCGCATCGTAAGGTATAATTTTAATGTCACAATTATTTCAAACATTCACATTGAATTTTAATATTAAATCGCATTTTTAGTTCTAAATGCCAAATCAACTCGACTGTTTGTTACAACATTGTCTTATTCTGGGTACAAAACCGACATATCGATTTTTATATGTTTTAAAAACGATAAAATTCACAATCCTTTTTTCATTTGTCGAATACTGCATGTTGCATATGTTGTTCCACACCGCATTCGAATTCGGGAGGTCAACAAGTACACATTTATTTTTACAAACTTTCATTCAACGTTCTGAAGTTTTATAAAAACGTATAATATTAAATCCTTGGAGAAGATACAATTATTTATTTATTCAGTTTTTAAAACAAATAAATTTAAATTGAAGAAATCAAGAAGTTGGGAAAGAATTATTGATGTTCTTTTTCTAACTTCTTATGGATATTTGTCCTTACTTTCTCCTTGCTTTTGCAATTCATATTGCTCCATTGATAAAGTTGAGATATATTTAAAATGATTACAAACCTGATTTTAAAAAAAAAACTCGTAAGACGTAAATTTCTTATTCTTGAAATTTTGAAATGTAGCTAAAAGCGTACTTCAATGCCCAAAAGAAGAAAAATAGAGAAAAGTAGAAATAAGGGTTGAAAGACGCTTGACTCATTTTTGTATTTTTCTGTTTGTGAAATAGTGTAACATACATCTGGATTAAAAATGTACATAGATAAGTAAGATGTAAAGTTAGAGGGCTGTTTGTATAAGTGGGACGGTTTTACCCGATCAGTATTTCAGTCTAATATTGGGATTTTCATATACCTTTGTAGTGGGAACAAATGGGTTATTTGTTCTGCAGGGGTATTATGTCTGGACAAAGGAGCCTATTTCTGAGACCTGAGTTACTCAAATTACTGATTCTTGAGAATCAAATGACTTCAGATATTTCCTGTTCTGCAGTAAATTCTGTTGGAATAGATGATAACTCCAGCAGCATGATTCATTTTCTGAAATTTCATAAATGTTTCTGATCAACTGAAATCAATTTTAAATTTTAAAAAGATGATACAAAGTTATAGACTAAATCAAAGTTTTGAATTTCATAAAAGTTTTAAATTGAATAAATAAATTAAAACATTCAGTTATATAATTAATTTATTCTAGATAAAGTTTAATAAAATACAAATAAATTAAATGAAATTATTACTAAATGTAAGTCAAATTTATTTTTAAAATTTTATAAGGATCTTCCATTTACGTAAACTCTTCGTCCAATTTTCATCAATGAGTCCTGTTTTACACATTTCATATAACAGTAATAAGTAACATAAATATAACAGTAATAAAATAACCTTATCCGATTGTGGTAGAAAAATGTATAAAAAAATACCATATTTCTGACAGAATAAACAATTGTTAAGTATTGTATTGTATATTATTATTACTTACGGGGAAGTGGTAAGAATCCATTTCAGACTCCATTTCTTACCTGAAACAAAATTATGTAAATGTAAATTAAAAAAAAATTGTTGTTTTATTTTTATCATATTTTCACATTTAATTGAAATCCTTTATTTTATTTTAATCCTTTATTTTAATTGAAATCATTTAATTGATTTAAAAATCAGATGGGTGGATAAAGTGACAAATGAGGAGGTATTGCGGCAAATAGATGAAGAAAGAAGCATTTGGAAAAATATAGTTAAAAGAAGAGACAGACTTATAGGCCACATACTAAGGCATCCTGGAATAGTCGCTTTAATTTTGGAAGGACACGTAGAAGGGAAATATTGTGTAGGCAGGCCACGTTTGGAGTATGTAAAACAAATTGTTGGGGATGTAGGATGTAGAGGGTATACTGAAATGAAACGACTAGCACTAGATAGGGAATCTTGGAGAGCTGCATCAAACCAGTCAAATGACTGAAGACAAAAAAAAAAAAAAATTGAAATCCGTTAATTTTTAAATATATGTTTTTACTGACACTTATCCTTACACACATTTCACACCATGTTGTACTTTGTAAATAACATGTCAATTTTCCTTTTTATTTATTAATTTGACATATTCTAATAAAAAAACTGCAGTGAAATTTGTTACTTAGTATTTTTAATTTTTCCCAATGACATTCCTTGTGCTTACTTTTGTTTAGATCATGTATTCTTCCAGTCATGCGTTTAGTTCCACAATGTGTACACATTTTTTATCTATATAATTACTCTTCCGCTTCGGTTTTAATTAAGAGTTCATAATTTACCGTTAAATTGAGTTGCTGTTCCTTAAGAATACTTTTAGTCCTCTAGTTTTGCGTTTTAGTTATATATACATTTTTGACCCAGACGTATGATGTACTATTTCAAAATTATAATAAATTCAAAAAGAAAATGTTTCTAACTTTTTTCTAGTATTTGCTATTTTTCTTCTTTTGGGAATTTTAAGAAAATTTTCATTTACACTTCGAAATTTCAGGTAGAATAAAAAATTTACGTTTTATCCACTTTTTAACGTTAGGGTTGTAATCATTTTAAATGTGTCTCTTACTTACCAATAGACCAACATCCGTAAATAGAATCATTAATTATTTCCTACTTCTTAATTTCTTCAATTTAAATTTATTTATTTGCAGACATGAATAAATAAACAAATTTAATTTCTTATTTATTCGTTACTTCAAGATCATTTATAGAAATTGAATGAATTTTATTTTCTTTTATTAATAAAGTAAAGCAATTCTATATTACCATTTACTTTGCGTTATAGAGATGTCTGTTCTTAAACAACTAAATATAAGAAACAGAACGACTTTGTTGGTTGCAACTCAGGCATAGGTACCTCTTATTACTCTAGACATTAGTAGAATTGTACAGTTTTGAAAGGATTTTTCCTTGGCGCACAACAAAGAGTCATTATCAGCGCCTGGACACGATAAATATTAAAAACTAAAACTCAGTAATATAAAAACACAGTCTAAATGAGAAAGTCCTGTGACGTATGCTGAAAGCGAAATGAAACCACAATGAAATATTAAATTTATAATCTAAATTAAAACAATAAAATTACCATCTTTCATGCGCCAAATGGCATAAATAGCTGAAACATACTGTAACAAATTTTAATATTTCAATATAAACGGACGGCCTTTAGAAAACATAAACCTTCTGTAACATCGTCTCATTGTTTCCTTAGATATTTCTGATGTCAGACCTAAATTTAAACTTGGGTCTTGGTTTTGAAAGACCATATATTTAAGGGAAAATCTTTAATACATTCTTATTAAAACTTTTCAGTATTAAACGAATATCGGCTTAATGTGTTTGAACTACATTGAGAATTCCTCTTCAAAATCTCCAATTTAAAGATACCTAACAACTTCCAATTTTTGAGCGCATTTTAACAACACTATTACATTACACCGTATCTGTAAATACTCATTTCTGATTTCAATTAATGATATTATTTTATTAGGTCATATCAACTATTTATTTATTATTTTGATTTTGATAACTTTGAGATATGATTCATAGCACTGGCCATCTAATTACCCCACGAGAGAGTACAACAAACTATAAATGAAATACTGTTGATTCTCTCTGTGATATTTTCAAATTAATTTCGTTTGTTATTAATATAGAATAAGAAAATTAAAGACGAAGAATTTGAAACCAAATTGGGAACAATACGAATTTAACAACGGTTAAAAAGGGAATGCCGAGGGTTCTTTTACACTAAAGCTATTATTGGAGGTTGAAGCCAATTACACTACCCTTCAATGCTTCAAATAATGCATTCCACTAATAAAACTATCCAATTAATTAATATATTAAATCAATATAACTTTTATTTACCTGTTCCTTATTTTCTTGAGCCAACAGAGAAAAGAAACTATACGTTCATAATATTGTTACTGATAATCGACATATTTCACAGTCTATGTACATCTTTCATTTTATTTATTTATTTATTATTTTTTTTTTATTGCAATAGGATCAAACGCGCAGATATCATCGTTTTAAAACGTACCTCTTTGTACCTGACCACGAAAAATTAATATGTGAATCTTTCATGCAATAGCTAATCGTAAATGTACATAGTTTAAATAACTGACATCGATTGGCCTGTCAAATAATCATAATTATTTTGTTTTTCAATGTGAGATCATACTAACATTATCTCGATCTTTCAAATTAAATGTGCATGTTAATCATTAAAATCCTTTGGTATGTATACAAAATGCAATTTTATATATCTTTATATATATATTTCTTGTGTGCGTGTGTATGAAAGTGAACTCTTCCTAAACGGCTGGACTGATTTTGATGAAATTGTGTGTGTGTGTTCAAGGGGATTCGAGAATGATTTAGATTTACAATTTGGGCCACTGGAAAATATTTTTTAATTAATTTTTTATTTATAAGTAGTTGTTGATTTTGGAATGTCTTACATTGGATCCGGCAGACTGCACTACCATCGCAGTATCGAATATTCAATAATATTCTATTTTAATTTTAGTTTGTCCCTTCAGTTGGTGCTGCGATCAAATTGAGAAAAATATTACGTAATTTTGTGTTATTATTGTGTTACAAAAAATCGCGAGAAAACAGTTTTTTAATAAATAAGAGGCTAATAAATCAGATGGAAATGTAAACAAAGGAAAACCAATCAGATCAATGCAAGACGGCTGCTGACGACCAATCACAAAGAGCCCTATGGCCGTTGCCAATGTAAGCAAAAACACAACTGATTAAGTAACAAGTAGGCAGCACTGCGATCGCGTTTAGAACTGTGCGCGTATTGAGATATATTATATTATTATTTATTGAAATAACGTTTTAAAGTGTAATTAAAAAATATACATTGTGCAAATTTGTAAGGTACAGTATTGAAATGAAAATGTTTTTTTAAATTTATTTATGTGTTGTTGATCTTGGGATGGTTAAGGTTCACAATTGGGTCCGGTAGGCAGCGTGTGGGTCCGGTAGGCAGAGCTGCAATTGCGTTTTAGAAGTTTTTTTTTTTTAATTTTTGGTTTATCAACCAGATAAGTCAAACCCGGTAGTTGGTGCTGCAATCGGATTCTAGGAATTTTTTTTATTTTGTTGCTTTTTCGCATATCAGTTACTTTCGTCGTAGCTTAGTGTTGTTCTTACATTAAAATTCGTATGTAGAGAATAGTTTGAATTAAATCCGATAGGTGGTACTGTTCTGACAATTGGATTTATTTACATTCTGAATTTTATTAAGTTAAAGGTGAAATTTTATAAGGTTCCGTAATGTTTTGTAAGTTTCTTAATGTTCAGTATTAATTGTAATGATTTTGTAGCCGCAACACTTTTCGTTAAAAAATTATTTTCCACCGAATACTGTGATTAGAGAGTGGTGTGAATTAAATCCGATAGGTAGTGCTGTTGTTTTGTCATTTGGATTTATTTACATTCTGACTTTTATAAAGTGAAAGGTTTAATTTTCTTAAATTGCTAATGATCAGTTTTTTAAGGTTTTATGAAACTTTCAATTGTTGTCATTTAATCCGTATGTATACTCAGATCTAGAAATAGCGAAGCATTGCCGAGTCTGCTAGAATTGCGCGCTTATTGAGAATATTATATTATATTATTATTTATTGAAATACGTTTTAAAGTTTAATTAAAAAATGTACATTGTGCAAATTTGTAAGGTGCAGTATTGAAGGTGAAGTATTGATTTTACATGGTTTTTCACGAATTTTTATGTTATATGTGCATTCAATAACAATCAACTTAACCTACAAATTTAAATTGTCAGTTCTCATTTGATTCTATGCAACTTATTGAACGGCTCTTTGAAAATAAAAATTTAATTTTGTAAAATAAATTGTAACATTTATAAAATTAAAATATAAGTTACTTATAATATAGTTTAAAGTATATTTAAAAAATTGAATTTTTAATGTTTTAGCTGATTAATTTTATAAAAAGTTTTCTAAAATTATTTTTAATTTACAATTATCTAAAATATGGTAAAATAGATGTTAAAATAAAGAATGATAAAAATTTCTACTAAAATTTTAACTACGTTGCTTTTTTACAGTGCTTTAATTTTTTTATTAATTGATTAATTAAGCTGTTACATGGTTATGAAACTTCAAAATTATTAAATAAAAAATAAAAAAATTGTAAGAGGTACTTTTTTAGAATGATGTTAAGTGAAAATTAGTAGTAATGTGGATGAAAATTTATTAATTACACTAATTAATATTTTTACGACGTTTCGATTTTCGTCATCTCAATATTTAGTGAAAATAAATATTAACCGTATTACACATAATTAATCGATAAACCCATTACAATAATACAACAATCACAAACTATATATCACAAACTAATAGTCATTTTAATGAAATTTCCTCCACATTCCTGCAAATTTTAACTTAATTAAGTTACTTATATTTATGTGTGTACATTTATTACAGAATAATTCCGCGTCAGGACAACGTCCGTCGCGTCCGAGACAGACGTTGGTATATATATATATATATAAAATAAAATCTTCATTTGTGAGCGTCCTAATAAATCAAAACCACTTAACTGGTTTCGCTGAAAATTTCCCAAATTATTATCATTTGTACCGGAAGCTTTAAATGTTATTAGTTTCATAATACTTATAATATAATAATTTAATACCATAATATCTATCACATAATAATTGTCTTCAATACTGACATTAGACCACGGCAATCGGTACACACGAAATTTCTAGATATATTCGAAATTAAATTTGCTAAAAGCATTTTTTGGCTATTTATTTATACGTATGTTTTTAATGATTTATATAGTAGTGAGACTGGTGAAGTATGAACTGTGGTAAAAAATTCCGTCAATAGTGAAGCTTTGCCTCGTCCACTAGTTGCATATAAAAATATTACAGCTATGAGCAACTAGGTCTGTATTATTAAAATTAATGGTACTTACTAAGTAAGAAAAGTGTATGAACAAGTATGGTCAGTGAATGCTTATGTGTTAGTATTTGTTTTAAGAGGGATTTTTATCGCATGTTTTCAGTCATTTACCAGTTCATTGCTCACAAGATTTTATGAAAGAATGGATTAAATTAGGAATGGATTCTCTGTTTGATAAAAAATAATATTTGTTCATTTGTCCCTTTACAGTGGTACTAGGTTTGATGTTTATTTTCAATGATCCTGGCAGATTAGACTAATATTACGATAAAATTTAATACGCTTAATTCCTTTTTTCAGTATTTTATCAGTCTATATATGATCCCGAAGGTTTTAATGGAGGGATCTATTTTTGTTACTTGAGAACCAAAAGCAGGTTCCAATTAATTTAGAAAAATACCTGCATGAATTATAATAACTTTCATGTTTAAGGTTATACATATAAACTTTATGTTATAAACGTAAGTTATATTTTCATTATATCTCTACTTTGGAAAAATAAATAGATTTTTACTTATTACAATTTGAAAAATTTTTTGGTTTTAAAATTTGTTTATTAAAATTATTGTATTTATTATTATTATCATTATATTTTAAGAATCTTCTAAGCTCATTTCTTTTTTCCTTCGGTTTTTGGAGCTGCGGGTAAAGAGGACTTGTTACTTACTCAAAATAATAAATCAAAATTTTAAGATAAACCGTACAAAATAACGTTCATAATTTTATACGACGTACTTTATGAAGCTCCTGTTTCTCTTGAAAATGAGGTAAAATGTATAATTTTCACTTATATAGATAAGAGAAATATAGGCAGAGGGGAAAGGTTGAGAATGCACACTTAAAAATGCAGGCTCATGTGTCTCCATACCGACCCATTTAGGTACCCTAGTAAAGGACGGTAAAAGAGTCGAAGGGGAAGACCTCGTTCATTCATCAATGTCCAAATAGTCTCAACGTACTCTAAAATTCCATTCACCGACACACATCATCCCTCATTCCTTGTTCTCATCTCTTAAGTTTTTTTATGCTCAACACTGACTGTTGTTTTTCCTGTCAAGACCTTCCAACATTCTCGTATTATATATCATAAAACAGTATTTTTATTATTATTATTATTATTATTATGAAATTTTTCTCTAGTCTGTATTAGATAAAACTATTTCATTGTCTTCTCTCTATTATTTTTTTTATTTTTTATTTTTTTTTTTAATATAGTTACTGAATAAAAAAAATAATTTAAGAAATGTATAAAAAAAAAATATTTAAAATTATTTTCTTTGAACTCATTAAAACATACTTTGAAATATAATTAATTAGAAGACTGTACAAATATATTTCTATAGAATAAATAAATGAACAATTAAAATTGTTTTTTTTTAGTTTTTTTTATTATTTACAAGAAAATTCATTCACGAAGTTTTCATCACCTCTGTATTTGAAGGTAATTTTACAACATTACGAGTCACAATATAAAAGTAGTTTACTAACACGGAAGCCCATTTTGTAAAAATATTAAGAATCATCATAATATTAAAAAATAAATTATATGACAAGAATTATTAATACTATACTAAGGGAAGAAAAGTGATGATTGTTTTATTACAGGTTAAAATCAATAAAAATCTAGTTATTTATAAAATTGTAAGTTTTACTATAAATTTGTATTACTGACATAAACGTAAAATATAAGAATTGAATAAATTACTCGTAAACTCTCTTATGCGATATCGTGACATATATAAAAAAAATTCCGTGAAATCTATACTAAACAGTAGTCATCACACAAATGACAAAATAAATTTAGATAATCCATAGTAATTTTACAAATAAAGAAGATTACAAAATACAATTTTCTAATAAAACAGATTGATGTGACATAAAAGTGTATGAATAATAAATTGAATAAATTAAGTAAATAAGGCAAAATAAAGTTCATTCATTTTAACTTTTTTATCTAATTTACTTCATCAGTACGAGTTCAAAGTACAGTATTGGTTAAAGTATTGAAAAGTAGCAAATACTTATAAATGAAAAATTTAACAAACGTAATAAAAATATTAAATTAAATTAAAGGAAATGATCATGTTATATATTATGTAGAATTGTTTTCTTGTATTTAACAGTAAAGCTCCTAGTGAGTAACGAATGATGTATTACGTAAAATTGCAAATTTTTTTTTTAACTACATTTGTATTCAATAAAACATTACGTTTATTATTAACATTACGCATTGCTGAGTACACTAAGATCAATACTATATTAAAGGGAAACATGTCTCCCCCTTTTGGAAATGTTGATTTTAAACACGTAGGTTGACCCAAGAAGTCAATGAATAATGATTTATGAATTAAGCGATGAATTTTTTTTTTTTTTTTTTTTTTTTTAGTGAAAAGCTGAAATATCATTAAAATATTTGACTAACAGAGCTTCTTAAAAAGAACAGATATTTAAAAAAAGAATACGTTTTTTATGTAAGGAAATTATTTCCTCAAAATAGCTCTTGTCAAACCTATATGTGAAAAAATAAATCTGGTTTATTAAATATTATTACTACGATTTGCTGATGATATAGTAATTCTAGCCGAGAATAAAAAGGATTTAGAAGAAACAATGAACGGCATAGATGAAGTCCTACGCAAGAACTATCGCATGAAAATAAACAAGAACAAAACAAAAGTAATGAAATGTAGTAGAAATAACAAAGATGGACCAATGAATGTGAAAATAGGAGGAGAAAAGATTATGGAGGTAGAAGAATTTTGTTATTTGGGAAGTAGAATTACTAAAGATGGACGAAGCAGGAGCGATATAAAATGCCGAATAGCACAAGCTAAACGAGCCTTCAGTAAGAAATATAAGTTGTTTACATCAAAAATTAATTTAAATGTCAGGAAAAGATTTTTGAAAGTGTATGTTTGGAGTGTCGCTTTATATGGAAGTGAAACTTGGACGATCGGAGTATCTGAGAAGAAAAGGTTAGAAGCTTTTGAAATGTGGTGCTATAGGAGAATGTTAAAAATCAGATGGGTGGATAAAGTGACAAATGAGGAGGTATTGCGGCAAATAGATGAGGAAAGAAGCATCTGGAAAAATATAGTTAAAAGAAGAGACAGACTTATAGGCCACATACTAAGGCATCCTGGAATAGTCGCTTTAATAACGGAAGGACAGGTAGAAGGGAAAAATTGTGTAGGCAGGCCACGTTTGGAATATGTAAAACAAATTGTTAGGGCTGTAGGATGTAGGAGGTATACTGAAATGAAACGACTAGCACTAGATAGGGAATCTTGGAGAGCTGCATTAAACCAGTCAAATGACTGAAGACAAAAAAAAAAAAAAAAAATATTATTACTGAACTATATATTTTTAAATTAATCTTATAATAGAATTAATTTGATCGTTAGTGGCAATTACAAAAAAAAAAAATATATATAGACATCTAAGTACTATTTTTACAGCACCTTGTTCAAGCGTATTCACTCGTCTTGTGAATTTTTTTGTTTGAAATGTATTTTTTTATGAATGTAAAGGAGTGAAACAGTTGTTTAGTCTTAATTTATTCTTGTACTTGAAATTTTAAGCATAAGGAATAATACGCCTATGCACAAACAAGTTAAAATAAAGACCATAATTTCTCTATCAGTACATCGCTATTGTATTTAGTTCTGTAAGATATTTATCGTTATAAATTTATTAGTTTTTAAAACATGTAAAGAGGGGAATTCATTTCCTGAAAGGCTATTGATGTATTGATGTATTGATTAATTGTTTCATTTGACACAAAATGTTCATAAATTATTTATACATAATTTGTCAGACTGTTTTTCATTCAAATACACGGTAATGAATTTTACAGTAAGGATTATTATTTATATTTCGCGCGTCAAATTTTTATTAATTTTTTCACTAACAATATAATACATATATTATATAAAATAAACATCATAATTTCAATTATTTATGACAGTAACTTTTTTTAAGAAATGTAACCATTAAAAAAAACAGTACGTATTTCATAAATATTATGCACGGTAAATTTCTAGTCAAAAGTAATGTCCACCAGCCGTTATGTTTGATCTTTTGTTTTATGAAAACAAAATAGTAAGAAGTTAATAAATATTACAAATTTATGATAATAGCGTAAGTGCATACTTAACCAAGCAAGAAGTCTTCATTTAGTGGCACCAATTGAATTACCCTAATATTTAAATTCTTTATTTTTGTTTCTTTATTATTGATAAGTAATCCACTTTTGTTCCGTTTTTTCACTTGAATGAGTACAGTCTAAAATTAATGATTTATTTACTGTTTTAGCACATTTTTTATAAAATAAATTTTAATCTATTGAGATTTTTGATGTTTAGAAACTTAGAAAAAAAAAAATTATTGAATTAAAAATTATTAATAAACCTGGAAACTAATTAATAGATTCACGAATGTATTTTACACCGTTTTTGTTAAACTTATTTGTTTAATACGCATAAAATCAATATCTGATGCAAAAATTAAAGAAAATTAACGAAGATATTTTTTTAGAATAATACCTAGTTAACATATAATTGACAAATATTTTCTAATAATTCAAGCGTGAATGAAAACGACTAAGAACAGTAAATATGAAAACAGGATTTCTTTAAATAAAAATTTTCATATTTTTTTTTTTGTATGAAAGATTTATTTGACGTTTGAAAAGAAAGAAGAAACTTTTCAGGAATAAGTAGGAAGGTATTAAAAAAAAGATTTGTTTCCAATAGAACGTGCGATTGACTCTGAATGCAGAAATATGAAAGTAAGAAAGAGAGTAATTCGAGGCAGATGACTGCGGGCAGTATCATATGGGTGTTAAGTTAACAGTGTGCCTTTAGAATAGTTAAAAAAGGCGGAAGAAAGAAGAAGAGTGAAGAGGCAATGGAATGATTCTTGGCAAATATCATTATGAGGAAAAGAACATTAAGCAAGAGAGAGAAAGAATTATACCCTGAAGAGAGGAGGGTGTAGAAGAAGAGAATTTACTCCTACTTACTTATATCCTATCTCTTACTGATAACAACCACCATTACTGCTTCATAGTAATGCTCGCGGCAACGGCGGTTGTAAGTATTTATGTATATATTGTACGATGCTATGACACATACAAGATATTTATTAACAGCTTCCAACGAGTAATTTTCACTATATCTCCAGTTATAAAATACGTTAAAGGGAAGATATATACTTACTCCGTGAAGCCTAAAATGAAACAGGACGAAGTGGTATTATTTCTGCGGTCAAATTATTGCCTCAAATTTATCTTTGTTGCAAATTTATAATTTATGTATCAAACTTAAAATATATTTTACTACACAATTTTCACTAAAAATATAATTCTACCTAAAAGTATTTTATTTATTACATTTTAAAAATCGAAATCCTCGATAATAGAATCAACTTTTTAAGACTATGAATAAATTCAGAATTAGATAAATTAAGAAATTTCATTTAATTAGGATTTCGATAACCTTATCAAAAAGGGAGACTAAACAATTTTGGAAAATGTTCAGGAGGTAATAATGTTATTCTATTAATTCCATATTCAAACGATCAAAAATCTGTTGAATGATAAATAAACTTTGCCAAAATATTTGGTAGTAATTTATATTTTAACTTTTTTTTTTGTGTTCAGTCATTTGACTGGTTTGATGCAGCTCTCCAAGATTCCCTATCTAGTGCTAGTCGTTTCATTTCAGTATACCCTCTACATCCTACATCCCTAACAATTTGTTTTACATATTCCAAACGTGGCCTGCCTACACAATTTTTCCCTTCTACTTGTCCTTCCAATATTAAAGCGAATACTCCAGGATGCCTTAGTATGTGGCCTATAAGTCTGTCTCTTCTTTTAACTATATTTTTCCAAATTCTTCTTTCTTCATCTATTTGCCGCAATATTTCTTCATTTGTCACTTTATCCACCCGACTGATTTTTAACATTCTCCTATAGCACCGCATTTCAAAAGCTTCTAATCTTTTCTTCTCAGATACTCCGATCGTCCAAGTTTCACTTCCATATAAAGCGACACTCCAAACATACACTTTCAAAAATCTTTTCCTGACATTTAAATTAATTTTTGATGTAAACAAATTATATTTCTTACTGAAGGCTTGTTTAGCTTCCGCTATTCGGCATTTTATATCGCTCCTGCGTCGTCCATCTTTAGTAATTCTACTTCCCAAAAAATAAAATTCTTCTACCTCCATAATCTTTTCTCCTCCTATTTTCACATTCAGCGTTCCATCTTTGTTATTTCTACTACATTTCATTACTTTTGTTTTGTTCTTGTTTATTTTCATGCGATAGTTCTTGCGTAGGACCATCTACGCCGTTCATTGTTTCTTCTAAATCCTTTTTACTCTCGGCTAGAATTACTATATCATCAGCAAATCGTAGCATCTTTATCTTTTCACCTTGTACTGTTACTCCGAATCTAAATTGTTCTTTAACATCATTAACTGCTAGTTCCATGTAAAGATTAAAAAGTAACGGAGATAGGGAACATCCTTGTCGGACTCCCTTTCTTATTCCGGCTTCTTTCTTATGCTCTTCAGTTGTTACTGCTGCTGTTTGGTTCCTGTACATGTTAGCAATTGTTCTTCTATCTCTGTATTTGAACCCTAATTTTTTTTAAATGCTGAACATTTTATTCCAGTCTACGTTATCGAAAGCCTTTTCTAGGTCTATAAACGCCAAGTATGTCGGTTGTTTTTCTTTAATCTTCCTTCTACTATTAACTTTTATAGATTAATAAAAGTAAATTCCACAAACTTTGTTAACAAATAATTCTATTTTATAAAAATAAAATAGTAAGTTCTAGTAACAGTAAATTATTTATTAAAAATAAACTTAAATGGATAATTTTAAAGATATATTTATATCTGTATGGTTGTATTACAAAAAATAGAACTATATTGAGAGTTGTAGGGTAAGTGATTGGCTACTATCTATGCTTAAAATTAACAACTTTTTTAATTATGTAATTATTACCCTTTGTAAAACTCGCTGCTACTAAAATTTCTGTTATACAGAAAATAAGTAACCGAATTAGTTAATTGCTTAAAACACAAGAATATTTATTATTTCAATTTACAGAGACTGGATCAGAAAATTTATCTTAAAACAATATGTTTACACCAAATGTATCCATATTAGAAAGAGTACCTAATACTTACATTCATTTTAGAAGTGTTCAGTTTAAGGTGCAATTCATTAATCTATTATCAGTAATCGTTAATGTGTCTGCTCTTAATCCCTTTGTTTTATACAGATCTTTTTGACAATTAAAATTAAGTTACAAAAAAAGAAAAATTTTGTTTTTTGATAAAATGTGTGCATTATTTCCGATTAAAATATAAAAAAAAAATATTTTTATAGCTTTTGATTTTATATATATATATATTTTACAAAAAAATCTTCTTTTTAGAAATTTGCTTCCTACACATCATATTAGCTTACTATGTCCTGCATTAAATCATCCGTATCTATTACTTCAAAATTTTACCTAGAAACTGCTTATACGTTTTTAAACACTTCAACAAAGTGGAATAATGATCGGGTGAGCTAAGTACAGCATTTCCATTAATTTTGGAATTAAAATGTTCTCAGTAATTGGTAGAAATTGATGCAGCGGAAAATTATCTACCTAGTTGTGAATAGAAATGTTGATTTTTTTATTTTTTTTATTTGTATGATATTGTCAAAAAGCCTCTTCTTACTTTATCCTCAACGGGATGGATTGCCGTGAAGTCATCAGTAAAATAGAAATCCACGTTGCTAGTTTTGATGTATGATAGCTCGAAAATATGTAAAAAATTGTTCCTTTGTGAATTTCTGGCCTATATTCTTAATGATTAATAGTGAGACTTTTTTCCCCTAAATTTGACCTACATAAAATTTACGACCCTTTAGAGTTTGAGAGAGTAAGTGATGAATTGGAATTCGGCGGGTTGATCTAGTGGTGAACTCGTCATCGCTAATCAGCTGATTTCGATGTTGATAAGTCACAAATCCTAGTAAAGGCCGGTGATCTTTGGGTTTTTTCTACACCCTTTGGTGGTTGGGTTTAAATTAACCTCACATCTCAAGATTCGTCGACTAGACCTGAGACTAGACTTCCTTTACATTCGTAGATATTCATCTTCTTAAGTGATACCTTACGGTGATTCCGAAGGCTAAACAGAATAAAGTGACCAAAAAACAAAATTTTTATTTCAACTATGTTAATAAAGAAGCAACTTTGTTGCATATGTAATGTGTAATAAACAAACTGATTTACTGAAAACTAAACTTTTCGTCCATGTAAATGATTCCAAACTGTACCAAAATATTCATGCTTACAAAGCAAAAAAATATGTTTTTCGTTCATTGAATTTAAAAAAAGTATTCTTTCTTATTTGTTTTAATAAAACTTTTACAAAGAAACATTCATAATATTTTCACAATCCCGCTAAAATTTTAACGACGTTTATGTTTTGATAATGAACATTCGTAATCTTTTATAAATTAGTTTTTTTATGAGTTTCATTTATACTGAATCTTCCATTTCACGACAAACCACTATTATCTCTTCGGTGGTTAATTATAACGCCTCTCATTTTTCCAAAATCATATCTTAGTAATCTAAACAATTTCATCACTAGAAAACAGCTTGACAAAGATCGATTATTTATTATTTCAGCAGAACCAACCAAATAGAATTCTAATTTTATTTATCAAAGTTTTCCTGAAGGTGAACCTGAACTTGTACTAACGAGCATGTTATGACATTGACTTCGGTTAAATAACTATTCATAAATATTTCATAATAATTTGGGTTTTTTAATAAATTAAATTGTCAACGATTTACCTTCGGATAAATCGTCGAGTAAAACTCTTTTGAGTTGAGTAAAGATTTTTACTTTTTTGAGAACTAAAAATTTTTGCTAACATGTACAGGAACCAAACAGCAACAGTAACAATTGAAGAACATAAGAAAGAAGCCGTAATAAGAAAGGGAGTCCGACGAGGATGTTCCCTATCTCCGTTACTTTTTAATATTTACATGGAACTAGCAGTTAATGATGTTAAAGAACAATTTAGATTCGGAGTAACAGTACAAGGTGAAAAGATAAAGATGCTACGATTTGCTGATGATATAGTAATTCTAGCCGAGAGTAAAAATGATTTAGAAGAAACAATGAACGGCATAGATGAAGTCCTACGCAAGAACTATCGCATGAAAATAAACAAGAACAAAACAAAAGTAATGAAATGTAGTAGAAATAACAAAGATGGACCGCCGAATGTGAAAATAGGAGGAAAAAAGATTATGGAGGTAGAAGAATTTTGTTATTTGGGAAGTAGAATTACTAAAGATGGACGAAGCAGGAGCGATATAAAATGCCGAATAGCACAAGCTAAACGAGCCTTCAGTAAGAAATATAATTTGTTTACATCAAAAATTAATTTAAATGTCAGGAAAAGATTTTTGAAAGTGTATGTTTGGAGTGTCGCTTTATATGGAAGTGAAACTTGGACGGTCGGAGTTTCTGAGAAGAAAAGATTAGAAGCTTTTGAAATGCGGTGCTATAGGAGAATGTCAAAAATCAGATGGGTGGATAAAGTGACAAATGAACACGT
Source organism: Lycorma delicatula (assembly GCF_047948215.1). Lineage (NCBI taxonomy): Eukaryota > Metazoa > Arthropoda > Insecta > Hemiptera > Fulgoridae > Lycorma > Lycorma delicatula. Next base: position 38,105,091 of record NC_134455.1, read on the forward strand.
ATTGCGGCAAATAGATGAAGAAAGAAGCATTTGGAAAAATATAGTTAAAAGAAGAGACAGACTTATAAGCCACATACTAAGGTATCCTGGAATAGTCGCTTTAATATTGGAACGACAGGTAGAAGGGAAAAATTGTGTAGGCAGGCCACGTTTGGAATATGTAAAACAAATTGTTAGGGATGTAGGATGTAGAGGGTATACTGAAATTAAACGACTGGAACTAGGTAGGGAATCTTGGAGAGCTGCATCAAACCAGTCAAATGACTGAAGACAAAAAAAAAAAAATTTGGAAAACAAATAAAGTACTTTTAATTATATGCTGGAATTTTTTTTTCTATTTACAACGTTCTTTCAAAAAATATAAGATTGCTAAGAAATGGACACTTAGGTGTATAAATTAAGGCATTGTATGAAAATAACTTCTGTGAGCTTGAACTTGCTGAAAAAGAAAAAGTTTCAAAAATGTTAAAAGTTAAATATTAGGTAATTATTTAAACGAATACTTGTTTTTAGTATTGTAACGTTTAATAACAAGTGAATACATTAGGTTAAATAGTAGTTGATTAATTTAAAAAGTACTTTTTTAAAAACAAGTTTTTTTACAAAGCTAAATTTGTAACAATAATAAAGTTTATCATAATATGTTTAATTATATCATTTTTTCCAATCATTTACGATAATTCAAACATTGTATTAAAGTAACCGGATTAAAGTAACCACTGTATTAAGGTAACACAAAATTTAATGTAACAAGTTCGTGGGAATTACCTAAATTTGGAATGTCATCTCAATGCAATGTCATGTGGAATGTCATATGCATTATATATGACATATTTGGAATGTCATATTGTGCATATGTGCATATGAAATTCGGAATGTCATATGCAGTCATACCGACTGCATAAACAGATATTATGAAGCTCCCTAGTACCGAAAAAAAGCATAAAAAAATTTACAGATTGAAAAATATTAAAGCGTTCTTCAAAACGGGTAAATTTTGCCTTACGATAGAACATGTTCGAACAATATGCCTTTTTTTCAAGAATCCATTTATTTTGGATTTATGTGTGAAGTGTATATATATATATATATACATATACTATATACTAGCTGTACCCGCCACGCTTTGCTGTGGCAAATTGTAGTTACATGGATGAGAAATGAGAAACAAAACAAAGCATACGTTTCATAGAAGTTTAATTTTGCAATAATTGTGGATATACAAATTTTTTTTTTTTGTATTTCCACTGTCTACGTAGATATAAAGGCTATATCTGGTTTGCCGACTCGGGAACACGGAGCATACAGTTGCCCATGTGAGAAGCAATCCTCATCTAAATCTAAACCACACAATTCTAAAGATTGACCTTGAGCTTTATTGATTGTTATAGCAAATGCCAATCGAATTGGGAATTGCAATCTTTTAAATGGAAATGGTGTGTCGGTAGGGATCATGGGCATTCGAGGAATGAGGACAACTTCACCTTTGAAAGACCTCGTGAAAATCGCTGCTTCCACTACGTTATTCATCAATTTCTTAACTGCAAGTCACGTGCCGTTGCAGAGTTTTGGCTGATTAATATTCCGCAACAGGATAATTGGCACACCTATTTTCAATTTTAATATGTGGTGGCAACCCTGGCAGATCAAGTGAGTTTAAAAATTCCGTTGGATAATTAACTACTTCATCTGCTTCCACAACTGTGTCTATCGACTTATATGTAATTTCCTCACTTTGAATGCAGGATTGAATAACATTATTAAGTTGATAGACATCTTTATTCTTTGCGGCAAGGATAGCTCGTTCACTGAGACGATGGTGATTTCTATGATTAATTTGAATATAGGAAATACTTTTTCGATCAGTTCTTCTTTCGATGTTATTAAATTAAAAAAAGTATCAGGAAATTATATTCGTCTAGACGTCTCATCGACTGGCAGTTGTCCGTTTCCAATGTCCAGTAACTGTCGTGAGAATACCTCAGCTTTTATTTCGTTTGCTGGTTTCGATCGAGAAATTACAGGCAATGTTTACCTAAAATCTCCTGCGAGCAATATCAAAGCATTCCCGAACGGTTGAACGTTTCCACGCAAATCTCGTAACGATCGATCAAGAGCTTTAAGCGATTTTTTATGTGCCATCGTGCATTCATCCCAAACAATGAGTTTACATTTTTGTAATACTTTTTCCATACAGAATGCTTTAGAAATATTACACGTGGGAGTCTCGATGATTTACATGTTGGCAACTTCAGAGCAGAATGTGCAGTCCTTCCACCTGGTAACAATGTGGCAGCTATTCTAGACGAAGCAAGAGCTAATTCTATGTCGTTTTTTGATCGAACCGTTACTAGAATCAATCTAATGAGGAATGTTTTCCCAGTTCCTCCTGGCGCATCCAAGAAGAAGGTCCCCCCAGCTCCGTCATTTATCATTTGCATTATGCGATCATAAATGCCTTTCTGTTCACGCGTTAATTTGGGAATGTTTGATTGGACATATGACTGAAGATCACCGATGTTGTAACTCTGTTCACGGCGTAAATCCACATCAAATGAAACAATCACTGCTCGGGTGGGTGCTGGCATTCCCAATTGACTAAGAACTTTATTTGCATTAGCTTGTCTTCAATATTTATCAATGCTTCGTTGTAAATTCAATCTGTAAATTCAGACAAAAGACTAACAAGACAATTCAGACAATATTAACAAACAAAGGATCAATAACCTAACAAAGGATTTTTTAGTCATTATGTAGGAATATTTTTTTCTTTGTATTTGGTTATTTCGACTTTTTTTGTTTGCATAGTCTTAAGTCTATCTGGGCTATAAGAAAGTTGGGTGTTTTAATTTATTTACTGTAAGTCATCCTTCTTGGTGGCTTTTCTTTTTGTTTTGGTGTTTTTTTTTTGTTTTTTTTTTAATAAAATACAGATGTTTTGGCTGTTAAATATAATTCAAAGAAATTTGTTACTTAATCAGTTGTGATTTTGTTTAGATTGGCAACGGCCATTTGTGATTGGACGTTGTGTTTAACAGCGGCTATATTGCATTGATCTGATTGGTTTTCCTTTGTTTACATTTCCAAATTAAAAATAGATAGATAGATTTATTAGAAATAGATGAAAACAACCTTTGATGCGGGTTATATATCGTGCTAAAATTTGAGCTCAATCGGTGCAGAACATTTTGAGTTTTTGACGCCGTACACAAACGAACTTAACATTTTTGTGTATATATAGATATATATTGAAAGATTAATTACGTAACTAAATAATTATGAAACTTTAAGACAAAAATTCATAGCTGAATTAAATTTATATCATTTTTTTTCTTTTTCAGCTGCTATATTCAAAATTTCAAAACTTATTTAACTAATGTATCGGTTAGAAAACTTACATTTAAGAAAGACTTTTCGGGTATTTATTTACAGTTTACGAGATACATCTCTTGTAGATAAAGCTTTAAAATAGCATAAGAATAAATAATAAATAAATGTCTACAGAAATAATTAATGGTAAACAATAATTAATTACAAGAAAAAAAAAACATATTAGTTTGGAAGCAGGAAATATAAGTAAATGAGAATGAACAAGTAGAAAATTGAGATGGAATAATTCATGAAGTTACTAAAAGCTCTTTTTAAAACTTAATAATACAAGCGTGAATAAATTTTTATTTCTTTAGTAAAGCGCCTAAAATATACGTATTTTCAGCGTATTAAATAATGAAAAACAATTTTTTTCATTAACTGATTGTTTATTATTTTTATAATACTAATTTTTTTAATGCGTGTACAACATGTTTCTTTGCTAAAAAAAAAATATTATTGATCTGTCATTAAAACTGAAAATAATAGGTAAAAGAAAATCTACGCCAATATTTACACTCACTATTCATATTTTTATATTCACATAAATATATATATATAAATATATTCGGATGTATAATATTTATTTTAATCCATTAATTCAGTGAGTCAAATTATTAGTATAAATTTTTAACTCAATTTTAATTTTGCAAACTTTGTAAAGTGATATAGGCATGCACTGATCATTTTAATGTATAATTTAAAAAATACCGAAAAAAGCTTTTCGATTTTTGACACATTTAGAATATTAATTGACATTTTTTTTTATCAACTTAAATTTTTTTGGTTATTATATATTGCTACGTTGACACTTTATCCAATGTGACTATATTCCAGCACTTTTAATTTTGAAAATTTATTATCTTTTTCGTTAGTATAATGGCCAACTAGTATACTCGTATAATTTAACATAATTATATTAAAAACAATCAACTTCCAGTACATCCTTAAATACATTTTAAATCAAATTTATTATCTTGAGAATTATAAGACAGAAAAGAGTACAAAGAAAGTATCTTTGCTTAATGAGGAGGATAAAAAAATTCTTTTAAAATTTATGATAAGAGAGTAATCACTAATTTGAAGTGATGGTATTTTCTTTCCTTTCTCTTTAATGAAGAAAAAGTAAAAACTTGGGAATATTAGAAAGAATTAGTATAGTGAAAAAGAATGACATTATGTCAGATCTACCTTGTAGCCCGGGTTGTTTCTTCCTTTTTTTTCTCTGAGTTTGTACAATGTATAATGTGACATGCGATAGTCATATTTTGCAACAAATGTGACAGATTCCTTAGAAACGTCATCAGAACAAGAGGTAGGTTACTAAGCAACGAATAGGTGCTATTTGAAAATGGGAACAGAGAAAAAGATTTCTAGATAGAGCTCTACAATACTCAGACGGACTTAATATTCGCCTTGACGACTCTTTCTACCATCAGGTTGCACGAATGAATTTACATTTATCTAGAAACTATTTCGCAAACACCTGATTCCGTTTCTTTTTCTATTTATACTTTTTAGAGATAACATAATTTAGATCTTTCATATGAATTAAAATTACAATAGAGTTAAAAAAGTTTTGATAGAAACATCTTCTTCACAGCACTGCACTTTAAACTATCGTATAAATTTCTCGTAACATATTATTACACCGTGATACCACGAGTTGGACCAAAGATAATCATACATGTTTGACTTTCTTTATAAATTTATTTTTAATGAAAAAAAAGTCAATTAAAAACATTTTAAAACATGATTTTTATCGATAAATAAAAGTAAACTAAATTTATAATTGTTTTTTTTTTGTTTTTAATAAATTTAATAAAAAATACATTTTAATTAATTAATCTTACTGTGACTTAAAATAAAAGATTTGATTTATTTTTAATTGTGAAGTCAAACATAATAACTGAAATTATGTTTTTATAATACTGCCCTTTTAAATATTTGAATTTTATTATTATTTTTAGAAGAAAATTATTACAAATTACCGATCTAAAAATTTCTTACCATGAGAATGAAAGTTGATATATTTCATAAAGAAATCTAAATAAAAAATTGACGATAAATGTGTTAGTACTACTTTCATTTATGTATCACTAACAGGAAATAACCTTCAAATTTCGAGATTGTAGCTCTATTACTATTAATAAAGTGTAATAAAAATAAAAATAATAGTTTTTTTCAATTACGAGTTAATTTAAGGGTGAATAATTGTCAATCATTTTAATCATATGTTCAAATTTTTACGTTTAGGGTATTTGTGGTTTTCTTTTTGGCTATAGTTTACCGGTGGTATCTCCATTGGGAAAATATATTATTAAAGAAATACTATTATACTTAATAATAAGAAATTTATATACTATGCCGATCGTATTTTGAACTTTTACATGAATTTTTTGACATTCCGTTTTTTAAATTTTATTTACGGTTTGTAGCAATAATAAAAATCGATACGTTTTAACTTTTGATTCAGTAGAAACTAGCAACATCATAAATATGATTTTATTCATATTCTTCTTTGCCAGTTTATTGTGGCTGAATTTTTTACTACTATATTTGCAAGGTTTTACGTCGGTAATTTTTTCTTTTTATGATTTACGTATTCTTTATTTTTTTACAGAAAATATTTGAAAAATATTTTAAAACATGTAATACAAGAAATGGATATTTTCAAACTTTTACGTAAATTTGTATGTTAATCAAAAGAAAAAATAAAACACTGGTATACTCTTACTTTATTTTTGTTATAGTTTTTAAAAGTAAAGTCATTACTATTACAAATTAAAATATGCCACAACCTCGTCAGGCGTGCGATGAAAAAAAAAATGTCAACACAGGAGAGATGTTTCATTATCTAGTAAAGCTTGCTTCATTAGAAAGGGTAGCCTCTCTTCTCACAATTTCTTCCAGCATTATTCAGTCAGCGTACTAGTGAACTCTCGTAAAACAATACTTGGAGAGAAAACCACAATAATTAGAGACGTAGAGAAAAAAAAGACATATGTCATCCGCATTTTCTTCTTTTCAGAAGAGAAACTCATTTTCATAACAGTAAAGCATTCTTAATTATTCTGAAATTACAACAATAAAAATCTAGTAATTATTAGTAAATTTACCGTTTAATTTATATTATTAGTTATAAAAATAGTTTTGTACAATAAACAGTATTTTCCAGACTTAAACACTACTACTCTTTCGAATAAAATGTGAAGTATATCCTACAAAACAGAATTCTTTCTATTTTCTTATATTCTATTCTATAAACAGGACTGACAGAGTATGTTTAAAACTGGAATTATTGGTGTGTGTGTGTGTTTGTCAATTTCTCATTCAGATTATGAAAATAATTTTTTTCCTAATTTTATTTATTTATTCACTCACACGAACTGGACCTCGCTGATCTTTTAAGGCATAGATGATCATTAAATTGCGTGACCTGTGATTTTACTGACGTTATTCTGTTAAATATAGCTTAACCTTTTAGAATCCATGCGATATTTACTGTCTTTATATGACTTTACTATCTGTGACTTTACCCGTATTTGGATGTTTCGAAGAATTATTTTTATTATTCTCCTTTATCAGATTTTATTATTTGTTATCTGTTTCATTTATTATCTTTTTTTTTTTTATTAACTAATTGCTTCGTCTGTATCATTACAGATTATGCACATTATTAATATTGTTTTTGCGGTTGCCTCCTTCGGATCATCTACTGACCCCGTTATTCATAGTCATACAGTTCTTGTTACGGTCCCATTCCTCTTGGCGACTAATTAAGAAATAACTTTATAAATAAAAAATTATTTATAAAATTTGGTATTTATTTTATAATGAAGAGATTAAAACGAAGATATAAACGAAACGGAAATAGCATTCTACGTACGCAGTTGATGGTCTCGCTTCATATAGATAAAGAAATCTTTTTTTTTTTGTCTTCAGTCATTTGACTGGTTTGATGCAGCTCTCCAAGATTCCCTATCTAGTGCTAGTCGTTTCATTTCAGTATACCCTCTACATCCTACATCCCTAACAATTTGTTTTACATACTCCAAACGTGGCCTGCCTACACAATTTTTTCCTTCAACCTGTCCTTCCAATATTAACCCTAGAATGGTACGTATACGCCTATTAGACGTAATTCAGTAGTTGAACAGCCGCCATTTTGTTTTGGAGGAGAATAATACCCCTGCCTTCTAGATATACTACACCTGACTCTCCATTGGAGGATTATTGTACTTCAAACCTCAGAAGTGTTCACATCAAGGTCAGTGCATTTTTTCTAACAAATCCTACCACGCCTCTCAGGCGTGTTGGTACTATTCTTGATGTATTTTTTTTTTTGCTAAATAAAGCAAGCTATAATGCTTACATTATTTATTTGCACAATTTTTTTATGAAAAATAATGGTGACAAGAAGCCTTTGTCAAGATTTCACTTGCTCATGAAATTGGCCGATCAACTGTCAATTCCGTGGATGATGGAGAGACTGAAACAGTCACACATGCCTCACAACCTACGAAGCATCATAAAAGATTGTCTCGGTGTGACGGATGCACCTGTTGAAATACAAGCGGCATCAAAATCTGAAAAAAGGCAGTATTGTACGTACTGTTCTTATGAGTAAAATGACCTGCTGCAACTGCAGAAAGCCAGTGTGTGGCGAACATTGTTTCAACATTTGCCAAGTTTGTAAAAAATAATAAATTTATGACCAATTTTTGTTTAAATCTCATTAAAGTGTTTTTTATATACCTCATCCTTTCATTTAAACATTTTTACCTGCTTGAAAAAATTCCTGGGAATCGAATTCAAATTTATTTTCTATAATGATGTTTTCTTACTTGCAGTTTTGTTTAATATTTTAATTCTAAGAGCAGTTTTTCATTCTATGATATGTAGTAAGTATGCAAATAGAAGAAGATTTAACATTTATTGACATTTACAGAATTTAAAATATTTATTATACCATTTTTTGGCACTTTTCAGGGCTGTACGTCTATAAGACGTATAGGTACCATTCACTATTGTTGTGTATAGGTACTATTCTAGGGTTAAAGCGACTATTCCAGGATGCCTTAGTATGTGGCCTATAAGTCTGTCTCTTCTTTTAACTATATTTTTCCAAATGCTTCTTTCATCATCTATTTGCCGCAATACCTCTTCATTTGTCACTTTATCCACCCGTCTGATTTTTAAAGAAATAAAGAAATCATGGAAATTAAATTCATTGAACTTTATATGAATTCTCTCCTGTTTCTTCATGAATATTTTTCTTGTAGAATGAAATAGGAATAAAATATCTACTATTCTAACATCAATTATTTTAAGCAAATCAACGATATGTACAATGATAAAATTACAAGAAAAGGTTAATATAATTTGTCTTTTATATTCATATTACTATCTGAAAATTACAAAAACCAAAAATATGTAATATTTTGCAGGTGCAATAAACTTAGGTATAAAAAAAGTAGTTTTACCTTAAAAAATAACAAATTTTATTTGGTGTGGTACATTCATCACACAGCCCTAAGTTTCTGTTTCTTTTTTAATGAAACGAAAACGAATTACAAACGAGTCCCAATAACAAAATGATATGATTTAAATTTGTTTCGATTATTTTCCATTCCCTTCTATAGTAGTAAAATTTAATAAAAATTTCTTTATCCGAATTATTATTACATCTTTTCCTGCTACTAAATTATTAACCATTTGTGAGTTTTTGGCACTGAATATTGGATAATTTATATATAAATATATATATATTTTTTTAATTTATTTTTTTTTTACTTCCTTGTACTAAATAATGGAAGTATTGTGATCGCAAAACATTTCGGTTTTCATATTTCAACGGAAATATCCATTTTGTTCATCCCTGAATCCATTTCGACTAGTTTTGGCGTGAAGTCTGTACGTACGTATGAATGTGCGTATGTGTCTCGCATAACTCAAAAACGATAGCCGTAGTATGTTGAAATTTTGAATTTAGCTCTGTTGCAACATTTAGTTGTGAACCGCCCTTTTTGATTGCAATCAAAATTAAAATTAAATTTTATTTAATGAAATATATAGATCTTAATGGGATGGCACATCGGTTCGAATTAAACTTCATCTCCTTTTGTTATTTTTTAACTTTTTATTTATTTATTTTTTTAACTTTTTGCTCTTTTTTGTTAATTAAATATATTAATTTAATAAAATAACCCGTGATTGTAAATACGTTTTTACAATTAAAACAAAAAATAAAAAATGATAAGTTACTAATGAAATAAAATTTTATGTACTTTTAAAAATGCGTATATATAATTTAATAGGCGTACAAGAAAGTCATACGGTATCCACATCAGATTTGGTGAAACATCTGATTCTTTAATATTAATTGAAAATTATAATTTAGAATCTATTGATTTGAAGTATCGTTTCGTTTTTAGCTGTTTTTGGTTGTGCACATAATTTAATTAAAGATGAAAACTCTTTTGTCCGATTGCACTTAGGGAAATTAGTGTTTTCTCATTTCAGAAGATATGAAACCAGAAGGAATTGGTAAATTAGTTTTAACGATATGAAGAATTGTTTTAGTGATACAAAGATCCGTGATCGGTTGAAAATATTAGATTTTTTTTTTTTTTTGCGTACGGTGAACAAGTGAAGGCCATCAGTTTGAAAGTTAATTATTACAATATTCTGCTGTATGTAAGATCAGGTTTTATTTACTTCACGCCTAAAGGTGAAACTATGAAAAGTGAAAACAACTGTGTTACTGTTTTCACTGAAGGCAAAAAAAAGTCCCGAAGGTGTGTAAGTTTTCAAAAGGTTTGATTTTTTTTCATGGTAATGATTGCCCTCCTACACACCTAATAAATTTTTGACTTTAAGATTTTTAGTTCTGAATTGCTGAATTATCGGTCTTAGAATCCTTATTTTTGGCTCCAAGAAAGAAATTTAATGCTTGTTGAAAGATACACTGAAATGCATAAAGGAGAGAGGATTATATTGAAAAATAAGTATAATTATTTAAGTGGAAATAAAAGTAAATGTTTTTTTAAATTTCACTTTACTTTTGACTTACTCTCGTGTATGTATTTCTTCCCCGGCAAATATAGCTGGAATAGCTGCATTAAAAGGAATGGTATAATGATCATATCAAAAATAGGGTAACTGGTATTTCAAATCTTACGTTTTAGGATCCATCATAGAAAAAAAACAAAAAAAAAACATATTTTATATATATATATATGCGTACGTATGTAGGAATTTGTGTCGCACGATTTTAGCCTTATATCTCAGATTGTCCGAACCGATTTTCTCGACAATTTGGCTTAAAAATTCTAAATGTGGGTTATTTATCATAGTTTTTTCTCAAAATTCTTTAGGGTATGGGGATATTGAGAAAAAAACAATTTCGATTTTCTTTAGAGGTACTTTAGAAAAACGTTTTCTTTGGTAGATTTTTATACCTAAATTGTATAAATAGATCAAAAAACCTTTTTTTCAAAATAATCACACCCCAGCTTTTAAAATTGAATTATATATACATGCATTTTTTGTCGTTTGCTCTATTTCCCTTCAGTTTTAATATATATTTTAAAAATATTTTGGTATTTTTTACATCATATTATACGGGCATATCAAAAAAGTTTACAATTTTTCAGAATTATAAATCCAGGGACATTAAACCAAGTAACGCTTTTTGAAAGTTTTTACGGTCTTATTTACATATTATTAGACGGGGTGTTAGTTTTAGAGAAAATCGAATTAAACCTTAAGCCATGAATGAATATTTTTAGAATTATTTTGAAATTTATTGCCCATCTTTAACAAATGTGATATTCTGTTGTATTTTGTTTGTTACGTTTGTACGTCTGTACGTACTACGTACGAATGTATCTCGCATATCTATATAACAATTAGCCGTAGGATGTTGAAATATTGTATTTAGGACTGTTGAAACATCTAGATCTGCACCTTCAATTTTGATTGCAATTAACTGGACCAAAAGTGTCCAAAACAGTCCAAAATCCAATTTTTTTGGGGATTTTGGATTTATTAACTGCAGTAATAAGGTCTTATTAAGAGCTTTTCAACAATATATCTTAAGTGATACTTACTTTCATTGGTTTCAGAGATATAGCCAAATAAATTTCTAATTATTGAAATATTTAGATCTTACGAGGGGAAGGCACATCGGTTGAAATCCGGCTTTCTTTTTTAAACTTTTTTTTTTTTTTTAATTATATACATTTATTAATAATTATTAACCTCAATAAAAAAAATCTTACAACAAATAATAATTCTATAATAACAATAAATAAATATCAGAAGTTATTAATGAAATAAAATTTTATGTACTTTCATTTACAACAAAAAAAAAAAATGTGTATAGATAATTTAATAGGTGTAAATGAAAGTCACGTGATCAGATTTTTTACTTTACAAAACTTAATGATAAATTTGTTTTATTAATTACAAACTGCGTTAATTTTAGAAATCTGAAATATGACATTACTAAGAGATGAAAGTAAATAAATTTACCTTATTAGTTACCAGTTAACAGTTTAAAGTTCAATTTATTAACATACCATCTACTAAACTCATTTATTATTTACACAAAATATATCCTATAAAATTTTATAATAGTTTTTCATATTTTTGTATTAATTACATATTAAAAAACATCACTTCTTAACTACACTTCAAGCTGTAAATGTTACATATAATAATACCCAATTTTGTTAAGTAATGAATTCTGTTTGTTTTAAAATTAACTGATGATAAATTATATTTCCTGAAACTTCACGAATAAGCAATAAAAATATAACAACAAAGTTTAAAAAACCTAACTGTATGCCGGAAATCAGTGAGCACATCACAATTCAATTTTTTTGAAAAAGCGTGGTAAACGCTAGGGTAGGTTTCTAGCAGAAACAAATAAATGAAATAATCCGCTAGAGTAAAATAAACGTTTAATACTGGAACTTTTAACTTTTAATTTCTGGAACAATGATTCCTGTAATTTCTATTAAATCCTTTATATGTACCTCGATAATGCTATATGAATCAATAAAAGAAAATTAATTTTATTTGTAGAAACCTCAAGATGCAGGTTTAATTTGAATAAATCTTTACTATATTCAAAATTAAGCCTTAAACTAAAACAAAAATGATATGATATTTTCCAAAAGCTTTTTTGCAAAGAAATATTATGGAGTGGTGAAAATTATTGTTACGTCGTGGGTGTAAATAAACAAGATTGAATACTGTAGCTCTTTTTTCACCTGAAGTTCTTTAAAAAGACTTTTTTCTTTCATTTCACTTCGCTACCGTCGTAATAAGGATTTCTTTTTCTGTAGATATTGCATATTCAACTTATCAAAAAGAAGGTGACAAATGTTTCCTTTTAAAATATAGGAAATTACTTGACTGAATATCTAGTAAGATGACTAATAAACCCTAAAACCCGTTTGTCAGACTTAAATTGAGCGGAAGCAATAAGAAAATTAAACAGTTTATAACAGTTTACAAAATGATTTTTATTCCTTTTACTATTTCATACGAGTACATAGCAGAGTGATGACCCGAAATATTACTTGTTATAAGTTGTCTAAAATTATTTTTAAAGTCGACAAGAGAGAAAATTCTAATTTTTTTTTTTACTTTATTATGAAGCCAGTTATTACACTTCAAACTTATTGGTAAACTTATATCAGAATTTGTATATATGATTTATAATTATATTACATTTTCGTGTGTAATACCATTACATAAAATCAAGTATAGGTTTACGATCTAAACACGGATTACAAATGCATATATATTTACGAAAATATTTGACGAAAAGAACAGAACTAGGAGAGCAGTTATTCATATTGATACATATACGTAGGCCATATATCTCACACTAGACGTATCATAAATCAGAAACACAATACTAAAAACTAAAACAGGTTAATGTTTAGCCTGATAATTTTATACAAAATATTCATTTTTTCGCTCTTTCTTATTTAAAATTGTAATTAATGCAATTATTTCATGAATTACTTTACCAATGGGGCGACAGCCTTCCATTTTGCAAATGTATGGACAATTTGGAACCTCCACGAGTATATTTTATAATATTACTGGTAAAAATTATAGAAGTTTGTCGTTAAGTAAATTGCGCAATTCATTTTTATCGTTACGTTATAATAATATGGTATGCAGCATGTTACTTTTAATAGTTATTACCTTTACTTAATAGATATTTAGTAAAATAAAGTGTTATGTATCCATTAATTTCAGATTTTATTTGTATAGAATATTCTATTTTTATTGAAATGAACGAATTAACAAAAAATTTTAAAATGGAACTCACAAAGAATATGCTCTTTTCACATACTCTTGGAGAGTATATGGAATAAAACAGAATCAGAGGCACTCAACAAAAATAGCTGTCACAATGCTATAATTGCAAGACATTCGCTTAACTAAAGAAAGATTCATTTTAACAGAACATAAGGAACAAAAGGTTCATCACAATCTAAACACGGATTACAAATGCATATATAATTACGAAAATATCTGACGAAAAAAAAAGAAACTAGGAAAGCAGTTATTCAAACTAGACGTATCAGAAATTAAAAAAACGTTACTAAAAAAAAATTAGAAATGTTAGAAACAGACAAAAACATTAAACTACACGTATAAATTATTCACTTTGACTATTTAAATATAAATTCCTAAAATGTAAATATTTATATTTATATTTTAGTCAAATGTAAATATTTGACTAAAGAAATCTATCGTGAAATAAAAGGATCTATAATAGCAATTCATGGTCAGTCAGGAGAATAAAGATGCTACACTTAATAACCATAAATAATCAAGGTCCATTCACACTTTCTTTGTATCCATATCTCTTTATTTTAGATTTCGGCATTTACAAAAGACATTAAAACTCTTATCCAAACTTACGTTTACACTGTATACGTAACAAGTAATATCTATTTGTGCCATCATAATATTGACAGCTTTAAATGTTTGCTTTATGATCAAGTGATACAGGATCGTGATACAAGCTCTTGATCGGGTGAATATTGGTAATTCCCCGCCAGATCAAAGAGAAGACTAAGCCATCCACAACTTATGTAATCATAACATTGTAGTTGTTCTAGATCACCTCACTACGAATTATTCTGTCATATTTTGGTCTCCTTCATTAATACGTAACTTAATTTTAAGTTAAAAATCAAAATTAAAAAGAAAGGAGATAAATGATTTCTTTCTAAATATATTGAATTTTTGTAAGATTTGCAACTATACATTTCACTGTAATTTCAATATTTAATTACTGAAATTATAAAAAAATATTTATTGGTTTTCAACTGCCTGGTCTTGAAGGTGATTTTAGTCTACAGAGTATAGACTTAATGCCCCAAATACATATTATCTAAAATCTTATAAAATGGTTGGATTATCTTTGTTAGTAATATTAAAAGAAAAGGAACATTTATTTCTTCATGGAAAGGAAAATTCATAGAAAAAAGTTTGTCTTAATAAGCGACACAATGTTTTGAAATTAAAAGAAATAAGATAATAATTTACACATCATTAAGAATTTATAATAATAATCATAAAATTATTTGTAGAACACAATTGAATAGTCAGTATTTTTAACAAAGTATTATGAACAATATTTAATATGACACGAATATATGTTGATGAAAACAAAATTTATTTTTGTTTTTCAACCCAGATTCGGTTATAGAAAAGTTGTTTTCACTATTCCTTAAATTATTTTTCTTAAGTACAATGCAAACTCTTTATTTATTATTAAAATTATTAGGAATAAAGTGTTAACCTTTATTATTTCATACATTTGTTTCAGAATGTTTTTTTTTTCAGTATCAATAGAATAAACGATTCATCTCTTATTCGAACAACCGAGTTAATCTCAGTACAAAGTCTGATTCTGTGCGGTCATCTCGATTCTCCCCCGAGTGGAGAAGATTCCGCCTCGTAGCGTGTCTGGTCGCTACACTACCTCCTCCGTTCGTTCGGCCTCGTGAGATGCCACCGATGCAGATGCCCCGAAGGACATCCACATCAGTAATTTCGCCCCAGTGACTTCGCCTTCAAAGAAGACATCAGACACCTAATACCACCACGTAGCCCTCAGGAACTAAGCTACAAGCCTACACGCGGTCTGCGCGACACAATGCGCGCAGACCGACGCATACTTAAGGTTTTGGCCACAGAGCCAAATTAAGAATTTCGCTCTGTGGCCAGAACGATAGAAATTGATGCACCTTTGTACATACACGTACTCCTTAACCTTACAGGATGTGATATCAACGGACAACCTACTCTCAGACACAAATTTCTTAAAAAGTCCAGCGCCATGTTCAAAAACACCATGATACCGCTGGGCATCATGATTAGAAGTCTTGAAGACTGTAGGCTACTAGAATCTTTCCTGAAGTCAGTCTCATCCATTTCGTGTTCTGCTCCCTAACTAGAGACAGAACCTCCTCATCGAATAGCCGTCGGACAATGATCCGGGGCCTACGCTTTCGCTTCAGGTTGACCTTAACCTCGAGCTTCTTTATCTCAGGAGACTCCGAGATAACTTGGACTGTCTCCTTGTCATTCACAACAGTGGTTGTGGATGATCCGTTGCCGGTCTCTTTAATTTCCCTGCTCTTGAATTTTTCCGGTTTCTACGAAGAGCGACCTAGAAATCCTCCTTGAATTGTCTACTAGTTTTAGTAGACCCCTCAGGCTTGTTCACGAAAATGACCTCGGGCTGCTTCGAGGCTTGACTACTCTCACGCTTGTCTATGACAACATCAGCGTAACGCTTCTGCTGTCTTGAAGCAGGCGGCGGGACCTCAACTTCCCTGACCTCGGCGGGCTTGGAGGCCAACTCCTCAAATCCATCTGCCAAAGTAGACAGAACACACTTAACATGCCGTAAACGTGGCAATATTCTGCTCCTCGCTCCCGCGCTGACGCTGCGGGGACCTTCTACAAACTCTTGAAGGTTAGCTATGCTCTGATGAGCCACTGCCAGCATCGCATACGAACTTCCAGGTTTACCCTGTAAACCTGGAAGTTATGTGGCTGCTCAGGAGCCACATAATTCTCGACCAACGGGTCGCGTCTAACTTCCCGGCTGGGAATCCCTTCATCAACCTCCGAGAGCTGACTCTCTGAACATGAAGGGAACGGTGAAATTTCTGCTTTGCTTTTTCACTCAGACTTAACTACCGGCTGGTTTTCTAGCATTGCCAGAGTCACCCTAGCCTCGCTACCTTGGGATCAAGGCATCCTCGCTGTCTTCCTTCCTACAAAAACTCTAAGTAAACCCACGTATGTGACTACTGCACGCAGCGAGCTACAGACACCTGGGGATCTTTTTTATTTCCCTGTTACTCTTTGTATCTCATGGCCGCTGCTGGATCGATTGGATACAATACGTTAAACGTACGGCACGAAATCAGACAGATTACGGCTCCCGATCTAAGAAGAGCGCAAGCAAGTCTAGGGAAATTTCCTTGCTTGTAACAGGGTCTTACGACCAGAAGTCGTTGACACCTTTCGCGATGAGGCGTGTACGTCTCGCAATAAATGTATCCCTCTTACCTCCGTGAAAGTAAGAAATAATATGCCTAAAATGAACAAACGCTAACTGTGTCGACAGTCTTATAATCAGCGAAGCCTTGATACTACAGGGAGGTACTCACTCGACCAGTAGGTAGAAAATAATAATAGACTAAAACACAGGACCTCTGGACGCACTTAAGGAGACCAGAGATACATTCTGTGCGGTCAGCTGCAACCTGGTAATATCTGTACTCATTATTTATCAACCGAGTCTGTAAAAATGGCGCAAGTGTGTAACTATTTTATCTGCCCGCCAAAAATCGTACTAAGAAATAAATCTATTAAAGGATTTAGAATTTTACTTTATTAGCTAACTTTTGAGAATACTTTCACCTAGCTGGGGAGAAAATTCTCAACAAGGTGAGAATTTTAGAAAAGTTTCTTCGACCGATTTTGAAGACCTAATAGTCATTATCGTAGAAAAGAAAACCTGTTGTACAAAAATAAGAAAATTTAAAACGGTTCAAAATTATGGGCTTTGTTAATATTAGCTAGGTACACCAGGCAGTATATATTATTACCATATTGTTATTTATAATAGTTTTTTAAAAACTTAGTTTGCTATTTAATCGTGTTACATTTTTGTTTTACTGGTACTTTTATACTTAAATATAAGAAAAATTAACAAATTAAAAAAAATATTTGGATGTGAAGTCGGATTCGAACCGAATGTGCCTTTCTCTTGTAAGATTCAAATATTTCATTTACTAAAATTTCATTTGGCTATAACTCTGGAACCAATGAAAATAAATACCGCTTATGATATATCGATAATAAGCTGTCAATTAGGGTTGATTAGTGCAGTTACAAAACGTTCAAAATCTAAAAAAATTGGATTTTTGGCTTTTTTGAACACTTTTGGTCTAGTTGATTGCAAACAAAAGAAGAGGTGCGCAATTAGCAGTTACAACAGTCCTAAATCCAAAATTTCAACATTCTACAGCTAATCCTCTTTAATTTATAGAGATATATACGTCCGTATAAATGTCACACCGAAACTAGTCAAAATGGATTCAGGGATGGTCAAAGTGGATATTTCCGTTAAAATTTGAAAACCAAACTTTTTCGCGATCACAATACTTCCTTTATTCCGTACAAGGAAGTAAAAATTAACTAAAGATAACTTGTTTTTGGTTATTTTTAACATTTTGCCAAAAAGAATAAACTGGAAACCGAATTTACTTTTCCAGTTTCACTGTTTCATAATCGGTTTTGCGTCCTGAAGGGCAGCCATACCAGAAGCGGATGAAGAGCTTCTACACAACCTCTCCTTTTTAAAAACTTACAGTGAGACAAAATAACCCAGCAATTGCGACTCCTCCGGAAAAGGGGACGCATTGCTCCCTCCTTATAGCTAGTGACCCGTTGTGGCGTATTCCTGCTAGCCTATTAAGAGTTAGCACCGAAAGGACTTCAGTGGACGGTCTGAAGGTGAATTACGTCGGGAGGACAGGCTTTATCAGCCTAGCCTTCCGCGGTCGGCCCATAAAATGGGTTCGATAACGCTGGTTTAACAACGGATTGGAATGCAATTAAATCCGTCTTAAATTCACTAAATTAATAATAGACAAAACTTGAAAAAAACTAGATCCGAGATTAAAAATAACCCTTTTAAAACCAAGCCCGATTAGACTGATCCAGCAGCAAGGGACTCTGTCCAGGTTCTGCGATAAAGTAGGGAGTAATAAACTCCTGCCAACTTTGCATTCCATTCCATTCCAATCGGTTTTCATACTCGTTGTCAGAGGAATGTCATTTCGATGCTAAGTCAATGATTTTCTCCAAAAAATCATTCAAATTAAAAATTGACCTATCTGATTTACAACAATTTCTACACAACCTGTTGTTTATAGTTTCTTCATTTCAGTTACACATAGAGGTTTTCTTTTCATTACTAAAAGAAAATTGTGGTATGAGAAAAAATATATAGAAAACTCATGGAAAATTTACGATTTTCAAAAAAGAAAATAAGTTGTTTATCCGAAGGTTAGAATGTATCCCTGACTATTCCAAAAAGCTACAAATGTACCTTTCTTACACTATCTGAAATTGGTTTACATGGCTCACTACAATTAGTTGATTACTTTTCATATAGAGAAGGGATATATATCTACACAGTAAATAATACACGGTTATTATTGTTTGTTTTTAAGAGTGCATCTTATGAGAATGTCACCCTCTTTTAATGCGAGTCAAACCCTTTGTTTCTCAATCCAGTTATTTTATGATATACAGTTAAGAACTTCAAAGTTGCATGTAATATTTCTAAAGTTTGCCGAACCGTTATTATAAAATACCGCTCATAAAATACATAGTAGAGAGCAGCACAGTTGATAATAGTTGAGTTAGCAGTACAGCACAGTATTTCTAGAGACTATTTGTGTTGCCTTTAAAGAAACACTTAAGGACTGAAATGGAATAGGTTCAGTAAAGATTGGTGGATCGGTAGTGGTGAGGGGGAGTAAAGCCTGTAGAACGTATAGCCGTGTAGTGTGCAGTGAGCTTGAGTGGGGGATCCGAAAGGAACAACCGGCGGGTACAATTGAAGTTGTAGAGAGGATGAGTGAGTTTGGCTATCGTTGTTTTGCGGTGAAGGGGAAGGGAGGTAGATGGACTTCCATTACCAGAAGCCCCATCGTCTATTCCTCTAACCGTCCTTCTGTCTTGTACTTCACCCCATACCTCTTTCTATACATTCACCGGCTTGCCGCTCTTACCCCTTCGTAGAGTTCTTTCAATTTCAGAGAATTGTTCATTTATGTTCGTACTCCTTTACAATCTTTGTTTTTCCTTCTCGATTTCTCTTCTCTTATTCTTTTACTATAAACTGGTAATTTCAACATTATTCATTTTTACCCTAGAAATCGTACATTACATAGCTACAGAATTTCTGTGGCCGTAAGTTTTCAATTTTACATTTAAAACCTGTTCACGTTAACTAATTAGAAAAACTGGAAACAATAATCGGCTTATTCGTATTGGGTGTAGATGATTTTTACAAAATTAATTTATAAATAAAAATGAGGAAAAAATGTAAAAGAAAACAGACCACAGTTATGACTATGAAGTTTAAACATGTAATATTGTGCAAAAAGTAGATTTTCGTCGCTTCTTATATGAATAATTTACGGAAATCCCCTATTTAGAATTTTCCTTCTGTATGAACCGACAAGAAGAAACCGCACATTTATTCCTCTTTCAAAAAGAATAAGAGAAGAAAAGAAGAGAAGCGAGAAATTTTGCTTGGAACAGAATCCATAAATAATCAACATAGGACATATCAGCCGAATGTTTTGTTGATGTATTTCGAAAATGTCTTTCACAGAATTTTAAATAATAAATTTTATTATTTAACTATTAAAACATAATTATAAGAATATGCGGTGCCCAAATAGATAGAAGCAGATATTTAATTATGTATTTTGCTAGATAACTGATTTATCCTTTACTTATTCTTATCAATACTTATACAATACTTACTTATTTATTCTTTTATCAAAAAAATATTACATTAGATTACATTAAAAAAAAAGAAGATGAACTCATTCAAGCCATTTCCTATAATTTTTAAATAAATAATATTTAAAAATTTGCGCTATGTATTTATGTGTTAAGTAAACAAATCGACAACATACTGATAAGCTCACGCATAAGTGCGGGTGTTCCATTTACTCGTACTTGTGTATACGTGTTTGTGAGTTAATTATGAAACAAAAATTATATCAAATGCCCTAAAAATAAGTTGGTAATCTTTATTTTATAAAATAATATAACGATGGAGTTATATATAAATAATAATTTTAAGTGAAAATAAGGAATAATTACCACCGGTTATAACTAATCGTGTATTATGTTAACGCAGAATATGAAATTATTAAATTTAACGTAAAGTGTTTTGTGATTTAGTCAAATGAGACATGATGATCATGTGGTTGAATTAAATTAACCTCACCTAACTAATAATGGCATGAAAATAAATTGCCACAGCCATTTCCTTGCGAGTGTGTATGTGTGTGTCAGTGTATTCATGTGCGTGTGTTTTTGTGATGCAAGAGAGGGTTATAATGGTTTATCAAAAGCCAAGTATAGAACCTGATTATGCTTTTGTCTTCACAATTGGTTTATGATTCGGCACCATTACTGCTGGCATTGTTTATTTTATCAGGTACACGTACTGCTGCTATTGTCCTCTACACAATAGCAAGTGCTTCTACTCTCCCTCCTTTATTCCGTGGTCGAACAAGCCCTCGGTTGCAACCCTCTTGTGCCCCTTTCACCCAAACAATCTCCCCTTACTCTTCATAAACTGATCACGAAAACGATCCTTCTCTGTGTTTGGCTGAAACAATTTCGGGACGTTTTGATTTGAAATTAGTGCTCCGTTCTAATTCGGTACTTATTTCTTGGAAGATCAGTATCTTTACAGCTTAATTTTTATAATTTTTCCCTGAAAAAATGGTATGCAATATCTTATAGTTTATAAAAAAATACTAAACAAAAAAAAAAAAAATTTATGAAACTTATTATTGTAAATTTAATGTTTATAATTTTATTTTTTCCAGTCGTTTTATATTCGATCTTTCTTCCTCGTCTCAGCTAATCTTTAAATATTTTCTTGATTGTGATATACCAATTAATTGTTGTATATTATTCTCTGTACTGCAGAAAAACGATTTATGACTTCACTATCAGATTTTACCTTGTATACTTTTATTTCCATTGATTACATTTAATTAATTTTAACTTCCATTAATAAATTCGGAACATGAGATAAGACGAATTTCAGTATCTTATTTCTTAGAGCTCTCAATACGCACTAGAACTGAGTGGAATGCCCATTATACCTTTGAACATTGAAAGATTAGGAAATTGCATAATGGGCAATTAAACATAATGAGATTTTTCTGTAGGTGGACTCTACATAATATAAGACCATGTATTAAAAAGAAAGCGATATCAATTTTAATATATTTATGATACTTATAATAAATTAAAAACTAATACTTATTTTTACCGCATCATTTCTTAATATGTAGACAAATTTAATGAAAAATCTTAACTATTTTTAATGAATCTAAATTATAGGTGACAGTCGAATTGAGTTTCAAGAGAAAAATCATTTTACGTAGAAATAAATTTAAATTCTACGATCCCTCATTCGGTAGACTAATGTAAAACAATCCTACATACACAGAACTTTTAAATAGCGATAATTTATTTTACGCCGTAAATTAAAATAGGATTTTGTGTTGATAGAAAACACAGAGTTCAAATATTCCATCCAAAAGTTAGTCGTATTACAAAAAACACATGATGAGAGGCTTCCAACAAACATCCTCATAAAACTTACGAATGCATAAGACATACGTACATATAAGGCAGAATAAGTACTTATTCTTATAAACAGACTCGGACTGAATAAGACAACATAAGTATAATAGTTCACCATGTTCTAATGAAAAACTAAAAAAATAAAAAGAAAGATTATAACACCATCAAACAAAATGAGAATAAAAAGCTCATGCAGAAAGTGAGAAAGAGGCTAAGTTTCTCATCAAGACATAGAAAGATGCACATCACATATGTGATATTGAAACAACATAAGAGTCACTCGGGTTCCCCAAAGTCTAGCACATGTATGCGTTTAAGTCGCCCGACATCGTCGCTGTTGTCTCGGAGATTAACTGTTAGAAAGTTCAAATGATTATTTGGGCTATTAAATGATTATATAAAAGGCGAAAGATTTATTCGAGATGAACAGAGACCAGAGTAGCTAAAAATGCGTGCTTAAAATGCTGGATAGTGTACATCATGCTTTCCTTCGGCTTGCCACAGGCGCGTTTAGATCTAGTCCTGTCGCAAGCTTACTTGTAGACTGTGGTGAACCATCACTTTGGGATAGACGAGACCGGCTTTTATTATCGTATTTTGCTCGTCTCAGAGGACAACCAAATCACCCGGCTCTTGAGTCAGTCTTTAGAAATCCTAATCTAGCAAAGTATGAGGACCATCCAAGTCGTACTGCACCGGTAGGTATCCCCGTACCTGGCGTCTGCTGCAGCATATAAATGTTGACAAACCGTCATTCTTTCCTATATATCCTTGCTCATATCCTCCGTGGAGAATAAACCTTATAAATTTTAATTTTGACCTGACCACATACAATAAACAATCAACACCATCTATTGTCTTTCAGCAAAAGTTTCAGTGTGTTCTCTCCAAGATGAAACCAGACGCGGTTGTATACACTGATGGATCGAAACAAAACGATACAGTTGGGTGTGCATTTGTTGTTAATGAGAGAACTTATATGTTTGGTCTACCCGGTATTACGAGTGTGTTTACCGCTGAACTATACGCTATAAATAAGGCTCTAAACATCATTAACCCTAAATATAGAAAAATTCTTATTTGCAGTGACTCGTGTAGTGCTCTCCAAGCCTTAAAAAACTTTTATTCCAAACATCCTATCGTCATTGAAATTTACAACGCAATCGCTGAGTTGAATAATCGCAACACAGAATTAAGTTTTTGCTAGGTCCCTAGCCACGTAGGGATTCCAGGTAATGAACATGCAGATTCCGCTGCCAAAGAAGCATGTAACCAGCCTCCTTTCACCACCAGAGTTACTACTTCTGATTTCATTAACTATGTAAAACAATTATTAAGAACAAGGTGGCAAGGTGATTGGACAGCTACCGTTGATAATAAATTCCGTCAGATTAAAGATTCTGTATTACCATGGGACTCCTCATACAGAAAACCCCGGCGTGAGGAAGTAGTTCTCTGTCGATTGCGGATAGGACACACGAGAGTCACACACGAGTACCTGTTTACAAGAGGACAACCACCTCTATGCGCAAGATGCAACTGCCGCGTGACTGTGCGCCACATACTCGTGGACTGCATATGTTATGCGGCATTGCGTCGTAAATTTAAACTACCTAGTAACATTTTGCGTGATGATAAGGAGGTTTTAAACCGGATGTTTATGTTTTTACGTAGTATAGGGTTAATGCAAAAAATTTAATAAGTATGTATTCTTTTGTAATTGTATGTATTGTCCTATGTATTGTTTTTGTTATCCGAGTAGCGAGCCTTTTACACTCCCTATCGGAATTTTGTTTTTTTTTTGTTTCTTTTTTTCTATATTAATTTATATTCATATTTTTTTGTTTTTTTTGTTTGTTTTTTTAAATTCGTCTGTGATATTAGTTGTAAGATTTTTGTGATATTAGTTGTAAGACTTTAAACGTAATAGTTTTAAGTTTTATCTCCTTTTTTAGTTTTAAGTTTTATTTATTTTTAATGTGATAGTTTTTAACGTAGTTTTAAGTTACATGTTAGTGTTTTTGTTATCCGAGAATGGGCCTTTTACACCCATTCCGGATTTTGTTTTTGTGACAGTAGTTTTAAGTTTTAATTTTATCTAACAACTTTAATTACTTTTATTTATTTATTTTCCGGGCGATGATAACGTTCAACCGTTTTTCGCCCTAAAAAAAATGATTATATAGGCACCGCAGCCTATAATTTGAACCGAACGCCATGACCTCTTCAGGAACAAGGTTATTCAAAATGAATTTCTTCGTTCTTGGGAACCACAGTGCCTGTGCAATGGATATCGCTAACTTATTCTGTAAACATTGAATAATCCAATGTTCATCGGTTTTAAAATCACCTTGTATATTAATTTTTATTGGACTGTTACAAGTGTGAATTCCTGTCTAATAACCAATAATGCTTCTTCTACCTCATGTCCAACTGTTCCTTTTTTTCTTTTACGAGGAACTTCCACCTAAAACGACGATCAACGTGAAGCTTAAGGCACAGTACGCCGTCAGAGTGTGGGATGAATATGCGATCTAGCTGGACCGCATATTCGGGGAAAGTCTCCTCTTCTTATCGCAAACATAGTATGACTTGAGTTATTGTGTTTCACCTTTATTCTCCATTTTATTAACCATACGCCAATTAAGTATAATACCGACTGGATCTTTGCTGAGGTTGGAGGTCTTCTTCAACAGCCACGATTGCTGTTTCATCAGCAAACGAGACGACCGTGAGATGGTTCAGAGCCGAAAGGTTTCAAAAGGAGTACCAGACTGGTTCTAAGACCGAGTCTTGTGGAACACCTGATCTAATTTCAAAGAATACAGGTAACTCATTTTTGCATCTGACCTGGAAAAAAACAGCCGTCGAGGTAGGTCCGCAAAACCAAGTTGAATGGTTGAGGAAGGCTGTATGCATTTCAGTTTATGGAGCAGACCAGACAGCCGGACCTTCTCAAGTGTCTGCTGAACATCTAAGAAGGGTGTTTAATCTTCTATTCTAGGCTGTTTATGAGGACAGCGACAGGCGTGTGCGTTTCTTCAGTTGTAGATGAAACACTTCTGAATCAAATTACTGATTTGGAATAACTTTTCCTAACTCCAACGTAGGCCACAGTCTTCGAAGAAACAATCGATCTTAGAATAATTTTTATCCAATAATGTTAATCAAAAATATTTATAGTCGATACGTTTTTAGGTGGAAAATTGATGAAGTTTTATAAGGAATATTCTTCATTATTATTTTTAGTCAAATGCAAAAAATTCATGAAATGGTAGGATATTAAAAGATTTCTCCTTTTTTTCTCTTTCTTTTTGCCATAGCATATTAATTTTAAAGAAGCTTACTCGTAATTACTTTTAAAATATTTGTTAAAAATATACTTTTCAAGTGTCATAATTTGTTAAAACAGTAAGCTTTTCAAATGTAGCAATGTTGTAAATAATGAATATATATTATTTTAAGTTTAATAATAAATAGTATTTTAATAATAAATTTGCAGTACATATAGAAACTAGTTGTCGCCAATAACAGTTTAATAAACACAAATAAACCAATTTATAGTTTTGCAGGAAAATAAATACCGAATATATAATTTGTACAGCTAATGGGTAAAAGCTTCAATTTTTTTCATAAGTTTAATAAGACAAGAAAAGATCGTAGTGGAATATTAGCTGCCGTAAACTTTTTATTTCTACAGCTATTTCTTATCTAAAATACACTTAATATTTATTATACATCGTTTAACATTTGAAGAGTGCCTAAGTACAGAAATTATGAAAATAGAAACCTTTTTATTTCTCTGGGTCATACTATGCATTATGAGTTGATACGGTACTTCTTAACAGTTACTGAGAGGATATAATATAAATATTTGAATAACATTACACAGACAGATAATAAATAATTAGATGATTTTTAGCAAAAACTTACATAAAATTTGATACAGATTACTCAGAACTAGAAACTTTCATTTGCTTTTAAATTTATTCTGAAAGAAATTATACTCTTTTTTCAGAAATTATTAGACTCTTTATTTCAATTTTTAATCTTTAAATTAACAAGGCACTTTCTTCAACGGGATTTATTTATGATCCGTTTTAAATGTCGAACATAGGCACTGAGTATATTTCTTTTGATAAAATAATGAACAAAATTATCTCTATAGCTATCCAATTAACGGGTTAAGACTTATTTTAGGTTTAATAGCTTTTCATACATTTCAATAGTTTCACTATTTGTTTTTATACATCTTTACTATTTAACTAGATAAGTATTACCAATTACCAATTAGTATAGTTTAAATTGGTCAAACATTTATTTTAATCGGATACGTAAGAATAGTTGTTTGTATTTTAATATGTCAACTTTCATTGTTACTGGAAATAATATTTATACCTATTTTTGAGAGGATATAAGTAAAAATTTCAACAGGTTAAAGAGTATTTTATTTTTTCCCGTATTCTCATAATAAATTGATTTTTATTTTGTGTATTCCTTCTGTAGTAGTTGTAGCGAAATATTTCTCTTGTAGCTCTAAAAATCATAATCTTATTATTGATGCGAAGCGTGTAAGAATTTACTATGTACAACTACTATTAGCACAAAAGAGATGATTGGAGAGACTGAACAAATAGAAGTAATGTAGGTAAACAAAATAAAATCTTATTTAAAACCAAAATTCAAAGTAATCCGAACACGAGGTTTAGAATCTACAGTAAAACCACGTAATGAAGAAATAAACAAATGACTAATATGGGAAATGTTTTGCATAGAAAAGAAACCATTACGTAAAATAATTAAAGTTATTTGCAAAGAATTGACAATAAGAGATAAAACAGATTTGATGAATTTGTTCTGGAAAATTTCCAAAACAAAGATAAAGATAAAAACATACAGAGATTACTATGAATAAAATTTGTAGAAAAAAAGGTGGGTGAAATAGAGTTATAAATAAATTGAAAAGTTAGAATATTATTTTATAATTGAATAAGGAAGAAAAATAAATTTACGGATATATTTGAAGATAGAAGATAACAATGAAACAATATTCAGCGTAAAGATGTCCAACAAAAAAGAAAAGCGCTTAAATATGCGATAAAAGCTTAATATTTTAATAATTTAAATATAGATTCCTGATGTCATAGAATCCTGATCCATAATCAACACGTCAATAGGTTTTCATAAATCAAAAATTTTCATAAATTTTGTTTTTTAATATTGAATTCTAAACTATCTACGACATGAGTTCTTTAAATTAGAAATTTTAAATAAAAAAGTTTTTTATGAATAATCAACTGCTTATAATTATAAGCAGTTGATTATTATAACAATAATAAATTAGAAATTATTGTTATAAATTATAACAATATAATGTGTTTACATCAAAAAATAATTTAATGACAGGAAAAGATTTTTGAAAGTATATGTTTGGAGTGATATGGAAGTGAAACTTGGACGATCGGAGTATCTGAGAAGAAAAGATTAGAAGCTTTTGAAATGCGGTGCTATAGGAGAATGTTAAAAATCAGACGGGTGGATAAAGTGACAAATGAAGAGGTATTGCGGCAAATAGATGAAGAAAGAAGCGTTTGGAAAAATATAGTTAAAAGAAGAGACAGACTTATAGGCCACATACTAAGGCATCCTGGAATAGTCGCTTTAATATTGGAAGGACAGGTAGAAGGGAAAAATTGTGTAGGCAGGCCACGTTTGGAATATGTAAAACAAATTGTTAGGGATGTAGGATGTAGAGGGTATACTGAAATGAAACGACTAGCACTAGATAGGGAATCTTGTAGAGCTGCATCAAACCAGTCAAATGACTGAAACCAAAAAGAAAAATAATAAATATATACAGTAATAAAACGACGAAAAATTAATAAATTAGCAGTTTTATTATGTAATCATGTAACCCTATTATATTAATTATATATATGTATACATAACACATATTTGATATATATATCATCCAAATTTTGAATAAATTTATTCCAAACATTTTGCTAATGTTCATGTTTTTTCTTAAAACATTTCAGATTTATTTAATTTCATCAGAATTAAAATATTTTTTATTAGAATTTTATTGTAATTTAAAATATTTACGCTATAAATGAATGATGATGATGATGATATCCCGGAAATAAAATACAACTCGCAGACAAACAAGGCACCCAAACCCAGATGCGTCAGCACCCGTATCGGGCGGCATTCGGGTCCGCGTCTATTCCTCATTTTAAGGGCGGCTGCTTCCACAAATGTAGCATCGGAGATCCACAGGCCAGCTGGACTTATGCAGCAAAATTAATTTTCTTTTTTATTAATGAAGAATTAAACTTACAATAATTATTGGGGTGGTAGGGTCACTCGGGCGATACCGTTAGGAACCGTCATGATGTTTTGCTCGATGCAGATAATGAAGGACCGAGCAGCGTCCATCTGCAGTTTGGTACCGCAAGACATGGAGATGAATCACATAGCGAAAACCTAACCGGATTAGATGATTGTAAATACATCATACCGTACTCCGCACAGGTCATGAGGCACGGCTTTTTCGGAATAGGAGATCAAAGTAGTCATGTGTTGTCTTTACTACAGTCAAATGCTACCAAGAGGCACCAAAATATAAATTTATGACCTACAGAGAGCGTGTAACCCATATTCAAGACCCAACATCGCTAGTAAGAAACTGGGTAATCCGAGAGACATTGAGAACAGCGAAAAACTTAGTGACGTGGAAAGGAGATTGATTGAAGAAGATGCGAGAAGATTGATACGAAGTCAAAGTGAGAGCCAAACTGAAGCAAATCAACGTCAAATCGCAAACGAAATGGGTACTAATGTCAGAGGAAGTAATGGGGGAGAGAATATCGAATGAAATAATGAACTGCTAGCAATGAAGGGCCTACTATCAGAGAAGTATGTTGAAGATTTTATACGATCAGGTTTCTACAACCCCAGCAGCTCCTACAGCCGCCTTAAAGTCAAATACGTGTTAAATAAACTGGTATCATTATTAGGCAAGATGGTCGAACGCATCATTTCCGATAAATTGAACACATCAATTATAGAAACGAATTGCAAACCGCTACAGAAAGTAGCGGATGTTACTGAAACAAAGATTTCTTCTCTACAAAGGACTTGGCCTTCAACCTGTTCTAATGTAAAGGTCAAGGGAATAGAAGATAAGTTGCCGAATAATATCCATACGGTAACAACTGAAATACACAAAATCCCGCCTGAAATAAAGTTATTAGAAAAGAAGGATTTCGAACGTCAAATCATGGAGCCTTCGAAGGCACGGAGGCCTTTCAATGAGAAGATGGGTACTTCAGCAGCGCCACAGATTATAGCGGAGAGTGTGTCGAGGTTTGACTCCGATACGCTGCTGAGAGCTTATGCACAGCTAACATCATCTGCGCCGGCAGCAGGAAGGAGATAATAGGTGATATACTGCGGAGGACCAGAAAAATCCATTACCGTGGCTCAGACAACCTAGAGTTCGACGTCGTGGCCTACAGGAAAATAAAGAAAATAATGAAGATAGGGTGGCCTAAGAATAAACTTAGGCTATAAAAACCTATAAATCTAGGCAATAAAAACCTAAAGAGAAACGGTTTTTAGATTTGTTCATTTAGTTCATAAATGTTCGTTTTGTGATTGATATAAATTATGTGAATTGTTCCTTGATAGTTATTTTCACATTTCGATAGAAATGGTGGTATGTTTTAGATATTTATAACTTCTTATAAGTGATTTTAAAGTGTTAATTTTTAAGCGGCTAGAGCCCTTTACACCCTTGTCATGTTATCTTTTTTAATACTCTTTGAGAAGTCTATTTCTGGATGAACTGTTATCACAAGAATAGTCTGCTGACTATTTCGCTTGTGTTTTTTTATCTGGGTGGGCAATGGAATTTTTCTTTTTTGAGGTGGAAAGGGGCTAATTACCACAACAGTTGATTTCCCTGAAACTTAAAAAAAAAATAATGTCCCGGATAAATCCAACCTGGTAACGACATGGTACTTCGGTACCTTCACTTATATTAGCCAAAGGGGAAATGGTCTGTTTCAGGAGATCCCTATGGAGTACGGGATTGGCAGTCCCAAGCTGACCGAGCTGGTTGCGGTTGTGCTTCTCGGTTTCGCTGCTTGCAGTGGGGATAGAGGCATAACCGTGATCTTTTTGCGGACGCTGGGCGGAGGTATGCCCATCCCTCATCTCGGTTGTGGAGCCGGGTTGAGAGTGATCTGCTGTCAGCTTGCTCTGCCAAAGTTTTACGCCGTCCGGCGTGAGTCAGTCGGTTCGGCCCTTGGCAGGGATTGTCCCATGGGTAAGGGTGTCGGAGCCCTTACTGTGACGTGCGAACCTGGGGTGTCAGTATCGTGGGTCAGGCAGTGCCTGACTTCCCGGCCCGGGTTACATTTGTGGAGCCGGCTGACTGGGGGAACCCAGGCAGGATCAATGATCCAGGGCATGCCCAACCGTCTCTCCGCTCGCAACCTGTGACATCATGACTGGTATATTAGTAGGATATTGGATAACCTTTCATCCACATCTTCTATGCCAGCGGGTCCACGTAAAAACTCTCATTTTAGAGAGCCTTTATCTTCGCAGGCGAAGCGAAGGAAAAGTGTGAAATTTAGTGATAAAGAAGAGGTTATAGATAAAAAGAAGAAGAAAACACGTAAGTTTAGACCGAATAAT
This sequence comes from Lycorma delicatula, assembly GCF_047948215.1. Taxonomy (NCBI): domain Eukaryota; kingdom Metazoa; phylum Arthropoda; class Insecta; order Hemiptera; family Fulgoridae; genus Lycorma; species Lycorma delicatula. The sequence continues at coordinate 38,136,144 of NC_134455.1, forward strand.
AGTTAGTACCGAAATATTTATTTATAAGGTAGAAATACAGCGATTTTTCGAATACTTGTCCTTTCATGATAGCTCGTGGCATCATGGAAGCTGCTAGAGGACCGGTCAAAGAGACAAGGAAAACTGCAATGGGTCATTTTGGGGAAACTGTCAACGACGTTCAGTGTTTGCGATTATTAAAATCCAAGAAGTCAGGAGTCATTGACATTGTGGTATTTCCCTATAGTATTTTGAACACCTCAAAGGGCGTTACTGTGAGCTGAGATTTATTAAACTGCACAGAAGAGTATATGAACTTCAGGAACAAGTTATTGTCGGGTGCCGTCGTTTAAACATGTGTCGGAACGGAAAAAGTTCAACCCTCTGTATCACACCTGTTAACGTTTAATAAACTAAAGTGTCCGGAAATGATAAAACCTGGTTTTCATAGCTTGAATGTGCGTTCATTTATCCCAACACCTTTACATTGCGTTTGGTGTCAGAGATTCGGATATATGGTGCTCGTTGTGCAAGGAAGAAGATATGTGTATGTGATGAATCATTACACCCAGATTACCCGTACAGGGATCCTCCTGCTTTTGTTAAATGTCATAGACACCATTCTGCAAGGTCTAGGAATTTTCCATTTATCAACAAGAACATTAATACACATTTATAAACAAGATTAAGATGTTCAAGAGATTAAGACACCACGGAAAGTTAGCTACTTTGACGCAAGGAAAATTGTGCTTGGCAGAACGCCAAAGACAGCTTCATACATCCAGTTTACGGCAGCTCCTACAGCTTCTATAAAGTCACAAGATCTGCTGTCAGAATTGGCAATAGATTTAGCTAAGAGGGTCGAACATATCATCGAGGATAAAATGAAGAGTTGACCATGAAGAAGAAACAATCCGAAGACGTCGTAGAAGAAAGTAGAAAGATCTGTTGAAAACGGTTCTGTAAAGTCCCAATTTGAGGCTACAATTGAAGGAGTAACTGAGTGAAAGATTAAGACAACGTTATCTAAAGTAAAAGTGCAGGAGGAAAATCTCCACCGAGGTATATAAAAACACGCGCTTATTGGAATGCGACGTTGTGTCAAAATTTCAGAACTGTCGGTGTAGAACTTTCAGAGATTTAAGATTCTGAACAAACGAACATTTAAACTTTTATTTATATGTATATTGTTTTAACTAAAATTTAAATTACAATAAAGAATTAATTTTTTAATTAGGCATAAAAATTTAATTTTCTAAATCTATAAGAGAAAAAAAAAATATTCTTATTAATTCAGTATCTTAAATTACTTGCTTTTGGTTTAAACATCTTTCAAATTTATGCATGATTTAAGTAAGTTGTTTTCAAATAAATTTTTATTTATGAAGAAACTGACAATTTTATTTATTGATTTTAAAAAGGAGTAAAAAAGTTGTTGAGAGCAACAATAATTACATGTATCGTTTGAAAATGAGTGAGAAAATAAAAATTTAAAACGATTATTATTTTTATTTTTTTAACGAGTGGAAAACCTTCGAAAGACACCAAACTTGGTAATATCGTCTAATAATATATAATTCTTACCTCCTAAAAAACCTTCTGTCACACACGTTTTCCCAGAGCAACGGTAAATTTCGTACTTATTCAGTCAGAGGCTTGCAATCTGTTTGGTTATAGAATAGAGGAACTCAAATTTTGACATCTGTGAACATTGCCTAAACATTTTCACCGAGAAAGACTTTCCCAAATACCGAAGAGAGCAACCTTTGCTTAGAGCATAATGGGATCAACCAAACAAGATATGACAAATGTCATCCGATCCAGTATCGTCACTTTGTGAGAGGGTGCTATGTCTCCCCGTACTTTGGAGGTGTTTGCAGAAGTAGCAATGTAAACTGGGGAACTGGGCGAGATAAAATTCATTTCACTCTGCGTTCAACTCGTGCAAGATATTGCGTCTTCAATCGGACGACTGGATCACTTCGCTATCACTAAATCGTTGCACCGCTCCTTGGATAAAAGTATGTGACTCCTTACCTAGCTACTTACAACTGTTAGTTACTTACCACTAGTTTGCTGTTGGAGCTGATAGATTTCTCTACAATCCTAAGCGTCAGATAGATAGGATTCACCACTATCCCAGCGGATTTAAACATTGTCCCGCTCTCTTATTATTATTATTATTATTATAAATAACTCTTTTTTATTTAATTATGTTGTTTTAATCTTTATATTCTACAAAATAATTTTTGAAACAATCAATTTTTTTTTTTTTTTTTTATTTATAAAAATGGTTAATTATTTTTTAAATTTAGAGATAATACTCTTGCGTTCTCGTTACAGGAATAAACTTTACCTCCTGAAGAATGTTTTCCTTTCATCACCATATGTACCGGTAGATGTTCAGATGAAAAACGATCGCTGGGATGTGCAACATTCTCCCGATTACTAAAAATTCTACAAAAAAATTTTACGGTTTCCTCCGTTTGTACTTAAGAATCTACCAGCATAACTACGTCGTTTTTCTTTTCCATATTCTTCCACCACAGCTGGAGCTCTTTCATCGTATAAAACGTACAAAAAAATCTTATCAGCTTAGTCTGCATGAGTGAACAGACGCAGAATTTTTTTAAAACAATGAGTTAACAATTTCACTATATGTAGTAGTTGATTTTGTAAATATTTATAATAATGAAGATAATGATTTTTTTTGTCAAATAAATTTTTGAAATAATTTTCCATTATTAACCTTTTACTTTTTACCTACCATTTTAGAATTACCTAATTTTTTTAATCAGATCATTTTTCAAAAAAAAAAAAATTCCTATAAAACAATTTATTTATGAACAATCTAACTTTTAATTAGGTTTTATTTAACCTTTACAATTTCTACGTCAGTTTTTTAATAATCTTGGTGAGTTTTTAATGAGAATAGTTGGCAAAGACAAATATGTAATTTAAGATTTCGTTTCTCCCATCTTTCCTTATTTTTAATTATTTGTTTTTACTGATTTTGTAATTTGTTCCGTTACTTTTCTCTTTTTATAAAGATGCCTGATCTACTTTTTTCATATTCTTCACACAAAATAAATTTTACTCGGAGATAATCAAAATTGGCAATAAAATATAATTAGTGTCAGCTCAATTTACCGCCATATAACAAACATTATTTCAGTTTTTAATAAACCCTTAAACTTCGATTAATGATTTTTTTTAAATTGTAGAATAACCAATACTTCATAAAAAGAATAATAATGATATGGAAAACAGAATCTCATGTATTGTCAGTAAAATAATGTATTAAAAATTACGTGGAGGGTGTATAATAATTTATGACTTACATCTTATTTTTGTGGTCGACCCGACTTTTGAATTCTTACTAATATTTGGTTGAAAATATCCCTAACTGATTTTTGAAACTCAAAAACAACGTGATACATTTACTTTAATTATATTACCTTACGGATAGAGTAAGTCTAAACCTATGTAGTTTATTCACAAATTTTCTTACTATATCACAAACAAAATCAGTATCTTCACCAAATGATGTGTTCAGTTTTTCTTTCACTAAGCTCTTCGTTATAGAATGGTTCAATTTGAACCACAATTTACTGATTTAACAAAATGATTTAATAAAATTTCTTGTTTTTATATATAAGATTATAGATAAAAAAGCTACACACCGCGTTGCAGGCGTACTTGACGTTAAACTTGAGCCCTTCAACCTTAATTTGTTTGATCTTCATTCTTGGCAGCTCTGGAGAGTGCTTAAAAATCAGCTTGTGAATTTTTCTGTAGCCTATTTGATTTTTTATAAAAAAAATTAAATTAAAAACAAATTCTTCGAAATTGGTAGTTTTGGCGCGATTAGGTAATAACAAAAGTATCAGATTTATATATTATTTGATTTATTTAATTAAATAAGTTTCAGAATCGTGGAAATGAATCTTCTGAAGATCTACAACATCTTTTCTCATAAGATTATTATCAAGATTTGTTTAATATTGCTTTGCATAGATTAAGCTTTTAGTTACTGTTTAAATATTTTTTATTGGGATAATTTTTATGAATATTTTTCATATTTATTTAACGATTAACTTTTTGGAAATATACACTTAGTATTTAGTTTGCTTAATTATTAAATACAGCCTCTTAGATTTCAATAATTATTAGATTTACTATTTGGTTCAAAAGGTACGTTGTATATATCTTTACAAGTTAAACAAATAATTTGTTATGCGAACAAACATTTTGTTCATTACTCAAAGTTTTAGTTTCTCTTTTAATTAGAATACTTACCTACATTTATAATATAATAAACATTATATAATATTTAGATTCAGTTATATTTGATCTGAAGGCGGTCATTTTTCATTTCCATAAAATTATAATTAAAAATAAATATTAGGCACCCTACTACCGGCAATGTTACAGGTTTTTAAATAATACAAGTGAAATTTTATGATTAGAAAATACACAGAATCAATTGCTTGATAAAATTTTGTCCACCTACGAAACTCCAGAAGGTTTTTTTTTGTAATAAAATGCATGCCTTTCAAAAGAAAAAAAGCTAAATAATATAATATATATATTCGGGTGAAATATTTCATTGTAAAAAGTAATAGCTGTCGAAAATAGAAGAATGCTTATTCTATGTAATTTTATGTATGTATTTTTAAAAAAAATACATAAATAATAATGCCAAAAAAAATATTTACTTCATATTTTAGTGAAAAGTAATTTTGAAAGCTCTTCATTAGTAACATTAAATAGCTCACAAAACTAATATTATTTGTAAATAGTATTTATTTAACTCATTAATGTTATCAGTACTGTCTATGTTTAGTATGAGTTACATTTGAGTGATGGTTGCTGTTGTACCATGCTACTACCATCATAGAAGCTCCAAATTGTATTACTCGAAATAAAAACATTGCGCAAGATAAATTTATTACCCACCAGGTTGGTCTAGTAGTGAACGCGTCTTCCCAAATCAGCTGATTTGGAAGTCGAGAGTTCCAGCGTTCAAGTCCTAGTTAAGGCAGTTACTAGGACTAGGACTAGTTAGTTACTTTTATACGGATTCGAATACTAGATCGTGGATACCGGAGTTCTTTGGTGGTTGGGTTTCAATTAACTACACATCTCAGAAATGGTCAAACTGAGACTGCACAAGACTACACTTGATTTACATTCATACTTATCATCCTCTGAAGTAATACCTGAACAGTAATTCCCGGAGGCTAAACGGGAAAAGAAGACAAGGTAAATTTATTAAAAATAAAACTTTAGACAATTCTTGAAGAGACAACCATTGTTAAATTAAACAACTGTTAAAAAAAAATTGGAAACATTAATTTATATTATACACCAGTACGTTACTTTAAACTTTAAATCAAATTAATCCAGAAGCTAAATCAAGGAAGGGATGCGAGAAGAATAGGAAGAAGGAGGGTAGAACTGTAGGATGATTTGAAAGGAAGATATGGATACTATAATTTTAAAGGAAAACTGAGAACAGACAATCATGAAGAATACTGTATTTATTCCAGTACCCTCCGCCACCGAATAAGCCCCGCCCTCGATTTTCTGGACAGAAAATCTAAAAAAAAATTGAGTATATACCGGTATTTTAAAGTGCATTAGCTATGATAAAAAACTACGTAAATTCGAAAATATTCAGAAAGTAAAGCATTTAATTCGTTCATTAAATTACAATATTAATATTAATTAATTATTAATTACCGTAAGTACTAGTTTAGTTCAAAATTTGTAGGCCAGTAAAACGAAAAGAAAGTATCATGTTGAAAAGGATCATTTCAATACACTTTTTAATATAGGATTTTATTTTTAATTAATCACTGTCGCTGTCAAAGTCTGTAGAAGAGTTACCGGTAGTCTCCACGTCGCCCTTTCAAAAGCGATCGTCTTCACTGCCATCAAGTTCATTAGATATTCCGCAGTTTTTAAAACTTTTTTTTACTAATTCCGTCGAAATACCTTCCCAAGCATCTTTTATCCAAACACAAATCTGGTTAAAATCTGGACGTTTGGTCCTTCCTGTAGGCGTGAGAAAGAAATTTTCATCAGCCATCCATTTACTGTACAGTTGTTTTAATACAGATTTGATTTTATTATTGCAGACATTTAGTGGTTGCAATAGAGATGTCAATCCGTCTGGAATTATTACTTTGTCTGTCAAACCCTTTTTTAATATCTTTACTTTTATCAGTCGCATGCCCCCGATAACTATCCATTACTAGCATACCGGTAATTTTTTTTATTAAGTAAATCTCCTGATCGCTTTTGCCATATACACCTGATCCAGTCTAAAATTAAGGTTTCGTCCATCCAACCTGATTCCTGGCTCTGATAATAACTCCACTTACCTGTACGGTAGGAAGAGTTTTTCTTTTAAAAACAATGTACCTTTATTTTTCATTACCACCAGTGGGAATCGTAACACTTTTTTCACCTTTTTTGTTTACGGTTTTGTCAAATGGCAATTCAAAATATACGGGGGTTAGATCAGCGTTTCCAATTTGAGAAGACAAATAGCCTTTATCTTTTCTAAGATTTATTAAGTATTTGTGAAAATGTAATATTTTTTGTTCATAAGCGTCTGGAAGTCGTTGAGAAACGGTCGTCTTTCGTCTTATTGACAAATCATTTCGTGCAAAAAATCGTGTTATCCATCCACGGCTTGCTTTAAAATCAACTTTATTCAATGATTTAGCGATTTCACGAGCATATGATTGACACATTTCTGACCTGAAAGCATAACCGCATTTCCTTTTTTCCATAACAGTCATACAATTTTTTTTTTCTATTTCTGTGTATTTTGGTTTTAAGCCACGAGAAACCCTTTTATTACCAGTGCCTTTCACCAGAAGTTGTTTCTTTTTACGCCAGTCTCGAATGCAGCTATCATTTACGTCAAATTTTCTTCCTGCTGCTCGATTTCCAATTTTTTTAGCCTCTTCTATAACGCGCAGTTTTTCATTTACTGTAAAAGATCGTAGACGCTGTCCTTTTGTACTCATTTTAATGCCGTAATTAAAATAAATCACCGTATTAAACTTTACAAGATAAACTAAACAGACAAAATGCACATAACCGTTCAAATATACAAACAGTACAATGACTACGGCGAATAGACTAGACGACGATGGGTAACTGAAACTGTAACTGTCATTAGAACCGGATGCAGTCTATACAGAATGAATCGGTTTTATAAAAATACCGTAACTTCGTTCCTATCGATAATATGAACAGGATGTTAATAATTAAAGATGTAGTCTATATAAGCGGCATCCGGTATTGATAAACGAAAGCCTATTGTAACTACATTTATGCGATTGAATTTAGGTACTTCTACGAAAACGTTTACTTTACATAAATTATCCTGGCTAATGGCTATGTTTCAAGTAACCCCGCACCCTTATTTTTTCTCTCCAATTCCAAGAAAAAAGTGTGGGGGTACTCGAATAAATATGGTACTTACTTTTTCTTGACATCTGGTAATAGACAGTTCCTTTAAAGAAAAAGAAGAAATCTAGAAAAATCGTTGCATTAAGAAGTACATTGTTTAAATTTTCCAAACATGCTTTTTAGGTTAGCTTTGCAGTATGACCTGCTTTTGTCTACTCCTTTCTATTTTTTGTTTAATTCATTATGGACGATCCTTCCATCAAAAAAAAAAAAAAAAACAAACGCAAAAAACCAACTGACATAATTGGGAAGTTCTTCTAAGATTATTTGGTTTAAAAATAGTGATATTTCTAAAGTATTGGCTTCTTTACAACGAAGGTAAAGATTTTTTTATTTTTTTTTTTTTAGATTTTATTACTTAATACTTTTGTAAGATGTTATTTATTCTCCCATTGAATTTTTTGTCAGTGGTGAAACGCATCACTTTATCGTTAATGATTACTAAATATGTAAAAAAAAAATATATATATATACTATTATCCAATATTTCCTGAGATTACTAAATAAAATCAAACGCTCACATCATTGTATAATAGTAAGGACTAAGTAACTACATTAGAAAAAAGTGTTTTTTCTACACAATTTGACTACCAGTGAACAAGCGGTAATTTGAATCTAAATGTTAATTATTTGAACCTGCTTCACTAAAAAAAGAGCATATGAATTAATTTTTCATAAATATTAAAACACTAACAATTATTAAATTAGGTAAGCAAAACAAAGCTTTAAGATATTATTTTAATTTCTGAAAATGAAGAAAACCTATTTTAATTATGATTGTTCCTGTAGCTAATAAATTTCCAAACTATAACTAATTAATACCTAATAAGTTGATTTCTTGGTGGTACTCGTATTACTGTGTATATGATTCTACAGAAAAAAACAAAGGTGATGTTCATACTCATTTAAAACTTTTACAATGCTGATGTCCACTTAAGTCACAGAATTATTGAACTTAATAATTTAGTTAATATCGTTTATCATTTAAATGTAGATAAAATTTTGATAAACGTGGTAAAAATGCATTTAAAAAATATATAAGTTCCAGTAAAAGTTAGTGGCGTTTGGGCTATTCAACAGATGTTGTTAGTTCATATTTAATAAACCGATTAATTATTACTACGACTCTAATAAAGAAGAAAATTTTAATTACTTTAAAATTCTTCACAATTCAACTCTATTACAGATTCATTAGGTTCCACAATAACCGACCTAATATGAGTTTAAATAGAGGATGAAGGAAAACGATCTCTTCGTTTTGCATACACACAATTCACATGTTATTCTCTAAGCTGTATGAGCTTGTCTCTCCCTACTCACAGCACTCGCAGTAACATGCCATCATTGCTGGTGTTCCCATTATAGGAGTTGCGGAGTGTTTAAATCAATGGACAAAAGAGAGAGAATCGGACCGATAGAAAGAGATGGTCGGGGTAAACTTTGGTACTGGTTGACAATTTCATTTTGCAATTCATGGCCTCCTATGTCGGAGATCCAAGCTAGTGTATGAATTATTTACACAAGAGCTACAGCATTACTATTGCTCCCCGGCGAAACACCCGCCTGCATGTATAACTGTAGCTTCCACAACTTGTTTTCTCTTGTAGCAGGCGACTTACAGCCTACTCTCTATTCTGTTACAAACCCTTTGCTTCATCCCATGCTGTATTCTTACTTCCAATTCTTACCGCTTCACATGTACGTTGACTTCCTTTTAGTTTCCATCCAAACCGCGACCTCGATTCCATTTTCAAAACACCCCCGGTTACTCTGTCGCTACTTTATTTCTATCTTCATCTATAGTTCATCCTCCATCTATTTCTTCGTTATCGTGCACGCAATTTTGAATCCAGGTCTTTTTTATCTTTACTCGGCTTTTATAGACTGTCATTTTCTCTTTTATTATTTATTTAAGATGTATAAACCCCAAACGTGTTATATATTGCAATAAAAATTTGTTTTTAAAATATTGGGTATTTTTTGGAGAATTATGTTTTTCTTGTGAAACTAATATTTTTGTTTGTATTAGTAAAGAACATAACAAAAGATAGATCGTTCATTTTATTATAAGATTACAATGTCTTTGGGATAACAGAATTATAAATCTGGAGATTGATTAATTTGTTTGTGACCCGAATTTGGGTTAAAAATTTAGCGGCTTGGATTTTTTAGTTTAGGGTCTTTTATGGAAAAATTATTATAGAATATATATGTATTTATTAGTGATCTATATGTCAAACATATACTTTACCTCACTGACGATGAGCTGAGATGTACGATAATCTATTTTTAAATTTAATACTTTTAGAAAAATATACCCGTTTAATAAATATAAAAAATATTAATCACACGTACCGTTAATTGAAAATCAAATTACATTCAACGTTAATGTAAATATGAACAAGGAATCAAGGAATTATATTTAGAGCTAATTAAACTAATCACGATCTAATACAGTAGAAAAAATAAACAGAATGAAGTTAATTGGTAATTATGTCTAATAGATTATATGTAATTTAACAAGAATTCCGCTAAACCAAAATGTGCATAGATTTAAGTTGCAGTGGAATACAAGTTTATTGGTAATAAATAACAATAAAACATAACGACTAATGAACTTATGAGTTATGTCATTGGTAAAATTAATTAAAATTAATAACAAACATAATTGGCACATGTAGTTTTCTATTATCACAGTATTTTTCTCATGCGAAATTACGTGATGGTGCGTTATCTTGCGGAATAGGCTAACTGCTATTCGGTTAGAAGCACAAAAGAACTACATCATACTTGTATGCGTTTATATAAAATTAAATTAGAGAAACAAACAAGTTTCTACTTCAGGATTAATTGCTAGAGATACAAAGCAAATAATTAAAATCAGTAATATATTCTTCAAAATCATTATTAGTTTTTCGTAATAAAACTTCTAGTTTTAACTTAAGTATGGACAGTAAACGTCTATGTTACTTTCACATTGATTTATTTCACTGTTGATTTTCAGTTATTGGAAACAATAATCAGAAGCTTCACGCGGAACAGAATTTATGTATTGTTTGTATTATACACTCGTGTCTATTAATCTACGTCGTCAGTTCTACACTTCGCTCAATCAAGGAACTACATGGAGATTGTTTCAGCAGTAAGTACAGTCGACAAACCTCTCGTCAGAATGATTAGTAGTTACTACCAGACCATCGTAACATTTCCAAAGAAACAACACATAATATTAAGAACTGCATTTATTGTAGAAAGAACATATTTTATTTTTCTCTTTCATAAATTCTCTCGATATATATATATATATATATACATATAAGTGTAATACTCAATGAGTTACGTTTTTAAAAAGTGAACTTTATTTATTACAATTAGTATACATGTATTCGTAAATAATTAACTGTTGATATCATTATGCGTACATGTTAATGTGTTATAAAAGAGAACGATATAATATCATATGAATCTAAGACTTTAATATAAGTATGTGCAATGTACAAGTCCAGACTTAGAGTAAATAATTATTCTTACAATTAGAATAAAGAAGACAAAGGTTGCAGGTACATTAAATTCTTTCTCAGGGTAGCTTATCCTGGAAACTAATGATATCATCATCTATTCTCAGGCTATTCTCAGTAATGTAACTAACACACACACACACACGCACACACACACACACACACACAGACAGACACACACACACACACACACACATGTATATAGTCACGTAAATTTAGTGATTATTTTTAATATTTAAAAAAATACAAATACACATGTTTAGTTTCATATAGAACAAACCCTATCCTTCAAATATCTCTTCTGCAGACCTAAAACATACGTATAAGTGTAAATAAGTATACAGATTTATTACATAAAAAATATATTATATACACTTAAAACCTTATTACATAAAATATAATACTAAATTTAATAAAAACTAACTATTACAGCAACCAAAAATACTTTTCACAAAAAACAAAGTAGTTAATTAAGCAGGTAGAATCTCCTCATTTCTCAGTTAATCGCTAAACGAGAAGTATTTTGAAATATATCCTCTTCTTTTTACTTCTAACGTAGTATAATTTAGTACCTATTAAACCTTGCGCAAATATTTATTGTAAGACTTGTTTGATAACGTACTTTCTCATTTTATATTTGTTCATGTTTTAAAAATTTTAAATTTTTCTTAACATAAAACTCAATGTATTTTTTTTTAATGATGAAATAATATATACCTTTATTTTACATATTTTTGTTTTTCGTTTATGGTCTGCCGTACTTTTTTTATGGTCTTTCTATTTCCCTGTTTTTTTTTTTTGTTTTTTTTTTTGGTTTAGCGTTTTCCAAAAAGCCAAACATGAATTTTCTAAATTATAAACAAAAATAATTCTGCTTCTCTTGATGAACACATACTTAAAATAACATTCAGAATACACTTACACAACATACACTTTTATTGTTCTTACTTCCTACTTAGCTACGTGATGTCGGGTTAAGCCGACTTTCTCCGGAAGAAACAGTTCCATACATGTTGAAAGGAAGAGTGGAATGGGACAAGGTAGTACACCTAGCAGCAAATATCCTGTAAAGTAAAGCGAGAGAAGCTAGAGAATGGGATAGAGCCTGATTTAGGACCCAGATCAGTAAGAGGACTGAAGATCACCCAGCAAGGAATTGCTGGGTGCATATAAAAGACCTTACACTCGGGCAAAGAAAGTGACTTGAAGGTGAATGGGTGAAGGACAGCCCCCTGTAAAGCTGTCGTGCGTCTGCACTTGTGCGGATGGGAGACGATGATGAAGCTCGGGGAATTTGGACCCTAAAGACACCTCCTGGGCCTGAGCAAGATAAACTGCAGGAACAACCCGGAGGAGGAGAAACGGTGAGATACGAGTTTTAGTAGGTAGGTACCTACAGTAGGCGGGTACATACAGTACATACAGTACCTACAGTAGGCGGGTACATACAGGGTCTTAATAAAATCTAGCCAAACCCGTACGAGTCCGACACTCCCCCATTTATGAGGAGTGCATAAATGGCATTTCTCAGACTCATCTATAACAAAAAACAAAAAGCTATGTGAAATATAAATTATCGTTAAATCACGCAATATGTTATATTTTAACTTAATACTTTGTGAGGTCGAATATTTCCCTAGGAATATTGAGTAACATATTTTATTTTTTTTTATTTGTTAGATACCTTTATTCAAATTATATTAAAATAGTATATTCAGTAGTTAATATAATTAAGCCATTGTTTGAGCTGTTAATTATTTTTCGGATTTGAAATTTTTCCCTCAGTCTCTCTTAGCCTCTACTCTTCCACACTCTCTCTTACGTAGTTCATTTTTGTAAACCATTTGTGTGATAAGTTTGGCAAGAAAACATTTTCCATTACCTAAATTTTTTTTCAAAATGACTGTAATAGAGTTCCATAGATCAATACATTAAAATATCTTTTCCAATTGCAAAGGAAAATCACCTATACATTTTTGAGATAGCTGCTCTTTATCATAGCTAAACCATATTGATTACCGAAAGTAATTAGGTAATTTATATAATACAATACCAAAAATAATGTAATGCAATACAATTTAGAGGTATATATAAACCAGGGAAGTTGTCTAATGTGTGGAAAGAGGTTCATGAAGTTATAGGTTCATGAAGTTGATGGGAAAGGTTGTTGAAGTCAGGTAGGAGAAACCGATTAAAATCATTAACTGAAATTTCTCGTTGCGCCCCAGGACACCATTTGACCCGTCAAAATGTTGATAGCTGCGATATAATCGCTAGCTGGAATGAAAGGGTTGCTGAGAGTTGGATCAGAGTTTATGAGGTGGTTGACGGCCATGAAACTAAATTTCCTAGTTAGTAATAACTGTTGTATACACAGATCTAATTTAACTATTACCTATTTACCCTTATCATCATTGGCTATTAGTTTATAAGCGATGTTATATTCCGGCCCACAGTAAAATCATTACATTTAATGTATAATCTAATCCAATAAGAAAACTTATATTTGGCCAATTAGTAGGCTTTATTAATCCTAATAATGTTGAATATAAATATTCAGTCTTTTGTTTTGAAATAAATTAATACTAGGTGAACATTTTCGTGGCACAAATGTTATTATTTTTTTAATATTTTTTTCTTTGGTAAAAGATTACTTATTTAATTTAGGTTCAGATAAATTATTAAATATATTAAATAATTATTTCATTCTTCCAGCTGTGTTGTGAATTTCATTAGGTTAATTTTTAAAATATTGTTTTAAATAAAAAATTGATTATCTTGCATTTTAAATTTATTTAAAAAGATAAAAAAAAAAATTAAATAATTTCATTCCAGTAAAAGACGATCAGGTAATATTATAACAATGTAGGACGATTTTGTCTAAATATAAGTTAATTCTCATGACCTAGAATTGGATATTCGATCAATCGGATTATAATTTTAAAATTCTATTTATAATGATATTAAAAACTGATGGTTAGATTATTCAGTTGTGGTATGCATTTCATTGTGAAATAGACAATAATATTGTTTTACTCTATTAGTAAACATATATTCTCTGAATAGTGATAAATTAATATTTTTTGATTTTTGAATAAGTTTCAAAAACTTTCAAACGCATCTGTAGCTAATAGTGACGTATAAACATATAAACATCAGGTGGCAAAATTTGGAAAAAAAAAATTCTCTTCATTGCTAAATACCTACAATCAGTTTTCTCTTGGCGAATATTGTTTAAACTCTTCAGATTAAAAAATATGCCTCCAAAAGTTTAATCTTTGGTCTTTACGTTAATTAATGTATTCGTTATAAGCAACTGAGGAGTTTTTGATTAGAAAAAATGCAATCATCTATCAAACTGGCTCTTTAGAAAAAATTGCATTTCGTTGTAAATGTTCATTTAATTGTATGTAGATTTCAATACATGGATATTTAGTTTCCCTAGCAGATATACTTCAAAGACAGTCTGTTCAGGTGCCCCTTATAAGTTATACGGTTATTTTATTAAAGAATTTTTCATTCCATTCCAAACATAGGCATTATTGTTTCCAACTGAAAAAGGAAAAACTAGTTTTGTTGAAGGAGATCCAAGAAATCGACTTAATACCAAACTATATCACTAGAAGCTTGGGAGGCAAATATTTCTAACACATTTTGGGCCAGTAAAAAGTATTAAATAATTATCTTCTACTTTTTATCAAAACGATGGAAAATTTTGGAACAATAGTATGACTTACGAAAACCTTACAATTTTCATTAAAAAATCTTGCAAACAGTTTAATTTTATTAAAATTTGTTTGTTGATGAAAAACAAGATTTGTTGTATTTTACTTTATAAAGTTTTACGGTATACATAAAATTTTACCGATAAATTGGTATATTATTTATTTTTAATTACGTTATAACTCTTGCTTAAAGAGGATATAGATGGTATACATTATATTAATTTACATAATATTATGCAACACGATGAAGATGATGAGTGGAATGGCGTAAGTAGAGGCAAATGCTTCCCGACACGAAGTTTCGATGAAGAAGGCTCAGTCGTCCTGGGATATTTTAACAAAAACAAACTTGACACACACTACTAAATACTTCATAGTAACTTAACAGTATGCACATTAACCCGACTTAACTCCAGTTTAACTTATCTTATAGCTACATGTGTACAGAAACTATTTTGAAGGAATATTAACATATATTCCCATTGCAAATTAGGCATTTAAGATAATTTGATTTGATTTTACAAACTGCTATATATAACATTATCAAAACTAAAATATCATCGAACTTAAAATTGTTTAAATATAGGAAAATGAGATGTGATAATTAAACGACAAAAATATTTTTACTTTAAAACATAAAATTCAGAACCTAAATACATATTTCTTACATAATTTATTGATAACGTAAGAGTATATGTACATGCTCACTTAACACTAAATTCTAATAAGAAAATTTTTCTCCAAACTGCAAAATAACAGAAGGTTTTTTTTTTGTCTTCAGTCATTTGACTGGTTTGATGTAGCTCTCCAAGATTCCCTATCTAGTGCTAGTCGTTTCATTTCAGTATACCCTCTACATCCTACATCCCTAACAATTTGTTTTACATATTCCAAACGTGGCCTGCCTACACGATTTTTCCCTTCTACCTGTCCTTCCAATATTAAAGCGACTATTCCAGGATGCCTTAGTATGTGGCCAATAAGTCTGTCTCTTCTTTTAACTATATTTTTCCAAACTGTTCTTTCTTCATCTATTTGCCGCAATACCTCTTCAATTGTCACTTTATCCACCCGTCTGATTTTTAACATTCTCCTTTAGCACCGCATTTCAAAAAAGCTTCTAATCTTTTCTTCTCAGATACTCCGATCGTCCAAGTTTCTCTTCCATATAAAGCTACACTCCAAACATACACTTTCAAAAATCTTTTCCTGACATTTAAATTAATTTTTGATGTAAACAATTTATATTTGTTACTGAAGGCTCGTTTCGCTTGTGCTATTCGGCATTTTATATCGCTCCTGCTTTGTCCATCTTTAGTAATTCTACTTCCCAAATAACAAAATTCTTCTACCTCCGTAATCTTTTCTCCTCCTACTTTCACATTCAGCGGTCCACCTTTGTTATTTCTACTACATTTCATTACTTTTGTTTTGTTCTTGTTTATTTTCATGCGATAGTTCTTGCGTAGGACTTCATCTATGCCGTTCATTGTTTCTTCTAAATCCTTTTTACTCTCGGCTAGAATTACTATATCATCAGCAAATCGTAGCATCTTTATCTTTTCACCTTGTACTGTTATTCCGAATCTAAATTGTTCTTTAACATCATTAACTGCTTGTTCCATGTAAAGATGAAAAAGTAACGAAGATAGGGAACATCCTTGTCGGATCCCTTTCTTATTACGGCTTCTTTCTTATGTTCTTCAATTGTTACTGTTGGTGTTTGGTACCTGTACATGTTAGGAATTGTTCTTCTATCTCTGTATTTGAACCCTAATTTTTTTAAAATGCTAAACATTTTATTCCAGTCTACGTTATCGAATGCCTTTTCTACGCCTATAAACGCCAAGTATGTTAGTTTAAAAAGTATGTTTTACAAGTATGTTTTACAAAGAAGGTAAAAACTAATATTGTGCATAAGCAATAATCTCCTCGGTAGCCTGATGAATAGCATAATTATGTCGAAATGAAGGTCTAGTTTGCGATTCCCAGCTAGGATATGAAAAATCAAACTTTGCACACTAATAAAGGGCACAAATTCAAAACGCTGATTACATATCTAAAACTTATTTCCACAACACATATTCCAAATTCATAATTAAAGAAATTAAATGTTTCTTATAAAATAAAAAGATATTTTTCTGCAATCAAATTATTTAAACGATGTAAGAAGTGGAAAAATTAACTAAACAGATGCCATAAACTCAAAAATATGATTTACGATGCTACAAGGATTTTATTGCCATGACATGAGGTAAACAACTGAACTAAAAAAAGATTTTTTTTCTTTTTTGTGATTTTAGGTGTATTAAATGAACGGCATAGATGAAGTCCTACGCAAGAAAATCGCATGAAAATAAACAAGAAGAAAACAAAAGTAATGAAATGTAGTAGAAATAACAAAGATGGACCGCTGAAAGTGAAAATAGAAGAAAAGATTATGGAGGTAGAAGAATTTTGTTATTTAGGAAGTAGAATTACTAAAGATGGACGAAGCAGGAGCGATATAAAATCCCGAATAGTACAAGCGAAACGAGCCTTCAGTAAGAAATATAAATTGTTTACATCAAAAATTAATTTAAATGTCAGGAAAAGATTTTTGAAAGTGTATGTTTGGAGTGTCGCTTTATATGGAAGTGAAACTTGGACGATCGGAGTATCTGAGAAGAAAAGATTAGAAGCTTTTGAAATGCGGTGCTATAGGAGAATGTTAAAATGGGTGGATAAAGTGACAAATGAAGATGTATTGAGGCAAATAGATGAAGAAAGAATCATTTGGAAAATATAGGTAAAAGAAGAGACAGACTTATAGGCCACATACTAAGGCATCCTGGAATAGTCGCTTTAATATTGGAAGGACAGGTAGAAGGGAAAAATTGTGTAGGCAGGCCAAGTTTGGAATATGTAAAACAAATTGTTAGGAATGTAGGATGTAGAGGGTATACTGAAATGAAACGACTAGCACTAGATAGGGAATCTTGGAGAGCTGCATCAAACCAGTCAAATGACTGAAGACAAAAAAAAAGGTGTATTATTTTACTTAACGTCTATTTGGAAAGATTTGATACGATGTTTTGTTTAGTTGTGATTATATTACAAATAATAAATATTAACTGAAAATATGCAAAAACAATGTTGTTAAAAAAAAATATTGAGGTATATTTTCGGTAAATATTGTTTCGATTTTGATGTTAACCAAATAGAAAGGAGACTATTAATCATCAAGTGAATTCATCTCCTCATTAGTAATCAATAGTGTTTAGAATTGTAGAAATGTCCTTTCAAATAAATTGTCGTGATTTTTAAAAAAATTAAAATAATAAAAACATAGTTTTTATTATTTTAACAACGCTATGTTTAATTTTTTTCTTAGAAATTCGGTTAAATCTTTGAGTATTATTTTTAATGATAGAGAAAATTAATTGTGTGGCTGACCTCAACGAGATTAGAAAAGATTGGTTATCGCAGTATTCTTCTTTTTTCACAACCTGTCACTTTCACCCCATCGACCGAAATTCAATCACTCACACTTTCATTGTTCTCCTAAAATACGTTCACCAATATATACTAAACACTAAGCATAAAACCATCCGGAGATAATATATATATATATATATATATATATAAAATCAGGGCATACACATACACACACACACACACACACACACACTTCACGCGCGCGCGTGAAACCAGTATTTTTTTTTGTCTTCAGTCATTTGACTGGTTTGATGCAGCTCTCCAAGATTCCATATCTAGTGCTAGTCGTTTCATTTCAGTATACCCTCTACATCCTACATCCCTAAAAATTTGTTTTACATATTCCAAACGTGGCCTGCCTACACAATTTTTCCCTTCTACCTGTCCTTCCAATATTAAAGCGACTATTCCAGGATGCCTTACTATGTGGCCTATAAGTCTGTCTCTTCTTTTAACTATATTTTTCCAAACGGTTCTTTCTTCATCTATTTGCCGCAGTACCTCTTCAATTGTCACTTTATCCACCCGTCTGATTTTTAACATTCTCCTTTAGCACCGCATTTCAAAAAAGCTTCTAATCTTTTCTTCTCAGATACTCCGATCGTCCAAGTTTCTCTTCCATATAAAGCTACACTCCAAACATACACTTTCAAAAATCTTTTCCTGATATTTAAATTAATTTTTGATGTAAACAAATTATATTTCTTACTGAAGGCTCGTTTCGCTTGTGCTATTCGGCATTTTCATCGCTCCTGCTTCGTCCATCTTTAGTAATTCTACTTCCCAAATAATAAAATTCTTCTACCTCCATAATCTTTTCTCCTCCTATTTTCACATTCAGTGGTCCATCTTTGTTATTTCTACTACATTTCATTACTTTTGTTTTGTTCTTGTTTATTTTCCAGTATAAAAAATATTAATAAAAAAATATCTAGGAGAAACCAAACATTTTTCCTGGATATTATTAACGAAACTTGAACAAATAGCACCGGAAATATTTGACCCCGCGCGCGCGCGCACACACGCGTGTATATATATATATATATATGTGTATGTGTGTGTGTGTGTGCGCGCGTGTGTTTGCACTGATTTTATATATACATTATCTCCTGATGGTTTTATGTTTAGTGTTTAGTATATGTTGGTGAACGTATTTTAGGTACTGTGTAACTGTGTTCGCCAAAAAAAAATTTTGGTGAACAATTATATATATATATATATATATATATGTATATATTTGTGGATTTATATATATATGTACATATATATAAATATAATTTTTTTTTGTAAATCATTAAAGCGATCAGTAATTTAACGATGATACCAAATTTTTAAGATGAAGAAAAAACCAGTTTCTTTAGACAATGCGATAAAAAAATCAATTTGTTTGCTACGTAGCTCCGTGGTAGATTACACCGACAAAGTATGATATTATGACAGCTTGTATGAAGAAGTATGAAGTAGAATTACATAATTAAACTTTCTCTCGAAAAATAAATTATTAAAAGGTATCTCGCTTCCTATTATTCTCTAATCGGAAGATATGGACTGTCCAAAATAATTTATCATAAATTGTAAAGAAAAGTAAATTATGCAAACCTGCTTTAATAACATTTAACTGGTTATTTTTTACTAAGTATTTTTCACCATAAAACGATGAAATATCAAAAATCATTGATACAGACGTTAAATAAACTTTATCCTGTAAAAAAAAATTTCGTTAATAATATCCAGGAAAAATGTTTAGTTTCTCCTAGATTTTTTTTAATTAATATTATTTATACTGGTTTTTGGCAATTTATTTATACTCGTATATCTGTCTTACAGAACAATGCAAAAGCAGATATGATTAGAAATATTTATAAAATTGATGCAGATCAAGAGAGGATACGAGTCATATTATTTGAATCAAAAAATTCCCCGAATGGAGAAATTTTATTTAAACTCAAATACAGCATCAAAACAATAAAATTTTCAATTAGAACTTTTTAAGTGATGCTAAAAATTGTTAAAATTTTGCTTGAATTAAAATAGCTAAATAATAAATAATTAATATTTTAATAAGCCAGAACTGAATTTTTCAATTTAGATTTCTGAAATTCACTAGGAGGTTTGTACGTTTTTCCATTATATAAACGATCGCTGAATAATGATTTGGTATTTAAGTAATATCATCTACCTTATTACTATGTGCTTTTTTATTTTAAGGAATTGCATTTAAATATGAAAAGAAATTATAAAAACACTTTTTAATTTAATGAAAATAATTTGTTTTCCTTTCAACTATTCATTTCATCGAATAGCGATAGGAAAAGCGAGCTGCGGGGTGTTTGGTCGATATTGCTCACGATAATCTGATTGGTTTACCTCATATCACTTAAAAAAAATCTCTAAATGAAATCTATATTAATTTAATAGCATTAGTAATATGTACCTGCATCTCTAATATATTTGTTTATTTTACAAGAAAGAAAAAGATTACAGTGTATTGTCAAGATTTTTCAAAATGTATGTAAACCATTCTCCAAAATTTATTATATTTTCAAAATTATTCCCCGTTTAACAAAAAGTCAGACCTAAAAATAAGAACAACTTTTATTAAAAAAAAATTTGAACAATATCATGTAGATTGTGAGAACCCTATATTCAGGTATAAAAGGCTCAGATATGGGATTTTAAGTCAACATCACGTACAATGACTTCTACAAGGCTAACTGCAAACAGCTTAGTAATCCGCTGGCATGTAGATAAGCAAATAGTATTTCTTGTTTGCCATTTTATAAATTAACAGCGATATTGTTTTTTAATACATGACTCTCAAAGGTTTTCAAATGCGTGAAAACATTATACATTCTTCCAGTAAGTGGTTTGCCAAATAAAATGCAGTTCGGTCTATCCGGTTAAAAATATGAATTTGTTATTCACGTGTGACCGATTCTGATTCTGGTCAACGCTACTTGTTCCGGTGAGTCAGTTTCTCATTGCTCTTACCCTTACGTGGACTAATTTTAAATATTATATATTATTATAAATATAATATAATATATATATAAAATACTAATATTATACATTTTTATCTTACATAAATATGCAAATAAAGTCCACATCATTTATCAAGAGTTGGAACTCAAAGATGTTTTACAAACATCTAGTGATGTTCTATTGAATACCCGACTCGTTTCTATTATTCAGTTAATTTTACTGTTTGCTTTTAACCAACCCTTTTTTATCTTTTTTCATCCTCTGAACTGCTTCATGCTCAATAATTATGTCATCGCCCGTGTAGCTCCCAATCTTCAAGTTGGTGTCCAATGAAGCGGCAGATGCAGAGGACGAGCATAATTCGGCACTCTGTAGAGGCGCCATTTCAGAGATGGGAACAGGAGCGATACCGATGACAGTGTTAGTGATAAGAGGCGGCAACCGGTGCTTGCCGCCTCTGAAAGGGGAACACAGGATCAGTTGTGTGATTTAAGTGATCTCTATGATTTTGGTTGTAAGACCACCTCAGAAGAACATGGCTTCAAAGCTTTTTTAGGGAGTTCGGAAGTCTTTAAATTCACCTGCCTAGCTGAAGCTTAACCTCAAGTCTTACATATGATTTTTTTCTGTTCTGACGAGCATTTTTTACCCTCTACATTACCTGTTGGCTGTAATTTAGGCAGTCTCGTAGCTTCCTTTTGAGAAACATATTCCATTTTATTATCGATTATCTATTCCCTCTATCACTGTACCTAACATTGGAGTGAAGTTACCGAGGAGCTGATCTCATTAACACTTGCGGTATAAACAATTCCCGCTGCCAGAGTCTATGTTCTTGTTCTAGGTTCAAGGCTATTTACAATTTTTTTATCTTCTAAAAAAGGTTTTACTTCCTGAACAGCTTTGTCATCTTTGTAAATAATAGTTTCTTGAGCGACATGAATTCTGCCCTCTGCAGTTGAGAAGGATCCTTGTATGGTTCTTTTTCATGTGTTGCTCGAGCACACATATCTGAGGTCTCTTACAACGAACTGCGGTGTGGCCAAATTCCCTGGGACCTGATGCACCGCTTGGGTTGCAGCACAAAAATTCGTATATCGAGAAGGTTTATACCAGTGCACGCTTTCTGCGGTAAGTAGTTTCTAAAAAAAGGTAAGGATATTATAGGCAAAAGGTAGAACTTCGCCATTCCTTCTCATACTAAGCTTTCGGCACACTCTTACTCTCAGCGATGACAACTCCTCCACACTATTTGCTCGGAAAAGTTTTGGAGATCTCGTCGAACCAAAACACTCTTTTAGGTATTGAGAGTGGTGTGAGGATCGAAATGTACATTTAACTTCCCTGTTTTGTTTAATCCAATAATTTTCGCAACTTTGTTTCGTCTCGACGTACGAATAAAGACCGTTAAAAGTTTTTCGTTTACTGGGCCTCCAGTGAAATTAATTACTTAATGAGCGATGAGAAAAGACTTACCCTAGAAAATTATCATCTCCCTTCATGATAACAAGGTTCTTAGGTAAGGGTGAAATATTCTTGAAAACTACTATCTGCGCATTCATGTCGAATTCTTCTTAGTTCAGCACTCTTCTTCTGTTTCGCTTCCAGCAACACGGATGCTTCTAATCATCCTGGTTTAGTTTAATTTTTCGATAGTTAAACTGCATGATTACTTAATTCCTTCTTTAGCATGGCTTGTCACAGTGTACACATCCTTCTAAGGTTACCAACCTAGAAGTCCGGCCCTGTAATTGGGTGGTAACGGCATATGCCCTAGCAGAGATCGGACGGGCAATCTCTGAACTACCTTCAGTTAGTTCCCTACTCACCGAAGTTCTCAGGAATCCTATGACCCGACATACTGTGCATGCTTTCCATCACAGGGAGAATATGGACAACGGAAGGATCTCTGTTACACCTGTAATCATATCGATCCTGGCTGCTACATCGCCATCTTTAAAGATAGTGTCGGCGCATTTTCAAAATTGTTTGGAATTGTGGGTAATTTTCAGGTTGCCGAAACGTCCAGTCATTATATTAATATTTACACGGAAATCAGGTCGGAAGAAAGTTATTACTTCCGACGAAAACTTTCGGAACTCCGTCAGCCAGCTATACGATTAGGGAATATACTTATGTAAAGCTGTTGCCACTCTGTACGTGGAAAGTTGATGATATGTTCCAGACGCGGGGATTATTTACCTCAGAGCAACGTCATATGAATATTTTTAATGAATAAAAGTACAACGAATTAATAAGTAATAATATTAGGATTATATTTGAAATTTGAATACAGATAACTGAAAAATCCAACACAGAATCTTAGTTGAATTTTGAATACAAAAATTACACTTGTTTTAAAAAATATTTTCTGCATCTTAATTTAAGAAGTACACGTTTGGAAATTAAAATATTACTTATTAAATACATCATTATATTTTTACACATATAATTCAAAAATACATATTTTTGAAACACGTTTTCATTCTAATTGTTATCCTAATCTTAATTTTACGCAGAAAGTATTATACAGGTTAAACATAATTGCTAAAATAATATTTATTTCTACAAACAGCTTTGTTAAAATAATTTTATCCACGTAAAAAATTGAATATATTTATCAAAGAGAAAAGAATTGCAGATAGAAATGTAATTTCTATCTGATAAAACCAAGAAAAAAAAAAACCAAATAATAATGGTAATAGTAGTGAAAGCCTGTATTTAGAATTCATATTTTATTGTTAACATTTTTTTTTTTTTTGTCTTCAGTCATGTGACTGGTTTGATTCAGCTCTCCAAGATTCCCTATCTAGTGCTAGTCGTTTCATTTCAGTATACCCTCTACATCCTACATCCCTAACAATTTGTTTTACATATTCCAAACGTGGCCTGCCTACACAATTTTTCCCTTCTACCTGTCCTTCCAATATTAAAGCGACTATTCCAGGATGCCTTAGTATGTGGCCTATAAGTCTGTCTCTTCTTTTAACTATATTTTTCCAAATGCTTCTTTCTTCATCTATTTGCCGCAATACCTCTTCGTTTGTCACTTTATCCACCCGTCTGATTTTTAACATTCTCCTATAGCACCGCATTTCAAAAGCTCGTAATCTTTTCTTCTCAGATACTCCGATCGTCCAAGTTTCACTTCCATATAAAGCGACGCTCCAAACATACACTTTCAAAAATCTTTTCTTGACATTTAAATTAATTTTTGATGTAAACAAATTATATTTCTTACTGAAGGCTCGTTTAGCTTGTGCTATTCGGCATTTTATATCGCTCTTGCTTCGTCCATCTTTAGTAATTTTACTTCCCAAATAACAAAATTCTTCTACCTCCATAATCTTTTCTCCTCCTATTTTCACATTCAGCGGTCCATCTTTGTTATTTCTACTACATTTCATTACTTTTGTTTTGTTGTTGTTTATTTTCATGCGTTAGTTCTTGCGTAGGACTTCATCTATGCCGTTCATTGTTTCTTCTAAATCCTTTTAACTCTCGGCTAGAATTACTATATCATCAGCAAATCGTAGCATCTTTATCTTTTCACCTTGTACTGTTACTCCGAATCGAAATTGTTCTTTAACATCATTAACTGCTAGTTCCATGTAAAGATTAAAAAGTAAAGGAGATAGGGAACATTCTTGTCGGACTCCCTTTCTTATTAGGGCTTCTTTCTTATATTCTTCAATTGTTATTGTTGCTGTTTGGTTCCTGTACATGTTAGCAATTGTTCTTCTATCTCTGTATTTGAACCCTAATTTTTTTTAAAATGCTGAACATTTTATTCCTGTCTACGTTATCGAAAGCCTTTTCTAGGTCTATAAACGCCAAGTATGTTGGTTTGTTTTTGTTTAATCTTCCTTCTACTATTAATCTGAGGCCTAAAATTGCTTCCCTTGTCCCTATACTTTTCCTGAAACCAAATTGGTCTTCTCCTAACACTTCTTCCACTCTCCTCTCAATTCTTCTGTATAAAATTCTAGTTAAGATTTTTGATGCATGACTAGTTAAACTAATTGTTCTGTATTCTTCACATTTATCTGTTAACATAGAATTAATTAAAAATATAAGTATAACAGAAATTATACATATAGATGAAAAACATCTGATTGCTCTTAACAGTATAATTTATTTCTTATTTCTCTAACCAATGTTATTTATTTTATTTACAAGTTTTTCAAAAATTGTTAGCACCGTAAATTTATGTATATAGTTAAAAGCTTGGTATCTGTCAAGATCGCCTTACATCGACAGGTAGTCGTTTTACCGAACCAAAATTATCCTATCCGTTATCGTAGCTCATACAACGTCAGTTAAAATGAAATATTTAATAAAAAAAAATGATGCTCTTACTTTCCTCACTAAAAACTAATGTAGAATATAAAACCATTTTAACTTTGATAAGTTTATTGAATGTAAATTATTCAGAATAAAATTATATAAATAAATGCCACAAGATTTAGTGGTTATTAATATTAGTTATAAGATTAAGTGGATATAAACTTCATTTCATTTTTCATTGAGAATTAAAATAGATCAGAGATTTTCCGAATGAATGGAATATTTTAGTAAAAATATAATATCATAAGGGACTAATTCTCTGAAAAAAATTTATAAACTTAAGTATTGTTTCAAGAACTTTACAATAAGTTAATTACTAACTAAAAATATGCAAAACGAATCTCGTAATAGTTTCTACATATCAGTCTCTATGTATTTGCACCAAACATTCAAAGAAAGTGGTTTAGTCATCAATTGAGATCATTGCTAGAGTCTAAATCTTTGATACTTAAGACGTTGGGCATTCTGTAATCACCAGAAAAAATCCATATACCTAATTTTTTCTATTACTAAACTGATGTGTCAGGAATTGTCAAAAAGAAACGAAATGAAACTCTTTTGGGCTGTAAATTATTAGGCTAAACGAATACCTTTTTTTCTCAAAGAAACTAAATACTGAAATAACAAATTCCAAAGGAGTAACTAGTTAGAAACCAACCTTTTGGTTATATGGAAGAATATTATTGTATGGTTTTACGCAAACCAGTTCTATATGGCTATTGATGTAAAAGATAATTTATTTTACGCATACATGTTTAATGAAGAGTTGTAGGCCAAACTTCTCATTGTACCTCCAAATTCATTACCTTTAAAATTGTTCAGTAATTTGTTTCTTTAAATATGCATATACGATAAAATTTTTATTAATCTGATTTTTTATCATATCTTTTTTAAAATGATCATGGAAGTCTTCAGATTAAACATTTTCAACATTGAAAAAATAGGGAGTTGTTTAATTTGTATAAAAATGAAATTGAGAAAATTCGATTCAATTTGCTACGAGTATACTTTCTTTCAATACTTGATTTGAATCTTGATTTACATACATCGTAACGTTTAACTTATTTAGAAAATTATAAATATTAAACATCTCACCAAATTTCAGAGAAGATTTGGATTGAAAATATTTAAATTTTCAAAATGATGCGAATCTTTGATATATGGGGTTGAATTGCTCATTAAGAGAGTTTAGGAAATATAAATTTCCTTATAAATGAGGATAATAAACTTCTGAAATTGTAAATGAAAGATTTTTGGTTAAGGGGGAATTATGTTGAATTTTTTTTTAATGGTAACATACGCATGCACGCGCATACTGAAATTATTATAAAGTCGGGTCAAGTTTGTAAAAATTTGAGAAAATTGACCGAAAAATCTCCCTCTACGGCCTGCAGATATTGATTCCAAAATTTAACATACAGATTGCCCCTTTTTTACGTATCTCTGTATAAAATTTCATCAACCAGCCAAAAAATTGACTGGATAATCATCTGTTTATCCAGTCAATTTTTTTTCAAATACGCCAAAGTATGTACATACCAACATACATATATGTCAAAGTATGTACGTACATTACTTCCCGCTGTTTTTGTCTTTTGGGATGGCTAGGTTGTTGGTACTGACAACCTGCTGTAGGATTAGGGATGTAAAAAAATGTTGACATTAAAAAATCTAAATGTATACTGATATAACAAAGAATAGTTAGAACAGTGAAAACTAAATTTTTTTAAAACATAAGATAAAACTTGAAATAAATACTTTTATGGTAAACTCGTTGAACTATAACAGTTTTAACTACATTTCTGATCGGGATACGATAAGAAATATTATTTATACAAAAGAGGAATATTGAGAGAACATCTTTATAGTGAACGATTAAATCGTAAAGCCATATAAAGGATAAAAGCCAACTAAGAAACATGCTTCTCCAATTAAGAAATTAAAATAAGTAAATTTTATCAGACTTTTAATAGTTTTAATCGATGTATTTTTAATTAGATGTATTTTCATAATCTGATTAAATGAAAAATATTTGGCACAGAAAAATTACTAATTTAAATTACATTAGTCTTTTGAATGTTTAATGCTCTCAGATCTAAGATTAAAAAAAAATAATATTATTTAAATAAATAAAAGAAAACTAATACTGCAAGATAAGTAAAATAGACGACTGCTTTTTGAATGCAAGCCATTCCCTTAAAACTCTTTTCTCCAGAAAAGCAGTTAGTCCCAAGTTATGTAAAACTTTAGCCGCATTTAAAGTTGCTAAAAACGTTTAGAGTTGTGTCATGTCTTTGCACTGGTTTTTGTTATCTTTAAGCTGAAATTTAACTTCTTATCGTAATGAATTTCTTCCCTATAGTCGTTTCGTTTCAAAAGACAGAATAAAGAAGGATCTAAATATTTCTATAAGATTAAGAACTTAAGGTTTCTCGGATAAAATTCATTTACGGTAGAAAGAGTAATCCTATAGAAATACAGTGGTTGTTCATATACTTCTAGAAGAAATTAGGCGACGAAATTTAAATAATAAATAAGGTAAGCGAAGGAAAAGTTACGCCGTGCTCTTGAAATCGGATTACAATTTGTGTTGTTCCGATTCTTTGCTTTCCAACTCGGTAAAATTCAAACAATATTTTAACCGTATCTACGATTTCCGTCCTTTTAATCATATTTTCATCTAAAAAATAAGTAATTTGAGATATCATATTTTAATCTGGACTATTTTATTAATATACATTTTAAACAATATATTAACGATCTGAGTTCAAAATATATTAAGTTTAAATATACTGATATTTGTTTTAAAAATTATTGCAAAGTCTAATTTAAAAATTATACACAGAAGTTTACAAAAAGCTATTCTAAATATAAAAAATATTTTAAGAAAAATATTATTTTATTATTATTTTTATCAATCTTAAAATCTATCTATATTAATAAAAAATGTAGTCTCCTGCGTTAAGCATCGACATTTAAGTGGAGAACTACGATGATAAAACTACGAGAGAACTTCTATTAAGAAAGTTATAAAATCTTCCTTCAGCTATTATTCAAAAGTATTGCTAAATTAATGATTAAATAAAATAAAATAAATAATTAACTAGCGCTATAATAAAGTATTATTTAAAGGGTTAAAATCTATAGTAAATCGTTTGTTTGTGTATATGAATCTCCAGACTGTAAAAATATAAGTCCTTAGCTATAAGAATACTTATATTTTTCTCATAAAGAGAGTAGTTTTTTGGGTTACTCCACCTAACGGCTGAACCTGTTTTATTATGAACACAGCCGGAAGGAAGATCGATAAGAAAATATACTGTTCTGTACTTCTTCCGCCACCTTTGATTTATTTTAACCAACAACGTGGAAACCACGTGCCACGATCATCAGGTCTGAAGCAGTTTCCAATGATTTCTCTAGGTTAAGCGTTCCAAAAAAAAAAAAATAAGAGCCTCAAAAAACTCTGGAGGCTGGGGTTGAATCGTGGCGACGATTAGGGCCCAGGGAGGTAGCCTTATTGCCTAGGGTGTTCTGGCTCCAGATAATGGGGTCGGGGCTCCCCGATGATGGCATTAGGGACCCTCAGGTGTGAGAGGAACGCGAGTGGGCAGCGGTGCGCGGAAGGCGTGCCGGCTGCAAGTAGGATACGGACGGGGAGGGTAGCCCCATAGCGGAGGAGTGGGTTGGCCGTCCGGAAGAGGTGGTTGGCCCGCTCTGACGAGGCTTTGGATCCCCGGCGGGAGATCCTCCGGCAGGAGGCAGATAAGGTGGGCAGAGACTGCTGCCACGATGCCACGACACTGCAACAAGGTGACCATGCTATGTCCTAACGGGTTGCCTTGGGGTGTTTAATAAGATAAAAAAAAAAGAAAAAAAAAAAAAGGTTAAGCGTTCCAAATTCTCGCTTACTGTTTTCTTATAATGTAGAAACCGATCGCACACAAACATCGCTTGTTTTGCGGTATCCTCCCACAATTATTACATTTCGCGGAGGATCGCAGCGTCCTCGCCTTACACGTATCCCTTAAATTCACCCGTGATCGATATGGAACTAGGTCAGTTTATACTCCAGTTCTCCCTGTCTGTGATACATCCGTCTCTGGAAGTCCGAGATCAACCTGTTGGTCCATCTGCCCCTCGTCGACTGATTCCGTCTCTCCTACTACCTGCAACAAACGATGCCTCCATATCCGCTTTACTTTCTCTTCCCCGTACATTTATGAAGATCCAGAGGTGCAAGTATGCCCACTATGCCAGCGGCATTAATTGAGATAATTCTGTACCCGCAGTGTAGCTATTTCCCACTGGGAGATACCACTGAGAATTATACTTACTCTTCCTCTTTCCAGCGCAACTGACGACCTAATTCTTTGTTGTTAGAAAGAAGAAGATGCTCCATTTATATTTTTCATTCTAACATTCATCAGCAATAATATGGAATTTTCAGTTGTTTTATTGTTCAGACAAAACTATTAACCGATTGAAAGAAAAAAAAATGAAGTTAAAAAATTAACATCTTGAGAGGTTTAACATTTTTATTTAATAAAAATATATACATCTGTGTATATGTTTGTTTGTGCGCGCTCGTGTGTATATGAACCAAATAAAGTTTTTATATAGCGATATAATTAGTATATTTTCACAAAATTATGTACAAGGAAACCTGTATATATCATCAGTATTTTGTAGACTTTATTTTCATTAAACATAAAAAACGTATTACTTTGTAAGTAAGTGCATATTTTTATTTAGTCTTTTGTAATTACATCCGTTAATTATGTTTCTCTTTTTTCAATTTTTATCATGTTGAGGATTACCGAAGGCTTACAATTGTACTTAATTTCTAGCATTTGTTATCGCGGTGACTGCCATCAACACTTCAGCCATTGATTAAAATTCATACATTATAGATTTTGTTACATTATTAAATAGGCTATCATGAAATTTGTAGTTTACTGTTACAATTAAAATCCTTATTTATCACCTCATATAGGTCTTAGCAGAATAAGGAATATGTAAACAAATTAAATTTAATATAACGTTAAAAATCTCAATCGATTCTTTATTTTTCATATATATGTGAACGCGTGCAAGATAATGAGTGAAAGTATATAGATTTTCGTTGACCGCTGTAATGGAATACACATCAAAAACTCATTCCCGTAAGGCCTGGAACGGATTCACTAAGTCCCTTAAAGTTGTTTTCAGTAGTAAAGCTACAACTGAAAACAAAGCATTAAAATTTCCTGAAATTTCAATTACACCCACTGGTCTATATATTTATCCGTTAATCATAACCGAAAGTATAGCTGCTTCCAACTTTAAACGAATGATAGGAGGATAGGATTCGGAAGTGAATTATTATTTAATTTCATGAAAACCAAGATCAATACACGCGTGCGACCTTAATTCTACATGATTAATATTACGGTTCAATATAAATGTAACGTTTCTGAAAGTTAGTATTTTTGAGTAGTTTAAATGTTTCGTTTTTTATTGCATAAAATTATTTTTTTTTTTAGATTTAGAATGAACAATTAAAAATAATGCATTAGACAAATTTTCTAAAAATCCTTTTTAATTTCAAGAGAATAAAGTTAAATTTAACTATAAGAAAAGCTGAGAGGAAGCTATAAGAGAATTATTGCGTTTTTGATTTCTTTAATTTACTATAAAGTAGTAAAAAGGAACAAGAAATACCCAAGTAACTTCACATATCAATGAGAAAATATGTAAGGTTTACAATGGAATCTTGAATGAATCACCTAGAAGACCAAAATGAATGTACCCTGTGGACTTATAACAAGATAACTGTATGCAACTTGTGCAGCTGTACAATCATAACTCGTTGAGATCGAGATACATTAAATGAATTCCTACGGGGATTTTCTAAACAAAAAGTATCGTACTAACAAATTATCATAGATTATAATTTAAAAAAGAAAAATTGTATCACTTTAATTGTGATTATTTAAAACTAGAAATTTTAAATGGAAAGTTTAGAAATCTCTTTACATAACTAGCTGTAGTTACAACTGTGTAAATTAATTTTTAATATTTTTTTTTTGGTTTATTTTTTATTGTTTTAATTTCTATTAACTATTTGTCAACTTTAATTACAGTAATGTTATGGAATGAAATTCTTTTTGAGAGCCGCTCAGCGAAAATAATAAATTTATACTTGCAAATTTAACTCTCTCTTAACTAATTTAATGCCCCTTTGTATGTTTATTTTTTGCAATTAACACAGTAATCGGTGTGCTCAGTGTAACCAGTAACACGCCGACTATGGTTTTGAGGCATTTTTCTATTCTTATATGCCTTGAGGAAATTAAAACAGTTTCTGATAAAAAGCATTATGAAATTTAATATGTTAATTATAGTTTAAAATATGGTATTTTGCTTTTAACTATATAAAAACATTATACTCATTTACATTTAAAAATATGATAATGTTCAAAATGACCTTGACCCACATTTATGATAGGTAAGCAAGGATTATCAGATTGAAATTTCCATGTAAAAATTCATCTTTACGTATTATCATCGAAACGGATCAGTCGATTATTTTCTTAAATTTTTTTATAAGAAAAAGATTATGCTTTTTTTTTTTTGTTAACTTTTCTTATTTTTTTTATACTTTACATAAAACTTTTCCCCTTGTTTTTTTTTTTTTTTTTAATTTGATTCTCCCAGTATGTTAGACCATGGAATCTGTCGTTAGTAAATATTTGTCCTCTTAGCATATTGTTGTTACTAATAATAAAAAACATATGTTTTAGAATTTTTTTGGAGTAGTATAATGCTACTTAATTTTGAGGCCGAAATAAAATGTTTATTAACCTAAAGACTTTGATTAATTTCAAAATAAATATTAGTAATAAAATAAGGTGTACATGTTACATACAGTAAATATTAATTTTGTGTTATATTGAATAATATAGCAATTTCTTTTATTTGAGAGGTTACGTTGAAACCATAGTAGGCAACAGGAATTTTTTGAATCACCAGAATTGTCATAATTTTGGTTGATTTTTTCCTATTTTTGCATTTTCTGTGTTCGTACAGCAGTGTATGCTTGTTCTTGTAAATTTATTTCTAAATGTTTCATTAATTAAAATTTTATTTGACTATAACTCTGAAACCGATGAAAATATCACTATGATATATCGTTGAAAAGCTCTCAATGAGAGCTTATTGTTGCAGTTAGTTTTGGATTTTGGGCTTTTTTGGACACTTTTGGTTTAGTCGATTGCAATCAAAAGGGGAAGTGCAAAATTATATGTTAAAACAGTCTTAAATCTAAAATTTCAACATCCTACGCCTAATCGTTTTGGAGTTATGCGAGAAAAATACGTTAATACATAACGTGACGTATGTATGTATGTTTTGATTGCTTCCCTTTTTGATTGCAATCGAAATTAAAATTCAAATTTTAATTAATAAATTGTTTGGATCTTAAAGGTTTGGCGAATCGGTTCGAATCAATATTTTTTTTTTAACTTTTTTCAGACAATATCTGTTTTTTTAACGTTTTTTAAATTATTTTTTAATTATTATTTTTTTTAAATTTAAATATATTGATTTAATAATTATTAACTCGTGATTGTAAAAACAATTGCAATAGATAATACAATAAAAAAATGAAAAAAAAATATTAGCGAAATAAAATTTTACGTACTTTTAAAAATGTGCAAATGTAATTTAATAGGCATTACTTATGTGTATGTGTAATAGATTTGGTGAAACATCTGATTATTTAACATCAATTGAGAATCGTATTATTTTTGGATTTTAAAAATTGTATATTTATTTTAAAAAAAAATCATTTTATTTAATTATTTGACAAAAATATAATTCATTTTAGAATTGTATTAAATTTAAAGTGATTGCTGAAAATCCTTTCTCAATTGTGCGTATTGTGCACAAGATTTCTGGTATGTCGTATAAATAAAAGTTAATAATAATTAACTATTCCGTTTAGTAAACTTCTGTATACCGTTTGCAAATATTAATTTTGACCTTACTGTGTAGAATAATCAGTTTTTATTAATGGATTATTTGATAAACAATCAATTTTACCAGTAATCAAGGAAATTTTACTGCAACCTATTATTTCAGGTAAGATTATTGAATTAATAATTGTATAAATATTTGATGTTAATAAAAACTAATATTTTAGCAACTGTGTAACTGTCCACTTTTATTAAAGAGTTGGAGGGTAGTATCATACTTTCAAATGAAATAAGTTTAAATGAAGTGCAGCAAAAATGTGTATATGTAATTTAATAAACGTAGAAGGAAATAATGTGGTGTCCACATCAGATTTTTTTATTACAGTATCCAATAATTGTCCATATTTCTTATTCTCTACTTTAGATCCGCCATCAGAACAGTTCAAAAAATTTTGTTTACAGAAGAAATAAGATATTATAATTGAAATAAATGAATAAATATAATGCAAAATAGCATGATATAAAATTAACGATTAATTATTCAACCCATTCAAATTCATATTAATAAACTTTACACAATATTTTTTAACAATTTCAGTTGTTACAGTTATAAGATCAATTTTAAAAGAAATTACACATTCAGTGTAACACATACTGAAGTAAAACATTCTCATTTACATTAAACTAACGCGACATTGTTATTTTACATTACTACTAAATAATACATTTACACTACGCTTGCAATCGTATTTGTGTAAATGAAATATTTTATATATACTATAAGAAAGAATCCCAATTGAAAAGAAAAAATAACTGCTTTACACAAATACAATCAATGCAGGGTAAATATTTATTAATAATCAGTAAAAATTTAAAAAGTATATTATATGAATTTTCACTACTCGTAACTCGTAACTTTCTCATATAATGAGAAAAATTTAAGGATAATTAATAAATACTTTACCTACTTATATATGAAAATCTCTCATTAAACTTTAGTTTGCAAACAACATATCTATTACTTTTACGTCTTGTTTTATTATCAAATTATGATTGTTTATCTACTACTGAGAATAACCGCTGAATGCAAGAATTTTTCAAAGAAAATTTACAAAAGTAATCTTCTTCGTAAATCATCCCGTTTTACACCCCCCCCCCCCAAAAAAAAAATAATTAGATAAACATCAACCTCACGATCCAAAGAAAACCTAAAGTGTTTTAGCAATATTCATCTTCGTAACTGGTGATAGGATTTTTTACTGCCAGTATAACTTTGTCAGCGAGTACCAATTCCAGATTTTATATAATCTTAAAAGGTAGATGAAATTAAAAGATGTCTAAACCCACTGAAAAATATCCAACCTTATTTTCCATTTCATTATTTTCTGTTCTACAGCCAAAGTAATAGTGTTTAGTACATAATTTCTTCTTCTACTGCATTAATACAATTATATAAAAATAACTTCAGGTCGATTCGGGTATATTTTTACAAAAGGCATGAACACGGATGATCATGTTTCTTCTTACTCTGTCAAACATATGATTGTTATTTAACAAAAATAGGTTTTAAAAAGCCCGCATTTAAGTGCCAGGAAAAAAAGTTTGGATGAGCAAAAAATTATAAAAATTTCTCTTTTTTTGGTACGGAAAAAAAAACCTCAATCAATTCATCATCTAGGTAGACAAAGTAGGTTTGCCCAGCAGAGATGCGTCCTGAAGGGCAGCCATAGCAGAAGCGGATGAAGAGCTTCTACACAACCTCTCCTTTTTAAAACTTACAAGTAGAGTAAAATAAACCAGCAATTGCAACTCCTCCGGAAAAGGGGACGCATTGCTCCCTCCATATAGTTAGTGCCCCGTTGTGGCGTATTCCTGCTAGCCTATAAGCAATAGCACCGAAAGGACTTCAGTGGACGGTCTCAAGGGGAATTACGTCGGGAGGACAGGTTTCATAAGCCTAGCCTTCCGCGGTCGGCCCATAAAATGGGTTCGATAACGCTTGTTTAACAACGGACTGGAATGCTATTAAATCCGTCCTTAAAATACTAAATAATAATAAACAAAACTTGAAAAAAAGTAGATCCGAGATTAAAAATAACCCTTTTAAAACCAAGCCCGATTAGACTGATCCAGCAGCAAGGGACTCTGTCCAGGTTCTGCGATTTGTAGGGAGAAATAAACTCCCGCCAACTTTGCACTCCATTCCATTCCAAAGTAGGTCTCTCAATATTTTTTTTCTCGAATTGTTTTGATTTTTAAAATGTCCCCAGATTAAAGATACCATAGGGCTGTGTAAAATAAATTTCCCTCTTCAACACATTCAATAGCAGTTGCCTAATAAATAAATGTCTGAAATTTAAGATATTTAAAGTAGGCCATTCGTTTATTAAGTTTTATATGATAATTATTTTCCTCGCTTAAATAGATAAAATTTTTTTTTCGTAAAAATGCTTCAATAATATTGAATGATTTTTAACGTGGATATCGGATATTGAGACGTTTAGATCATTAAATATATTGCTTATCAACTAGTAATTTCCTATATTGAAACATTAGTATCATGCTATCAATTGTAGGAATTAAAATTACCTAGATATTATTCAGTCTAAATATGAATATGTTGATATAATTTAGTATATTCCTCCGCGTAAAAAATGCAACAGTATTAATTTCACTCTTATTTTTTATGATTCTATGGACAAGATGTTTATTTTAATAAACCCCGAGGCAAGGTTAAAACAGCTTTTACTTGACGACAGTTCAATTCAAGCTGAATTGTACATTTAACAAAAATATAATATTTATTAGGTATACGATATATTAATTTATTTGGTCCATATTGCAACCCTAAATTAATTTTTTTTTCCGTAGAATCCGGTATAAGTTTATACAGTAATGCTGAATAGACAAATATCATTGTTTAAGTAAAAATAATTATCGAATAACTACATCAAGAATAGGAGAATTAAAAAAAAAATTCAAATTATATTCTTAATTTCTCAATAACGGCAAGAGCGAATCAGCATCTGCAACAATATTTCAAATATTTTTTTGAAAATAATACTAAAATATATTTTATGAGTAGAACTAGGGAGTTCAGAAATAAAGCCTTGCGATTTTTTTAATTCACATTAATTTACGTATAAAGAAAATAAAAAAATTCTTAATTTAGCATAGTTTAAATAAATTACTTTAATTAAAAGGGCCATATAGTAAATTATACGGAAATACCTT